>NW_008239544.1:1727713-1728416 GCF_000691975.1 Corvus brachyrhynchos
GTATCAGATCTACAGGTCAAGGTTTGCAAATATTTAGACCATTTTGTTAGTCATTGAATGTGACCCTTTTCTTTATAATGAAAAAGGTTTTAATCTTTAAAAATCCCTTTATTGGGTCAGTGCTTCGTTTCCCCATCCCTGGCACAGCAGTTTGGGCCAGCACACAAACCCATCTTCCCGTGTTCTCCACTGTCGCGTACATTATACTCTTCAGAGAAATTTCATCTCTGTGCTCCTTTCTGTGGAATCCTCCTGCAGAAATCTCATTGGCAGCATAACAAAAATTACCTTTTCCCATTCCAACTGCCCCTGCTTCAGTCACTGCTGTCAGATCTGAAGCTGCTCAGCTGCAGGGGGGGGGGGAGTTTAGTGCTTTCCCTCTGCTCTCAGGCCATTTTTCCTATGCTTCTTTTTTATTCTTTTATTTTATTTGTGGTCCCTGTCATTCTGTCGGGGCAAAGGGGTAAAGAGATTTGACACTAAGTGCGGGGAAATGCTGTATCTGGAATCTATCTTCCAGACGGCAAAAGAATAAAAATTCATGGCAAGACGGCGGCTGCTGCCACGTTCCCCAAGACATATTGCAGGTAGCGTTATTTATTGTGGCATGGAGTTCATGGAAGTGCTACCTCAAAGCACCCGGAGAGATCCTAAAAAGCCCATCTCCCATCAGGTGCAGCAGATTTATGGCGCTGTGCGCGCC
>NW_008239544.1:1729646-1757627 GCF_000691975.1 Corvus brachyrhynchos
CCTGGGCAGCCTCAGAAGGGCCGAGGTGGGTCAATAGAATGGCTTCCACCACGGATTCTGGGGCAAAAGAGAAGGTTCCTGGTCGTGTGGGCTCTAGTAGGAAGCAGCTGAGCATTTATTCACTTGGACCTCTCAGAAATCTGCAGAGTGGTAAACTTAAGAAATGTTGGAAACCTCAGAGGTCATTAAAGACCCCTCAAACTATGCAAATATAGTATCAATACCTCATTAATCCTTGCAGGCCTTCTGGACATTGGTTCTCCCTTCTTCTCCTCTGGAGTCCCTGTTTTCTCACATTTTTTGATGGTTTTAAGACAAAGACAAACTTGCGTCTTTCAGCTTTCAGAGTTCCAACACAGTCACCACAACAAACATGAGAGCAATTGGGAGCAACAAGTCTGCAGCTCATAAACCCACACAAAATTAGATGATGCTAGCTAAGCTGATAGTGACTCTGTTGTCTGAGTGCTTGTCCTAACCCTGCCTCTGCTTCTTGCAGAGCTCCCAAAGATTCAGGTTTCTGAAGACAGAGGAACTTGTTAGCGGTGACACAGGATCCTGTATCTTGTTGTTAGAGGTTTGTGGGGCCTCCTTTGGTGATGGTACAAGCCAAGCAGTTTTCCATTTTTTTTTCAGCAGTTTCCCAGGATTCATCTCATTGCCTTCACCTGCCTTGCCTGCCATTTACTGCTGTTGTGCTGGAATCATGCAATGGTTTGGGTTGGAAGGAACCTTGAAGCTCATTCTGTTCCACCCCCTGCCCTTCCCCTATCTCAGGTTGCTTCAAGCCCTGCACACTTCCAGGAACAGGGAAGAACCCAGAGCCGTTCTGGGTTGTTCCCTTTCAAGGTCCAGAGCCAAAATTTGTCACCCAGCTGCAGTGGAGGTGTGGGAAACACCGATGGCCGGGCAGTCCTCAGAGTGACCTCTGGGGCCACTGCTGCCCTGCCCACTGCTGAGGGCAGCTGCGTTTGCTGGTGCTGGAGCAGGGATGTTGAGGGTGCTTGTTTCCACTGCCAGCTTTTCCTCTGGCCAGCTGGAGGTTATCAAGGCCACAGGCTGCTCTCCAGCCTCATAAACCTCGTGTGCTATTCGGAGTCATGACTCTCCCACTGAGCCGCCTGCGCTGTTCCGTGGGACAGCTAATCCCTCAGCGTGCCTGCTGGAAGCTGCTGTATTGATTTCTGCCTCTCTCTAAACCTCGGTTGTGTTCAACGCTTGTTAGACATCTGAAGGAATATCCAGTGGGCTCCAGGGGCAGCCAGGGAGTGGGGCACAGGCAGCGGGGCCAGGGGACATTTGCCTCGAGTTTGAGACATGCCAACAGGAAGGTGGCAGTGGGACCTCTGAGCCCCAGTAAAACTCTTGGACAAGATTTAAACTAGCACGACACCGCTGGCTTACTCTCTAATCATTGATAAAGTAGATTTTTATGTGTTAGGCCCAGGGGATTTGATGGTCCTCTGAGGCAGGTTTAGGGCACTTTGCAAGCTGTGCCTGGATGCAGGTGCAAGGGAGCCACTGCTGGGGACTTTTCTTCATTTTACTCCCTGTAAGTCACAAGAAACCTCTGAATTCCAGACCCCTGTTGGCAGGACATGTGTGGCTCTCTGGAAGCACATTCGGGTTGGATCTGTTGGATTTCCAGTCTTTGGGATCAGTCATCCTGCCCAGTGTCACCGTCTGCCATGTACCCTGTTCCCAGACTGACGTGGCTCCAAAGAGCCCCTTTATGTGGAGGGAGCAGTGGATGATTAGGGAGGTTATGTGGACACTGGAATTGAAGCTTAGAGCCAGGATGAGAGGGCTGAAAGAGGCAAAAAGAAGGATTTAGCATATTTTTAATTAAAATAACAAGCTGGGACCTGTCACTACATAGATTCCTTTGTATCCAGAGTTCCTTTCCCTCTTTTCATCTTTGACTTTTTAGATTAGGCACTCTCAGAGCAGGGATCACACTTTCCTCTGATCTGGAAAATGCCTGGCATGCTTTGAGGGCTGGCATTGTCTATGCAATAATGAAATAACCACAGTTTTAGTCTCATTGCTGTCTAACTCCTATCTGCCATCGTCATGAGATAGTTAGTGCTTGAAATAATTGCACCTAGCACTTACATTATACTTTTAGTTGTTCACAAATTAATTCTCATACCACTCTGAGATCAAAACTGGTACAGCTGCTCTGTGAATTTGGAACAGACACACAGAAATGTAGCTTTTTCTCCCCCAAAAGTGGTGGTGCCTGCTGTGTCATGATGTACTGCATAAACACAAACCTCATCCCAGTTTGAGCATCTTATAGCAGGGCATTAGGAAAAGTGGCTGATCTGTCATGTTCTTTATTTACGTTAAATTAAAAATTAGTAGATTCAGCCAGATTTTGCTCTATTAAACACAGACAGACTGGTTAAAAGTGACCCTATCAATCAAAATAGTGATTGTATCAAAGGGCTTAAAATTCGTCCTAACAATGGCACAACCCAGAAAAACCAGATCTTTTGAACAAAGCTTGATCCTCCATCCATGTAATTTAGCATAAAACCTTGAAAAGAAGCAAAGCAAACTGAAGTAATTGCAAAATACAAATTTTAATAGACCTAATCCCCAGGAGGATCTCTGTCAGGGGAGTTGAATTTGGATTTGTTTGTACAGATGAGTCTGAATGGCACTTGAGTGCTGGTATAGAGCTGCTCCCAGGCTCTGCTGGGAGATGTAGTTCTGGTGCAAACCAGGAACAGGGGATGTGCTGGTGGAGCCTGGAGGTTTCCTAAGGAATAACCTTCTGCTTTCCCGTCTCTAATACTCCCCACTCCCGTGGTTTGTGTGTTGCTGGCTTTGCTCAGTGATCACTCACTGCTTTGGACACAACTGCTGTCCATGGACATCCTTCCACTCCTGTGGGCTCCAGGCTTGGCAGGCCATGAGAGAGGAGGAAACAGAAGTCTGTCACCCAGACCTTTACCATTAATTTAGATTTTCTCCTGTTTGCTACATATGTACATGAGGTAAATCCTGAGTTGTTCTGGACATTGCATTCTCTGTGGCTGATGGCACTTTCCTGCCTTGATTCCATCTTTCTGGAGTACCACTCCGCGCCCCATTGGGCCTCATGTTTTCTCCTTTTGTTTTCATTTTGCCAAATCCAGCCTTATGTGTTGGTGCCACTCTACAAAATATGTTTTGTCTGTTTATAGCCTCATCTTGGCCTTAGGATTTTACCTTTTCACAAATTCACCAAGGTGGCAATCCAGACACCTGCCCTGTCTCTGGCTGGTGGATGCCCAGCCAATCAAGATTCAGCAAACATAGTTTTGGTTTTCATATCAAATTACTTTCCTTAAACTACTTGCAACTGCTTACAAATTTACTAATCAATTTTCATGTTCCCTGGGCAAAACTCACAGGGACTTGGACACCCAGGTGTGCACACTGTATCTGTGCAAGACCACCAATGTTTGATTCTGCTCACACTTCTCTCTGCGTCACATTCCATTGCAGGCAACTTGGCCAGACTGCCCTGGGTTTTCTTTTCTCAAGCTTTCAGACATGACTAGTTTTGCCGCTTAAGTATTTTCATCCCTTTGATTACAGGTTTTGTTCTATTTTAATATTTGTCAAGCACTAATGGTCACTGGGTGTTGCTTTTAATTGTACCGTCTGCTCCAGCTGTAGAGGAGTAGAAATAGTCTCAGCTGTGTGCATAGGTCAAAGACTTGGCCACTTTTTCCTCTAAACTGAGTCCAAGCAACTTATTTCTCCAAAGCTGCTGGTCTAAGCCAGCACTTTCATTCCAGAGATGAAAGGTGAGTGCCAGGTTGTGGGGCTGCCGAGCCTCTCCATCTCCTTTCCCCATTAGCAACTGGGAGCGGAGCGGGCAGGTGGAGCAGGCTGAGCGTGCCTTTGCAACACCACCTAAAATCACGTTTGATTTGCTCCCTTTGATGGCATGTTCACAGTTATCTTGCCACGACTCTGATCTTCTCCAGCTGCATGGCCCTTTAAATCCCCCATTTCAAATAGGAAGGAGAAAGCGATTTGGTGGAGCCCTTCCCATCCTTCGGATCCGTGCTCTTATTAAGGCTCGTATCTATTACTTTCTTCCTTTCTGAAGGAGTCAGCTTGATTCAGTACTTTTGGGACTTGGTGACATTAATGTATCTGTTTTATGTAACACGGAGTCATTATTAACAGAATCCTAGATCATAAAAAAAGGGCTAACGAGAGACAAGGAGGGTTTTTCCCCTTGAAGCTCATAGCAGCGGTGCCGCGGAGAGGCCGGGGTCAGGGAGCCGCCGCCTGATTGGGCGCGCGGCCGCCGCAGTGGCATTTCTGCAGTTTCATCAGAAAGTCTAAATAATCCATGTGAAAACGGAGGTTTATTTACTGGAGACAGATCTGTGCTGCCGGAGCCGGTGAGGCACCAGAGCATCATCTTGGCTCTGGGTGCCTGTTTGTGCCGGGACACCGCTCCTGCTGCTTGTGGTGTGAGGGCATGGCCAGGCTGACCCTCGCCTCTGTGCAGCAGCTGGAATCAAGGATACAAGAGTCAGAGAATGTTAAGAAGAGAGCAATAAATGACCTGAGGAGGGGAAACTGGCAGGGACCCAGGGGCTGCTTTGTGCTGCTCTAGGAAGGAGTCAGGGGGAAGGGGGCTGGAAGTTATCATTGATACATTTGCACTGCAGGGCAGGGCTGCTGCTCCCCTCTGGCACCCCCACTGCTCTCCCAACCTGGAGCCATTCCCTGACAAAAGCTTTTAATTTTCTGTGTCTGAACACAGGCTGCCCCTAAGTCAGGAGAAGGAACTGGAGCTGAGATTGTGGCTCTCCGAGGGCTCTGACCCAGAGAACCTGCAGTGAGAAAGGGGCTGAAGTAGCAGTGGAAGCTTTGGTACTCTCCTCATCCTGGAATCACAGAATCCCAGACTGGTTTGGGTGGGAAGGGCTTATCTCACCCCCCCCCCTACCATGGGCAGGGACACCTTCCACTATCCCAGGTTGATCCAAGCCCCGTCCAGCCTGGCCTGGGACACTTCCAGGGATCCAGGGTCAGCCACAGCTTCTCTGAGCAAATGTCCTTCAGCATTGTCCAGTACCTCAGAAGGCTGGCAGAAGGCAAGCAAGCTGTGCCAGAGAAATTACCAGCCAGTCCATTTGTTCAGGATTGGCATTTAATAATTTTTTCTACCTTCAAGTTTTAAACTTATTTACAGGGAGCTGAATTGCTTCCTGTGCTGTTTATATCTCTGTTTTAATATTTTTCCTTTTCTTAATAAATGGTTTTGTTTTATATAAATTGACACACAAGTATTTGGGGAGGGGGAGGACTAGGGATGTTTCCTCTAAGGTTTTATTAAAGAATCACACACTATTATAAAATGGCATAAAAGAAACAGCAACTACACCATGCACAGCATGACAACTCCTTTCCACCCCCGTCTCAGCAACACGTTGTAACGTGGTTCGTGTCTTTGGCAGGTGGCAGCGCAGCCCCAGAGCCACAGCCCTGTCTCCTGAGCCTGCACACGCTCAGGGCTTGCTGGGTGACCTCCCTGCCCGGGAGTCCAGCAAGGACGTGTGGGGTTTTTCAGAGCATGCCATGACCCAAACCTAGAGGTCAAACTAGTGAAGTCCTGAGATACTCCTCGTCTTGGAACTCTGCAGACTTTGAGAGCCACTCAGAGAGCTGATGCACTCAGGTGAGGTGCTGAGTTGGTTTCTAGGTTAGGAACTCCAAACCCAGGTCCATCCTGCTCTCTTGGTTTAGAATGAATTTTAGTATTCATTTTAAATATTAAGTAAAACAAACCTCTCTGATACTTCTTTAGTTACATGTCTGTTCCACCAAAGGTTTGACAAACTCTTGACTATTGTCCTCTTCTGCACACTTAAGAATTCTCTTTTATATCTGTTTTCTTCATTCTGTTCCTGAAAGGAGAATAATCATGAGCACGGGAGTTCCCCCTCATCTGGGGGAACTGCTATCAGGACACATGTTGTCAGGAAACCAGCTCTCTTGCTGGTTTGTGACATTTTGCAGCTGGCTGAGATCTTAGAGCAGTGTCTGGGCTTCCTCCCTTCCCTCTCAGCAGTTCTCCTTGCAAGGGACGGTGTAAGGAATTAATCTGCTGTAATTCTGCTGTTTGCAGAAACCAGATTTATGACAAAGGAAGGACAAACCTGCAGCTAAGCTTGCCGTGGGGACCACACCCAGCTGGTGTTTGGCTTTGGAGCTCTGTGGCCAGGCTGGAATGTGAGCCCGGGGCCGTGAGGTGCCGCAGCCGGGCCATGGGTGCAGAACTGGGTGTAGGTACATGCAGGGTTAGAGGGGATGGGAAATAAAACCACTGTCATGGCTATGAATTGAGCTCCCTAAAGTGCAGATTTGACACAAATATGTATAGAATATTAAAACTGATGTAGTTCCTATTTTCCTTGGAATTCTGGTTTCTGAAATTTGGTGCTTTCCACCACAACCACAGACATTGGGAAGGCTTTTAACAGAAGGCTGAGCTGGGTACGGCTGCAAACAGGAGCTTCAAGGAAGTAACCAAGTCGGATGAATAAAACCTTCCCAACAAAATCTTGGGTCATCAACTCCAGGCTTGGGTAACATGGTGGAAACCCCTGTCTGGACCCCAGGTGTGGGCCCCAAACCCAGCACCCAGGCTGAGTTTGCAAAGGGCTGTGTTGGTTCTCTGAGCAAAGCACGTCCAGAGCCGCTGGATGTGTTTGGTGTAAGCCCTTCTTTCAATTTGGTTTGAGATTAAACTTGGCCACAAGGTCACAGCCTAGGAGGAAATTTTGGAACAATTTTCAAAGCAGTTAATTTGGACATTCTTCAAGTATTTAAATGCAATTACAAATGAATAAATAATTTATGCATTGCTTTAACTGAAAAATATTTTAGTTTAAGAATACACAAATTGTCCCACAATTAGTATGGCCTGTCTGTGGATTAGCTGGCAGCTGGAAAAAGCAAGTTCTAAACCTGGGAAAGGGGCACGTAGTGCTCGGTACCTTCTCAGTTGTGTTTACCTTTGTATCTGTTGCTTTGACTGGGCTGTTACGGAGCGAAGGAAATCGTGACAGTACAATAATATGCACTTTAAAAAAATATAGAACCTATTACAATGTTGTTTAAAAATCATTATTATATTGTAATGGAGTTAAATGCTGTGTTTGTGTCAGGCTTTAATTCCTGAGGAATTCCAGACTGTGGGGCCAGGCTAATGTGACAAAATACTGAACTCAGAGATGTACGTGTGTTCTTTGTGGAGCAAAGGCTCCTGCAGGGACTCAGACATAGAGGGAAATAATTTATTTTCAGAAAAACAGTTTTTAAAAGTTTGCAAAGCTATGTTAAATAGAAGAGATTGAATAAAAGTGAAGATATTTTAGAAAAATCAGAAAAAATTAAAATCACTATGTTTTGTTCACAAGGTTTTCTTTTGAAACTGAACTTTTTAAAAAACCCCACAGTCCAAATGAAAAGTTTTGCTTGTGTCAAACAAAATATTCTTATCAAACCCAAAATACTTTTGGTTTTTGTTCAGGAATAGAAATGTTTCCATTTAACATGAAGCACTGCTTTCAGGCTCTGGGTTTGATGGTCAGTCACTGAGCCTGAACAAAGCAGTGGATTCATATCCCTGTGTCCAAAAGGGATGAGGCTGTACCAGGGCTCCCAGGGATCAGTATGACCCCGTGGTGGGGTGCTGGGGGTGTCCTGCCCCTTGTCCAGCTGTGCCAGTCCCTCGACACCGTCACCACTGCCTGGTTTGGCAGCAGCAGGTCGGGCTCCTGCTCCTGGAGCTGGGAATGGCTGCGGCGAGGCCATCAGCCCTTTCAGTTACACTGCCCTGAATCCCTTAATCTTTTGAAGTAGCTCCCCTGTTCTCATCTCATCACACTTGTTACCTCCTGCAGCACCTCTATCCCAATCCTAATCTGGAGGGGAGAGTAAATAGGTTGTTGTGGGTTTTTTTTCTGTTATTCTCTTTAGGTTCAGCTGGAGAAGAGAAGGCTCTGGGGAGGCATTAGAGCACCTTCCAGTGCCTAAAGGAGCTTAAGAGATCTGGAAAGGGACTTTGGACAAGGGCCTGGAGTGACAGGGCAAGGGGAAATGGCTTCCCACTACCAGAAGGCAGGGTTAGATGGGATATTGGAAAGAAATTCTTCCTTGTGAGGGTGGTCAGGCCCTGGCACAGGGTGCCCAGAGAAGCTGGGGCTGCCCCTGGATCCCTGGAAGTGTTCCAGGCCAGGTTGGACGAGGCTTGCAGCAACCTGGGATAGCGGAAGGCATCCCTGCCCATGGCAGGGGGTGGAACAGGATGGGCTTTAAGGTCCCTTCCCAGCAAAAAAGTTCTGTGTTTTTATGGTTTGTTGTATATGTCAGGAAACAAAACCCCAGTGATTTTGGTGACACGGTGTAAGTTTGGGAGCACATTTGCTTACATTGGTCTTGAGGAGCCGTGCAGAGGGACATCAGAGCAGCGTGAGGGGCATTGTCTTGGCAGGGAGCACTGGCTCCCCCCGCCCCATCCCATAACTGGGGGAGAGTCAATCTCCCTCCTGGCTCCAACTCCTCCATGTAAGCCAGAGTGTCTGTGGTGACAGAGGGGACACCACCTTGTGTCCTGAGCCACATCCCTGTGTGTGTCAGAGGGTGGGGGCTCTCCTGGCCGTACCTGCCTGTCAGCCCCGGCTGGAACATGGTGCTGGCTCCACAGCTGGGGTCCTGTGGGAGACCCCAGCGAGTCTCAGGGATGGGATGAAAAACAAAGAATAAAATAGCAGTACCAGAATCCTAACAAGATTATTTAACTTTTAAGGGGGGTGGGAGAACATTTTTTCATGCATTTTTATTGATTTTCAGTATCGTACAAAACCCAGCCATGTACAGCAATAACACAGGAAAAGATACAATCATTGAAAACCAATTACAGCTCCAACAGCCGGTTCTGGATGGTGGCTGCACACCCAGCCCCTCGCTCTGGCTCAGGCCCGGTCAGATGCACACTCGGAGTAAAAAAACTTAAAACTGGGATTTAAAATGTAACAAGTGCATGTGCCGCTGCAGTGCTCTGCTGGGGGATTTTCTTCCTGAGATACTGACGGTGTCGCTTTCCCTCCCGGCCTCAGTTGCTGTTGGTCCATCCTGTTCCCAAGCCAGGAGGCCGAGCGGGATGTGACCCAGAGAGGGCTCAGGGGCACTGCGGGAGCACTCCAGAGACTAGAGCAGCTCCTCCTCGTACAATCCCAGAATGGTTTGGGCTGGAAGGGATCTTAACCCTCATCCAGTCCCACCCCCTGCCATGGGTAGGGACACCTTCCACTCTCCCAGGTTGCTCCAAGTCCTGCCCAACCTGGCCTTGAACAGTTCCAGGGCTGGAGCAATACCTGGCCATATCCTGATGTGCCTCAGCCTCTCCATGGAGGATGTGTGTCCCTTTCTCAGTCCCTCACAGAGCAACCCCAGTGCTTGATAAATGGCTTCATTTGCTGCATGGAGCCAGGCTGTGCTCTGCAGTCGATGGCAGGTCTGTGTCAGGGGGGACATGGGGACACAGGCCCAGCCATGTGTGTGCCAGCCCTTGTAAGCAATGGAGTGTAAAAAACCAAATAACCAAAAACCTCTCTAGCATTGTGAAAGTTTTATGGTCATTTTTCCAATTACATAATAGAGTTCATAATCTGTTATGAATTAGCGTAAATCAGAATCAGCCCACAATTAAGAAAATAAGTTAAATTGCATTTTGTGAAGCGTTGTTCTGTCTGAACAGTTTGCTCTCATGCTGCTAACCTGACAAATTCAGTAATTCACAACATCCTCCTTGGAATCAGTAGGAATTACTGAGGTTTTACAACAGCCTATATGTACAGGTTACAACAGCCTTGGGTACTGCACACAGGCCAGTTTCAGGAGAGCAGAGTGTCCTTCAAAAGCCAAACTGCTGAGTCTGTGTAAGGTTGGGTATTGGGAGAAATTCCTTCCTGGAAAGGGGCCGTCCAGCCCTAGCACAGGCTGCCCAGGGCAGTGGTGGAATCCCCATCCCTGGAGGGATTTAGAAACCATGTGGATGTGGCAGTTGGGGACATGGGGCAGTGGTGGCCTTGGCAGTGGTGGGGAATGGCTGGACTCAATGAGCTTAGAGGCTTTTTCCAACCCAAATGATTCTGTGATTCTGTTCTGGCCAACACCAGGCAGAAGGGAATCACCATCCAAAAATATTAGGAACATCACCAGCTTAGCAGGCAGAATTTGTGGATGTTTTGGCTGTCATCATGGTATCCCCAGGTCATGTCAGGAGCGATGTTCAAATGACAACAGGAGACAGGAAGCAGCAAAGAGCGTGCTTTCATCACCCTGTGAGGCTGGGTGTGCCCCTGGGCACGGGCCTGAGGTCTCTGGAGGGCCCTCCACGCAGAGGCTCCGTGGGAGCTGCCTGGGTACCCGGGCAGGGATCTCACACAGGGCGTTAGTGCTGTCTCCATTTTCATCTCGGGCGTTCGGAATGATGTTTCTGTGGCCAGGGCAGGGCAGTCGGGTGCAGCCCTGCCCTGAGAGCTTTGCTTTGATGGTAGCTGTCCCGGGCCGGGGGAGGGCAGCGGGTGCGGTGTGGGCTGTGTCCTTGCTGGTCACTCTGGGCTGGTTTGGGGTGTGGGTGGGAGGGATGTGCTCCGTGCTGCGTTCCACAGCTCTGCAGCAGTGATGCAGCTTTGGGGTTTCAGCACCTGGAGACAGTGGATTTTTCTAAATTTGCGGGTTAATGTGACGGAGCAGGGAGTGTGGCAGAGCCCCTCGCCTGGCTCAGTCACACACACGGCATCCTTCGGGCCAGGCCCGCGGCTTCTGCCTCCTCCAGCGCCTCCACGGGTATTTCTGACAAAGAAAGGGAGTCCGTGAGCCCTCACTTGTGAAACAAAGGCCTAATGAAAGGGCCGGGCTGCCCCGGCTGGCAGTGGCTGTAATTCTTGGCAGGGTGTGACATGCCCATCCTCTCGAATTAGCGCGGGGCACGAGGAATTTGGCACGGTGCTAATTGCGATCAGACGGGAACAAGTGGCCTCAGTATGCGGGCACGTGGTGGGACAAAGGAGCGCCCCGAGCCCCCGGCCCCGCGAGGGGCAGGTGCTGCCCGCCCTGGGCAGGCGTCGGGAGCCCCCCTTGTCTCCGTGCTGGCGAGAGGACTCGCGCTTAATTTAGTGTGGGCTTTGTCAGATGCTCTTTCTTTGCCGTACAGGAACTCAGCTGCTGCAGAATCAAGGCAGCTGCTGCCGGGAAAGCTCCCTGCCATGCTAGGGGACAGCTCCCTGTCAGCTTCAGCCGGGCAGGAGGGATTCCCTTGTCATTCCGGAGTCCAGGAGACAGCCGGCAAGGCCAGGCAAAGGGACAAGCTTCCTTCTAGCAGAGTACCCTTTCTAGACAGCAATCCTTTTGTGACAGGTCAGAGCCGTTTCTCTCCATCGCCCCAGCCAGGGGATGTGGCCTGTGCTCCCGAGGTGACACCAGGAGCAGGGCAGTGAGCCATTCACGGGCACAGTCCTGGGCAGGGTGAGAGCAGCTTCAGCAGCCCCTGCCCACCTGCATCCCTCCCATAGCAATGAAAGGGATTTAATCCCATTTGCAATTGGATTTGGAGGATGATGCTCCAAGGTGGGAGGTGTTTGCAGGGAGATTTCTCACAGCCATGGCAAAACTGTCCTTCTTTCATCATTCAGAGGATGGAGTCAGGTATACACCAGGAATTAACCTGGTCATAGCCAAAGGACGGTTGTCACATCTCCAGTGCCACCACAGAAACCGGGGGAATCCAGGCTCACAACACCTGCCAAAGTCCAAGCAATGGATCTCATTATATGGCCTGTTACACAGATGTGCACGGGCATCCTGGCTCCAGCCTGAACTCTGGGACGTTTGGCAGGAACTCTTCTCTCTTAAGCTTGACTTTTCTGAAAAACTCTATACGTTACTTTCATTACCTGCATGTCACTTTGCTTTCTCCTCTTCCAAGTTATTCATGACTAAGCTGAAGCAGTGCAGAATTTCTGCTCCATCCTTTGCTAATGTTGTGTTTGTGCCCTTTTTTTCCTGTCCTTTTATCAGGAATTCACAGGAAGATTAATTCCTCTTACTCCATGACAGTTTAGTTTCTTTAAGAACCTTTAGTGAGGGATGTTCTAGAAAAGCTTTTAGAAAATCAGATTCCACTGTATCAGCCCTAATCTCCTGTATTAGCAGGGCTGGTTCCTCATCAGACAACTCAGATCTGTACTTATAGACTCTTCTCTTGTCTTTCAGGCTCTGTCCCAGACATGTGTTTACTCACTGCTGCTAATTCTGATTGGTCCCACAGTTTTCTACCCTTTTGCCTGTTCTGGAAATCAGACTTTGTGGTCTGTCATTCCCAGGGTCACTCCTAAAGCCTTTTTTAAAAATTGTCACCTTCCAATCCTCAGATGCAAAGGAAGAAAGTTCAGCAATTTCATATTTGAGCTCCTTGAGGGAGCACTGTCTGTCTCTGGTGATTTGTTGCTCCGGCATATGAACCCTGCTGACCCCTGCATAGTGAACAGCAGTGCAAGGAATTAATTTAATTTTGCTGCTGTGCCCTTATCTTTCTTAATTCCCCCCTTTACTCCTTGCCCATCTATCAGCGGCTCTGGGTGACAGACAGGCTTCCTGCTTTTGTGTTGGAGAAGCTTTTATTAGCTCTACGAACTCTGATGATTGTTCTCCAGGCCCTGTTTTGCCTTGCCTTATCGTGGGCTTGCACTTAGTGTGCTGGGTTTATATCCTTTTCTATTTTTATTGTTTGGAAACAACTTCCATTTTCCTGAAAGTACCTTTTTTATTTCAGATAACTTCCTTTTTCCGTTGGTTTAAACCAAGCGTTGAATGTCTGGTGGTTTAGCTTTTCCCCTGGTGTGTCTCACACACGCTTGTGTCCCACAGTGTGTCACAGAATCCCAGAATGGTTTGGGTTGGAAGGGCCTGAATATTCATCTTGTTCTAGCCCCTGCCATGGGCAGGGATGCCTTCCACTATCCCAGGTTGCTCCAAGCCCTGTCCATCCTGGCCTTGGACACTTCCAGGCATGGGCCAGCCACAACTTCAGGTGTAGAGCATAGACAGAGGAGAAACAAACGGGGCAATAGCAAGCGGTATTTCATGAGAGTTCTGTAATTTCTAGTTATAAATTCCTGACAGCCACAGATGTGTGACTGCAGCAAAAACCACCACTGGAATGGGAAAGTTCCTGTCCTAAAAACCTCCTGGCGTCAGTTGCATGACACCTCCTGGTCAGCTGCCCACCCAGGTGCCAAGCTGTGCACCCAAAAGGAGGGTTTTCCTTGGGAAGAAGAACACTTTTCATGAATGAAGCTGTTTTCCCTGACTCTTCACTGCATTTGTTTTCTGTACGGGTGTCTCCGCTCCCCTGCTGGGTACGTGAGCAGCCAGTCTGGGCTGCACTGGTTAGAGCAGAAGAGACCACAGAGCTTCTGGCTTTGCTGATGGCTGAGTCAGAGTCTGTGGTACAGATGAACAGGGTGGTTTCTGTGGGCAGAGCCACCTAAATGTAGTTGATACAGTCCTTTCCCTATGAAGCCAGGAAGCTGGGAGGTGCAGCTGTCAGGTTGGTAGGAGGCAAAGTAGACCTGTCCCAAAGGTGCTACAGGTCAGCCCTCAAGTGACAGAGGAGATGGAATGGCTGGGAATGTTGACTGAGTTGAAACTGAAAAAAAAAAATATTAAAGACTTTATGCTGTACCCAAACTTCTGTTTCTTTTGGTGCATCATTCCCGATCCTTCAAAGTATTTTATATACTTCCCATTCTTTTGTTTGCAGGCTTTGATCTGGAGAGTTTGTACTGACTTTCTCCGGTCTGAATAGGAACCATCTCCCCTGCTCCACTCATCGGCACCAGATCCTGCGACATCTCCATGTTTCCACAGTGAGGTAGGAAGACCTAATTTTCATAAGCCTTGTAGAAGTGATTTCTGTGTTGGTCACCCTCTTGGGATGTGTAATGTAAATCACCTGGATTAGGAGAGATGTGATTACATGTAACAGAGCTGTTCTCAGGCAGAGTTGAGGGTTCTTTGTGCTCCGTGAGCTGCAGGGTTTGCTCGCTCCTCCTTCTCGTGGTGCCATGGCTTTGTTTAAATGCCACCTGCCTGAAGTGTTTCTGAGCACCTCACTTGCTGGCCAGTAGTGTTGGCTCCTCTTATTTTCAATGAGAAGGTGTTTTTTGAACAAGGCTGTCCATAGAGTATGTTTTTCCTACATGTCTACAAAGCCTTGCTGGGCTGCAGCTGTGTGTGGGCTGGAGAAAAACCATCAGGGCTCTGTTATTTAATTATTTATGTTGACCTTAACTGTTAGTTTCTGTCATTAAAGAATAGGCCAAGTGATTAGTGCCCTTGGCTTAATCTTCTTAGCAGGAAAACCGTCCCTTGAATGTCTGTCCTAATCAAACAGGCGTAAGGAAAGATGAGGAAAGGACAAGACTCCTTATCTGGTTCATTTTCCATGTGAATTGGTGAAAGTAAATCATATTTGGATGGTCTGTTACAATTTGTAAATATAAGTTTCCCAAAACTATGGTAAATTATGTGCTGGCAGAAAACACATCTTCCTGAATATGGGACAAATATCCCTTTCCTTCCTAGCAGTATCCCCACCATGAGATTTGGCATTGGAAAAATACCTGCAGTCCAAGTGTAGTAATTTCATCCAAAATTATTTTGTGTGTAAATAGACTTCAGTGAGTCACTGCGAAGTACCTGGTTTTAATATATTTGTATATTCTTAGTCATTATAAGGTCATTCATAATCTCTAGGATACTTGGTATTACCAAACCTTATGTGATACTGATAGCAATGGAAAGATTAATGGCAGGTTTCAAAAAACACTCATCAGAGTTCTCCATCTTGATGGAACACTGAGAAATGTAAATTTGGAGTTGGATTTTTTCCATGTATTTAGTTTTTGGGGATTTTTTTTATCCTTTAAAGAAGGTTTCTCTCCTCTTTTCTTCCTGTTTTTATTTGAAGTATTTTGTTTACAACACGAGTGCACACTTCAATTTCTTGAGAATCATCAGACTTATAAATTTAATGGAAACCTTGGGAAATTGTGTGATAGGCAGACACTCATTTGCTTTGTGCTCTCAATATCTCACAGGATCCTGAGCAAAGCATCTACTTTTTCACATTTTGTTAGGAAATGCTCCAGGCCTTGGTGTTCTTTGAGGGTGGTGCATGGTGCTCTTCAGGTGTTGTAAACTGAATCCAGAGATTTTGTGGAGGAATGGCAGTGCTGAAATCCCATCTTCCCTGGGGTCAGTTCGTGATTTTGATATGAGAATGAGTGGGGAAAACAGTGGATGGAGCACAGAAAGGACAGAAAACACTGAGAAGGTGGGAGAGGGGGAAGTGGAAGGGGCTGACATGGGGACAGTGGGAAAGACTGGAGAGACAACATGTGCGATCAGTTGTGATTTTCTCACACTATGATGTCTTGACTGATTTTGTTGTATTGGAGATTGCAAGTTTTCTTTAAAAACATGTAGCACCTGCAAAAGGGCTCTATTTTTGGACCAATCTGTGTGCTGTTTCCATTAATGACAGTGGCAGAAAAAGTGGGATTATGCTGTGGGATTCCTCTGCAACCTCAGAGCTTCATGAGACTGGGGCAGTGGGGCTGTGAGAAGGTGACAAAGACTCAAAAAAACCCTGGTACCAGGGTGAAGGAGAAGAGATGGGCAGTGAACACCTCGGGGAGCTTTGGGGTGATTGGTTTGAGCATCTTAGTTAATTAAAACTGCAGGTTTAATTGCGTAGAAGAGACAAACCCAGGTGATGAAAAGTAAGTGTGGGGTGAGTATGGAAGGACCTCACACAAGTGGAAAGAAGACAAGGAAAAAGCCTCCAGAGGAGAATTACTCTTCTGATGTCCATGGGAAATTTGGCTTTTGTTTAGCAGAATTGTAACTTTTAAATTTGTACAGCTGGTACAAGCAGGTACAACTTTATTTTGCCAAAGGGCAGGATACTGTGAGGCACATGTCCTTTCAGAAGAAATCCCAAGCCTTAACCAGCTGAAGAAGAAAAATCAGCAATTTTGGGTCTGTGTCAGTAGAATACACTCTGTAAAATTTTTAAGATTTAAAATTTTTTCTGTAAAAAGGAACTTTCTTCTCCATGCTAGTCGGAATCGTTCTTTTGGACCTAGAATACACTTGGTCATTAAACTGAAGGCTTTCATTTCAACCTGGTGAGGAAAAGGCCCTTGTTCATAGTCTTCTATAATTTCATAGATTTAATTATGGGGTATTATTATAATTACCTGTTTAGTGGGTAATTGCTCTTCCATAAATGCAGAGGAAGGGGAGAACGTGGGACCAAGGCTGTATTTCATGGTACAAGGGGGTATTTGTTACTGTCTTTTAATGCACGTCTTGGTCTTGTGGTATAAGAATATAACACATTTTTAGTAAATTTCCTCTATTTTATTTCAATACCAAGAAAAAAGCCTGGGAATGTGTTTGCAGCTCATCACCTGGGTGATATGCTGGCATATGAGAGACAGTTCTCATGTGATTTCCCAAAATACTTTTGAACTAGCAGAAGGCACTTTCAGAAGCTGCTGTGAAAGTGTAGTTTTATTCCAGTGGCTCCAAAACTCATTGGTGCCACATCAACAGTCCAGCTGTGGTCAGTAGGAACCCTGAGCAAACAGCAAACATTTGGCACTGACACAGGGTGCCCAGAGCAGCTGTGGCTGCCCCTTCCCTGGAAGTGTCCAAGGCCAAGCTGGACAGGGCTTGGAGCAGCCTGGGACAGTGGAAGGTGTCGCTGCCCATGGCAGGGGGTGGGATGGGCTTTAAGATCCCTTCCCACCCAAAACATTCTGGGATTCTGCGATTTCACCATTATTTGCTGCGTTTACAATTAAAAAGTTTAATGATAAGGACTGGTGGTAGTTTAGGATAAATTTTGAAGGTTCTTAAGGGATTTAGTTTGTTTATCTAATTGTGGAGATAGATTAAAGCACATTAGAGTAAGATTATCCAGCATGTCTTTACCAGGTGCAAATTGGACAGGTTTCCTCAGACAAGAGGTTGTTGTTGTTTTCCTCACTGAAAAATGTAGACATGTGGCAGGTATTGAGAGATTTTCTTCAAATTTTCCAACAGATAAAATCTTTATGTTGTCTGTCTTTGGTTCTTAGCTGGTGAAATCAGCTGGAATTAGTGGGATACCTCACTGGACACAGACAGAGCCCTGGAGCCTTTGCCCATGTGACCCAGCCAGTGTAAGAGCTGGGTACAGAGTGACAAAGGGGCTGAAGCCCACTTCCCTTTTCCCTGCTAACATTCACTATTAAAAAACCCAGAGGTACAAATTACAGACTCTGGGAGCTCAGAGAACTGTGCCAGTGACACATTTTTGGGGATGCTGTGTCAGGGGTAGGGAGGGGTGTCCCCGGCCCCACAGATGGGCACACTCAGACTGGGCACAGAGCTCTGGGGCTGAGAACATTCAGATTTGCTTAAAAATCCTGTTGACAAATACATAAGTTGTGCCTCTGTGATATTTAAAGCCTCCACACACCATTTACAAATAAAAATCATACAACATAGATTATTTCAGTTTTTCCCTTATTTGATCAATTCTGATAAAAAGGCCATGCTTGGATTAAATCTTTTTATTCTCCACAACCATGTGACACTTTAGGGGACAGTAACATTTGTGAAATAATCTGTCTAAGAAGTAACACAGGAGAGGAAGACGCCTGAAGAGCCTGGTGTCAGGTCCAGCATCCTGGTGCCAGGTCCAGCACAGTGGCTGTCCCCTGTGGCCACCACACCTTCCCATCGGGGCTGCTGGCTGAAGGACACTGCTGGGCCAGAGCAGAGGACCCGTGTGAATGAACTCGAGTGATTTTAAAAGTCAAGTGATTTTAAATCTTTACAGGCACTGAAAGTTGTTTCTAATTAAAGCTCATCGAGTACCAGAGAGGAATTCTGGCATTACCGGCAGCCGGAGCAGGGACAATGAGGACCAACCTCTCCTTCTGACCAGTTGCTGGTATTTGTTTGAGGCTCTGTAAAGACAGTGCTACAACATCTTTACACACACCACCGGCTTTGTAGTAACTGTCTCCTTGGAGCCTTGGCACGGGGAAGGACACGCATGTCCAGGCATTTTCCAGGTGGCAGGATTTCCTTCTCCTCTAGTCCCGGCGCCACAAACCCCCTCCTTTCAGCCCCAGCACCGTTTAAATAGATCATTTGTTTTCATTATAGGTTTTTGCATCCTTGCCTTTCATTGCTGTTAATGAATTTCTAGGGTCTGATTGGGAAACAAAAGCCAAACACAAACATAAAAAGGGCTCTGACAAAGGAGCCGGTTGAGCGTCTGACAGGCTGTGCCCCGCGATGGCCGCGGCTGCCGGGCTGACACCGCCCGGGCAGCGCTGGTTAATATGCTAATCTGCTGCTCGCCGCTTAAGATTCCTCTCAGGTCTGAGCAGGCTCGGCGAGCCCGGCGCAGGGAAGGGGTGTCTGTCTGTCTGTCTGTCTGTCTGCCTGGCAGCCCCGAGCGCTGCGGCCGTGGCACATCCCGGCCCCGCCGCGCGCCCGCTGCCCTCCCGCCGCCCTCCCGGGCACACCCTGGGCGTACGTACCATCCACACCATCCGGAAAGCTTTCCGCGAGGCTGGAAAACAGGGAATGCGCAAAAGCCACGTATGATTGGCTCGTTCCTCTGCCTCCGCGTCCCCAAAGATTCCCACTTTAATAGACCATGTGTTTCTGCTGCTGGAGAAGCCCAGTGTAAAGTGCCAAAATCCAGCAACAATGAAGTCAGACGGAGTTTAGCATCCAAAACAAAGGGACGGCATTTCTGTAGCTCACTGACAACACAGCAGTCACAGGATGGTTTAAATTTCCCTTTATTCTCTCTCCCCACCCAACCCCAGCCCAAGAGAAAGCCAACATTTATTAAAATCCATTCGTTCAGGACAGCAGCTAGATGCCCATCTTAGAAGGAAAGCTTGCTCCTGGTATTCCCAATGACTGCCACCTTTCCTGCGTGCTTGTGAGCTGCAATCCCCAGCTGGAGCAAGGGGGTTCTTATTTCCAGAATTAAGGAAGGAATCGATTCCAGAGACAGTTTCCATGGTCAGGTCCATCAGGTCCTGCAGCCACAGGAGAACTTAATTCCTCGAGCTCCCTTTCCTTTGTTTTCATAACGTCACAGTAGTTCTGGAGAGGCGTCTGGAGAATCCTCAGCTCCAGCTTCAGCCAGGGGATTTCAGAAGTTGCATTTTCAGGGCAGGTCAGATGTGGACAAACCAAGTCTCCACCTGACACGTAAGCAGACAAAGCTGTTTAACCTCTGAATTATAGCAGAGCTCCATAGTTCTCTCTTCTGTTGTCTCATGCTCCAAGCAAACTGCTCCTTGCAGTTCTCCCTCCTGGTGCCAAGCACGTATTCCAGCTGCAGCTCGGCAGCGCGGGGAAATTCCTTCCAAGTCCCCAGCAGAACAGTCAGCGCTTTCTCCGGAGCTGCAGGCTTGATTGTCCTTGATTATTTTATTTCTCTGGCTCTGATCCAAGATGTTCCCTGTCATCATTTCAGTGTCTTTTCTCATAATCCCTTTTCTAAACATCATCAACAATTAACTGATTCTCTCATATCTACAAACACATGCACACACACGCAGGCGCGCGCGCACACTCCACCGAGCCTCATCAGGGTCTTTTTTGCCTTTAAGTATAAGAAATTACAGCTTCTCATTAGCTGAAGAGCATGTTTTGAAAGGCTTTGTGTTTACTCACTTTGCAAGTGATGCTGGCGCTTTTAATTATTCTCCTTTTGCATATCATAAGCGAGCAGCGAGCTGCTCCAGCCAGCCCAGGCGACGCGTATTCCCAGGAAGGCAGGAGGAAGGGATCGCGTTTTACCTCACTGCTGCTGCTTTCTTCCCTTTCTGTCAGCCAGCCAAGGAATCCCCCCAAAGCTCTTACGTAGCAGATACCAAAACCGTGAGTCACTTTTCACTCCCGGAGCAATAAGTCCATCGCATCCCTGTGCAGAAGGGCGAGCACAAGGCTGGAATCTCTCCAGGCTGCCGGCGTGCCCCGGCACCAGTTCTCCAGCAGTGACTTTGTTTTTCCTGCTCTTGCTTTTTCTCCTCGGCTCTCTTTTCTCTTCATTCCTTTTCATGCCATTCCCATTTTCTTCCATCCTTCCTCTCCATCCGTCTCCGTTGCTGGCAGCAGCAAACCCAGCCAGATATGGGTCTCTCTCGTCTTCTGTAGGGCTTTTTTCTCCTTTTTTTCCCCCCCTGTATCTGCTGCAGCCTTTGGCTGCTCACTCTGCCAGGTTGGATCACCAAAGACACACGACTCGCTCACAATGAATAATCAATACAGATATTGATCTGCGGAAAATGTTTGTAAATTCCTGAAAGGGGAATCGGGAACAGCGGGACAGGGAGGCTTGTGGGGGACGACAGGGTGCTCCAGGCTGCAGGCAGCGCCTGGCCAGAGCCCGCATCCTGCCGCCTCCGAGGTGACGGGTGCTGGAATGCGCGCGCGGGTGGCGGCGGGTGTGTGCGGGGGCTTCTGTATTTTCATTTCTCTACAGCTGCTTCCCCCGAAGAATCGGGAGGCGAGCAGCTGAGAGGCCCCGTTGGTGCCATGCCTTGGCTGCGCTCCAGCACTGTTTTGTTTCCATCATCACACGCCACTTTGAAATTTGCATAAATACAAGGGTTATTTTCTCTCGTGCCTCCAAAAAGGTTTAAGAAGGTGGGAAAGTGTTTCTGTAAGGAGGGATGGCTGGGTTTAGTCATCATTTTCAGGATTTACTTTCTAATCCATGTGAGAAAGGAAGGCAGAGATGAAAATAAAGGGCAATAAGAAGGACATGGAGAAGACAGAAAAGCTGTTTGAATGTGGAAGAGCCTTGGATTGCAAAAAAACCCCTGTTCTCCAGTGGCGACCTGCCTGTGTCTGGTTTGTGTGGGTGGCGAGTCAGGTCAGACCTCTCCATCCAGGACTCTTCCCATCTCCCTGTGGACAGATCTGCCCTGGTCAGGAGCTGGGGATGATCATGGAGCTTTAAGATTCTGTGAAGGCTGGAGTCAGACCATCTTAAGAGCATCCTGAGCCCATCCCCAGGAGCCACCTCCCGCCTGCCCACCCACTATCTGACAGCCCGTGTGGTGTGTGGAGCACACGTGTAGCAGGTGACATTCACCCAGTTTGCTCCTGGCATGGTCGACCTCACTCCTGCTGCAGGAATGTCCGTGTTGTGTCTCTTCCACCTCATCTCTCTGGTTTTCTGTCTTTCTGGGGAAAGGCATGTACTGAGGCTGTCAACAGATGTGGTATTGGAATCATTGAGTATTCAGCCCCTTTCTGATGCTTGAGGTCGGCAATGGAGACCCCAAGGACTGCTGAGGGGGGCCATGGGGTGTCTGCAACACTGGCCAGACCAGGCGGCCGTGCAATGCCAGGGTCATACCCTGGGCCGGGGCTGCCCGAGGTGCTGCCAGCTGGAGCAGCCAGTGGGATGTTCTTGGGGCAGCTCCCGGCCAGATGCAGCTCATGGGCCCACCCGCACAGCCCCGTGGGTGTGTGCACAGCCCTCGTGCCTGCCCTGGGTCAGTGGTGGGACCTGCCTCAGTGGACGGCCGCCCTCCCTGCACTGCTGCGCGGCCGCCCCACGCCAGCGGCCCTGGGCACCCCCTGATAGCCATCTCAGGCCAGGATGCAATTCCCGCAATGCAATTCCCGTGGCTGCCAGCTTTATCAGCCCACGCCAGCAGCGGGGAGGCTGAGCGCCTTCATTCTCTCTCCAGCTCCTGATTAGCTCCTGCAATCCAATTAGCAGAGGCATTTATATCACAAGGGGCTGAGGTGCCCCTGCTCATCACGGCAGCTCAGAGCCAGTCATAAATTCTCCCGACACTACATCTTTCCTGTGACATGGATTAATTACAGCTCTGGGCCTCCAAGAGCAGATTTGCAAATGAAGGTGCCCATGAAATAAGAGTTAGGAAGACAAAGCAGGAGTTTCCCGTCCATGAGGGCTGAGGGGGCAATGCACAGGGTGGCCCAGGGCGGGGGCACCTGTGGGCGAGGGGCTGGGGGCAGGTGGGCCAAGCAGGAGCTTTATTAACTGAGGTTGGCCAGGGGATGTTATGAGTCTGTGCCTCTGGCCATAATGAGAAATTCTTCATAACCTCCCTTTGTATGCTCTGCTGCAGTGCAGATGCTGGGAGTGAAGCTCCAAGAGCCTTAATAAAATTACATTTTCCCACTTGAGATGTTGCAGGCGCTGGCCAGTGGCGCAGCTTGGAGAGGCAAGCGCGGCGCTGGGCCCTTGGGAGGGTTTGGCGTCGCAGGGATCAGTGTTGCTCTCAGGGGCACGGCCACCTTCTCTCTCGTCTTCATACAGTCCGCTTTTCTCTGATACCTCTGCTCCTGAAACAGCCATTTCCGGGCTCCCTTGTGTCAGCCCTACTCCCCTCGGGCCCTCTGGCTGTGGCGTCAGCTCCACGGAGCTGGGATTTGCTGCAGCAGTAAAAGGAGCAGGTTGGAAACAGGTTGTAGGAGAACACCCAGGAGGGTGACGGGGTGGGGGACAGTTGTGTCCTCCTACACCTGCGTGCCGTTACCTGGCTCTGCAGCTCTGTGTTTCTCCTCCACACTGGTGCCCATCCAGCAGCTGGCTCTGCCTTTGGGTACCAACCACTTACCCAGTGAGCACTCACCCCTTGTAAGGTCTGCATGGCTGTTCCTTGGGTTGCATGTCTGTCACAGTCTGCTGAGCTGGGCCCTACACAAGCCTTGGATCTGTTTTCCCAATCATGTGCCAATTTAATGATTCATACAAGTTCTCCATCCATCAATCAGTTTTTAATTTATGTAGCAGTCAGTGGTTTTGTTAAGTTTCCAGGCGTTTCTCTCTCACCTGTTATTGAAATATAATTACTTAAGAAATCGACAAACTTACCTTTGAAATGTGTGGGTAGATGGGAATTTTAAAGACACGAGGATGCATATTAAATTTAGTAGCATGTCAGCTCCATTTGATCTATTTACCCTGGGCTGCTGACAGATCTTCTGTGTAAGCAAATGTGGTTCCTGGTGAGGGCTGGGTTGGGGTTTGTTTGTTTGTTTGTTTCTAACTCAGTGAAGGTGGCAGTGTCCAAAATAGAGCTCTACCTGTGGACCAGTCATTCTCCCATTGAAGGGAAATACTGGCTGGTCTTTCAAAACAAGAAATCTTTTTGCTTTTGTATAATAACAAATCCTGCATTTTCTGACCAGCACAGTCACTGTTTGTGGCCACACAAAAGAACTTACTCCCCAGCTGATCTCTGCCACAACCTGCAGCTGGACAGCTCCAGACTTGAGGTGGGTTGATGTGGGAAGAGATGGGTCATGAGCCACTTAAAAACCCACCTCATAGATCCCTGCTCAGCTGAGGTTTGTACATTAGTATTTATCATACAACCCCAGAATGGGCTGGGCTGGAAGGGATGTTAAAAGTTCAGACAGTTCCAACCTCTGCCATGAGCAGGAACACTTTTCCACTAGACCAAGTTGCTCATTTATGCTTTTATATATGTATTTCTATTTTAAAAGCTGTAACAGCAGCTTCATGTCTGAATTTGGGGATGGGATCACCAGGCTGTGAGATCCCAGTGTTCCCTCTGGCCAGTCGGTCTGTGGATCTCAGACAGAGCTGAGGGTTTGGTCCTGTCTAAGATTTCCTTTGCTTTGCTCATTTTTGCATCCCACACCTGATGTGTCATTGCTTTGATGAGACTTGTTGTTGCTACACTTTTGTTTTCCTGAGTACAGCCAGGAGTTTTCATTCACTAATCTGTAATTCAACTTCTACAATGATTTTTCTTCCACATTCTAGTGGGCTATAAAATGCCACTGGAATGATTTCTTTTTAACAAAACTCTGACATGAGCTTCCCTCCTGGTCTGAGTGAAATGACAAAACAGTCTTCTTGCAACGTAGTATTTTGTAGTTATTTTCTTGATTAAAACTGCTTGAAAATGTTTTGTGAAATCTCCCTTCTTACCCCCACAAAAATATAATTTAAACAAAACTGATAAAACACCTCCCTACAAACATTTTTGGCATTTTTTCCCACAGCTACTCAAAGCCAATCAAGGTGTTTTGTTTCTTTATGTTGTCTGGTTTAAGATTTTTGTTTCAAGTTTACTTTTTTGTTCCAAGTTCTCATACAATTTGTCACATTGCCTTGTGTGTTCTCTGACTGAGCTGTTTAACTTCTGGTGATGAGATCAGTGAAGCACTTTTTAACAAAAAAGCACTTTGATGCTTTTTTAATGGAAAGAGAATTTTAGAAACAGTATTCAAGTGATGTCAAAGTAGAATTTGTGGAAATTCTGCTTTTAAAAGTAAATTAAGTTTGGTTTAGCTGTTTTGCAATCAGAGGAAGTCGCAGGGGGGTGTGCAGTCAGGTTCCACCTCTGGCTCCTGTGGAGTGGCCGATCCTGCAGCACCTTCACCTGTGTCCCATTTCTGTCCTTGCCTCGGGAAGCCTCGTCCTCAGCCTCAACAGATGTGATCTGGCTCACTTCTGTCCCCTTCAAGGTCCCTCCTGTACCAGCCTCCCACTGCTGTTTCCTGGATTTCAGTCCAGAGACGGGAGCTGCCAGCCCTGGCTGCTGTGCAGGTGGGACTCCGTGTTGTTCCCTGGGATCCCTCTGTGGGAAGTCGTGCAGGACCTACAGCTCCATTCACCCTCACTTTTTAGTCAGTACAAGTGTTCTTTTCCTGATGGGTGACTTTTTTCTTTTATAACATTGTCCTGCTCCAATTCTTCCTGAAAAATACAGTTTAGAGGGAGTATTGTCAAAAATTCTGTCTCTCTCTCTACTTTATTATCCCCTCATTTTTTTTTGTCATTTAACTCCAATTATGGGATGCTAAGTGCTTTTGGAAATTTCATTGTTAATATCTTCTTACAGTGCTATTAACGTAAATCAACGTTAATAGTGTCCCAGCAAGTATAAAAGCAATCAAAAATTCAGTACTCACGAATCATTCTGTAATTTCAGCATAAAATGTTAATAGAAATAAAATCCAATACCATAAAATATCAGCAAATTCAACTTTAAATACATGTGATGAATGACTTTACCATTCTACAGCATCCCGTGGACTTTTGCAGCGGGAAACCTCTTCTCGGCAAAGGTCTCGTCCCATCCCTCCCTCCTCCGTTGCCTTCCCGGCACGAGGTGTGCCCAGGATTTTACTTTTCCAGAAATTAAAAATCCATCCTCCCTTGCGATGTGGCATCTGCATGCAGGTGTTTGGTGGTAATAGGAAGGATTACCTGGAATCTGTTAACTTATTCGAGTTAATAGAAACTCCCTGCTCCTTTATTGCCATCAGCCTGGCTCAGAGAGCTCCGTCTGCATTTACCTTTTATTGAGATTGGGATTTTCTTACTGACAAATCTTTTAAATTGGAATTTAGTTGGTGAAGATCCATCAGTTATTTCAAGGAAACTGCTAGGAGAATGGTATAGATTTCTCAGGAAATACAGCTCTTGGCCTAACAATTCAACTTAAAATTACCATGAAAAGAAAAACTAAATCCCCCAAGTGATACCTGAACAAGTGTTGGGTATTTAACCTCTGATTCATCACTCTGCCAGGCTAGAATCTTTTGATGTTAATATTTTTTTAATTCCCTTGTTTTAATGGACTTGGGCTATTTGTGCTGCAGCCTATAAAAACAGGTTGGAGACCCTTTTTCTGGTAGAGGTGGGTACAACACCTGCAGGCAGTGCAGGGGAAGGTCTCATTTCCCTGCCTCACCAGACACGAAGCACCACACGAGTCTGGGATTTCTGTGATCACAGAAGATGAAAGGGACAGTGTGATGCCTATAAAGAGAGTTTATTTGAGCAAGGATCCTCTGGTCATTACATAGATTCCTTTTCAGTTCTTATTCCCTTTTTCCCCATTATCTCAGTGTAATGTCTGTGTTTCCAGCCTCTGGATTGGGCCTGTTCTGCTCTCTTGGTTCACTTTCTCATTTCTCCCTCAATTCACATGGGATTCCTTCCCTGCAGATCTCTGCAGAGTTTTAAAGACCCTTTGAAGACTGAGGGGAATTTTTGTGACATTTAGAAAATATTTACAAGATGTTAGGAGAGTTTCTGGAACCTCTCAATATCTCATAAAGGATATCAGCTGCTAAACTGTTCTATCCTCACTGTCTTTGTGCTTGTCCCCGCAAGAATCAGACAAACCAGAGACACTGGAACCTTTTGGTTATTCGGGTATGTGTTGCCCTGGAAAGTTAAGGTAAATGATGAAGAACTCATTTGGATCCTTATACCTTACTAATTCTTTTGTCTAGGACTTCTTTTACATTATAATCAAGCAAACCTACCCATTTTTGTAAGATTTAATTCTGATGACACACAGATTTGCCAAAATTCTTCTTAAAAAGGAGTTCTATGGTCACTACATTTCTGTAAACAAGTGGTCAGTGGCCGCCAGCTCAGGACTCATGCCAAGCCTGTCAAACCAGCTGGCCAGGCTGCGCGGGAGCTGGCTGGGCTGGGCAGCGGGACCCCAGGGGCAGTCACTCCTCTCACCTCACCTCAGGAAAACTATTTTCACCACCCAAACTAATGGGTCATCCAGTCTGTAAACATTCCCTGTTATTTATTGCTGGTTTAATATGGAACATTTTTGTTTTTGAAACTAATCTGAAATCAAAGGCTTTATTCTCTGGCAGAGAGACACCGTTCCTCTTTAATTCAACCAAAGTTGAATCAGCCCTTAAGCAGGGAAGCTTGAAACCTGCAGCAGCACTTTTGTTAGGGTTTCAGTTGAAAATCTTCCTGACGGAGATTTTTAAGATACTGTTAAAAATCTTACATCATTTCCTTTAATTCCTCTTCCCCTGCTTCCTGTCTTCTGCTGAAATGGGAACTTTGCAGGTTCTGGTCTCCATCTCACCTGTTGAAGATCACAATATCATATGGACAGTAAGGGAAAAACTACAGTTTTCAACTACTTTTTTCAGAATTAGTGACTTCACCAAAGATCCAGTGGGGAGGGATCAATGTACTGGCTCTTTGCCATGGAGTCACAGGAGCTTCACTCGAGAGCAGAGGGAGCTAAGGGACTGCAGGGCTCTGCTGGCATCCAGGATGCCAAATCCTGCTCTCTCCTACTCAGGAATCTCAAGGGCTGCCTTTCCCTTGAGTATAACTGGGAGCAGAGCCTTGCCAACATTGCACATTTGGCTTCATAAAAGGAGAGTTGGAGGGAATCCTGCCATAATTGTATTTACAAGGTTGGTGAGAAGAAAAATTCCCCATATTCAATGAAGTAATGTTAGTTAAACATCAGGACAAAAAAATACAGATGTGAAAAGATAAAAAATTTGGGTTTGATGGTAATTCAGCCATAAGGTGCTCTGTCTGAGGCCCCTCAAATCACAGTCTGCATGTGCCTTTTGCAGATGGTGCTTCAGAAACCCCAGACTCAATGAGGGGACCTGGATCGGGAGTTGCGTTGCTTTGGGGCCTCATCCTGCACTGCCTCCTCTGCCAGAGCTGCAGTGACGGCTCCGAGGAGCCCCGGGAGCTTCAAATCAGGGCTAATTGTTCCGATTTCTTATACTTAATGGGTGTTTGGGAGGAACTGAGTTCTTGCAGTCAAAACACAGATCTGTGAACTTTTTTGAGTAAGATGTAGTGAAAAATGGTATTTTTCAAGATATTTCAACCCTTTCAAGTCTGCGTTCTGGCCCTGTTGGTAACTGAAGGCTTTCAGTGTTGTTTAACTTTTATTTTTAAAATGTGTTGATTCCTCTTCCACGTGGGAGAGCGATGAGGTGCCCATGTCAGGAATGGCTGATGGGAGTGGGTGAATCCGTGGG
>NW_008239544.1:1757992-1776419 GCF_000691975.1 Corvus brachyrhynchos
GCACGAAATGGTGGTGGGGGGGGGGTGAATCCGTGGGTGCCGAGGGTGCCGCTGCTGCCGGGACGGGCGCGGGAGCAGCGCGGGAGCATCCCAGGGCCTCCAGCCTCCTCCCCGCGGGAGAAGGCGCGCTCGGAGTTTTAAGCGCAATAGATCTCCATATTACAAGGAAGCAAAAGAAACAATCTTTAATCCTTTCAAAGCCCAATAATATTATGTATATTGACTGAAGCCCTGTGGAGTGGGCCTGGCAGGGTTTTTCATTACTGCGCACGCTGTAGCCTAGCTACCTTTGAAAAGTAACCAATATCGAGAGCCACTTGACATTTGCAAAGGATTATGGGTGTCCTCTCCATCTCTTCTCAAGTTCCCAAATTTACAATGGTCTTAATTTAAAAGTTAAGCCGGGGGATCAGTTGCTTAGTCTGCTGCTGGGCTGCCCTTTAAAAAAGGAAAAGAGAAAGGAGAGTGTCTGTGCGTGCCTGCACAGAGGGAGAGGTGGGGAGCGACCCTGTGCGTCACCCGCCTTCAGCATTCGGCTCCGATCCCCAGCACTGCGTCGTGGGAGAGGCCTCTGCAGCAGGATCGGGGCTGGGAGCACTGGGATTCATTCCTGCAGGTGCTGCTGAAGTGCAGGGAGCAGCAGCAGCTGGTAATGAGTTGGTGAAAATGAAAAAGGGACATAAGTAGCTTCTTTAGCAAATCCCCTGGAAATGACATGGAGCCTTTGGGATCGATCGGATCGATCCCTCCAAAGGCTGCAGGCTCCTCTCGTCCGACTGCCAGCACAGGGAAAACCGTAATGTTATTATCAGCAAAACTCCGAGAAAAGCTACCGGGAAAGCAGCGCTCTGGGTGCTCTGCTTCTGTCCTCGTGCCGGCAGCTTCGGGCCAGAGCGCGGGGAAGGAGCGTGCTGGGAGCTTCCCCATCCCGTCCTTGGCACTGCCACACGTGCCAGGGCGATGGCTGGCAGCTGCTGGGCCCTGCCCACCTGGGTCCAATTTAGGGCTTGCCCGTGGGGAGCAGGATCCCGTCCTGCAGAGCGCGTACAGGGAATGGGGCTGAGGGGAGATGGGGGTCTGCAAAGGTTCTGACAATGTTGATCTTCCTCCATTACGTGCTGTCATCAGCTGGCGCTGCGGATTTGCTCTATGGCACTTGCTGAGGTTCCTGTCAGTAGTTTCATATCCATCTGCAGCATGGTCTGAGCTTCCCGAGCCCGTGTTCCTGGGCAGCCCCCGAGCTGCCTCCCAGCATGGGGGATGCTGGCAGGGGACCCCAGTGCTGCAGCTGCAGCTTTGGTGTCTCAAAGGGAGCCCTCAAACCCAAACTGCTGTACTTCCTCCAGAACTCCACAGAAATAGGATGAGGAAAGTTGTATTCTGAGCCTTACTTTGAGAAGAGTGGTCTTAAATCTCCCGGTCACATCCGTGAGTTCAAGGGGCCTTTCCTTGAAGAACTCAACATTTCTTTGTTTATGTTTCTATAATCCTGTTGGGGAAAAGGGGCAATAAATTAGTTTTATTACATCTGTCCTGAGAAATGTACAGGCCAGGCTCAGATATCCCATAGCAGGTGTGTCCAGGGCTCTGTGGGATCGTGTAAGGGCATGGCCTGGGATGGGGGAGACTGGGGGCACCCCAGGGACCCTGTGCTGGCAGATGGGCTTGTTTGGGTGCTTATTGGTGCAGCAGGGGTCACCCCAGCTCCTGTAACCCTCCTGCTGGAATCTTTGGACTTTGGTGCAGCTGCACCCAAGAAAGGGAACGGCTGGGACATGTTACTGGCATTTGTTTGGGCTTGTGCTTCACAAACTGTGATCCTTTGGCTCTTTTGGACACAGTATTTAATCTTAAGTGCATCATTAGAGAGGTGTGTTGATATGACTGCGTGCTGTGCATATACCTTCTATCACATGGATATGAGGATATTTATTTTACCCACTGAAAGTTTGCCAGTTTGTGCAAAGCCCTAATTCTCAGGAGTTACAGGCATCGCTGCTTCCACAGAATCAATTAAACCAACATCAGCTTAGCGTTTCGGAATCACAGATCTTAGAGGACTTAGACGTGGCCATATGTGACCTTCGGTGCAAGACTAAATTTTGAAATATAATAGTTGAGGAATATGAAATAAAACTGTGAAATGAGCTAAAGTTAGAACAGTGGTATGGAAATATGTGTAGCAGTTGTTGTTTGAACAGTTTATGATAGTAAAAACAGGGAGAGATCAGCCACTTCAAATTCATAAACTATTAAAATGAACACATAGTACTTCTAAAAATTTTATTGTCTGGAATATTTCATCAATTTTGGATGCATTTGTCTTTCCCTTCATAATGAACTAAATTAATGGAGTCTCTCAGTATCAGTACCTGAGATGTGTATTGTCCATACAGGGTGTAGGACATTGCTGTGGGGTGGGAACTGCTGAGACACTGCAGGAATGTAAAAGGGTGCAGAGGGGTCTGTCAAAAAACTGCTGGGGATCCTCACAAGATGGGCTTAAACCAACACATTCCCACAAAGCATTTCATGGCTGACAAATCTCATGAGAAGATGCTGCGCTGGAAAACCTCTTGGGGACTGTACAGCCCCAGCTTGGGACCGGGTGCGCATCAGGCTGCCCAGAGGGAAAGACTGGGAAGAAAAGGCCACTGCTTGTTGCCAAGATCACTTCATGGCAATAAAAGTGAGGACAGCACATGAGCATTATAATCTTTCTGAATGCACGAAAATTCAGATGCATTTTTGTGCTTTCTAAACCACTTGATTTCTAAGTCCCATCCAGGCAACTCAACTGCTGCCCTTGTTGAGTTGCCCAATTAATCCAGGTCTGCAGTGGGAAATAAGATGGAAGATGCTGTGGAAGAGCTAACAGAGCTTCATTGATAATTCATTTCCCTTATTTTACTGGCTATCTTGTTTCTGGTTGTCCTGTGGTCAGTTCACTGGCAATGAAAACTTGGCCTTGTGGGGGCATCCTGCCTTATTTTTTGTCTCACTTTTAGAAGAAAAGACCCTCTCAGGATAAGTTCTTGATTTGGGAAACAGTGACAGCAGAAATATTTCCTTTTAAATCTGAATGCATGTTTTGGATAAAGCCTGAAAATCTGTGTTGTTTTAGTCTCTGCTTGGGTTTGCCAGTTTGGGCTGGTCTCCCACCAGTCTGCTGCTGGCTGTCCCCAGGGATGCTCAAGTGAGATGCTGCCCAGACTGAGGGGCAAAGAGATTTCACCACACAAGTACAGGTGTAACAGAAATCTGTAACCATAGGACAGCCAGATTCTCATAGCAAGTGACCCAGATTTGTATTTTCACTCTGTGAGCAGTATCATGAGAAACTTAAAGCAAGGACTAGTAAGGCAGGCACGGGCACCTTGCATGAATATGTTTGACATATGTTGGGCTTTTTTGCTAACATTTTTGTTTGTCTTAGTTCCTTTAAGACTGGTTTCATGTGACATTTTAAGCTCAAGAGAAAATGTGGAATATTTTTCTCTCTAAACTTTGGATTCTGATAGAATATGTGTTGGTGACAGACTACTTGTGATGGACATCCCAAATTAGAAGGAGAGCAGCTGTAGCAACTTTAAAAGCTAATGATGGCCCCCAGGTGCAGGGTTTTGTGCAGGGTTTTGTGCTGGGGTGCTGTGCAGCAGCAGCAGTTCCTGGATGTGATCCAGCATGGGATGGATCAGGGGCTGGGCCCAGCACTGGCTCTGCTCAATGTGCTCGAGCTGCAAGAACTGCTCCCTCCTTCAGGTATTCGTCCCTGAGAGCTCTTGCCAGTTCAGATGTAACAGCATTATTCCAAAACCTGCTGGATGGTTTGGGTTTTTCAATTAAAGCCCATTTGTACAAATCAGTATGGACTTTATCCTTCAGGCAGAGGGATGCATTTGCCACAGAAGTGAATGATACATCCCGACAGTTCCCAAGTGGAGGCAGATCTCTGTGCACACCATCAGGTAAAATGAGCCAAGTCTTTCCTGTGTGTCACTTGCAAATATGCAACAAACCTCATAATTCCCAGGACTTCCTTGAATAAAAAGTCCTTCCCCTCTGATTCCTCCTCCATCTTAGTGCCAGCTCCCAGCCCAGGCATTTGCTGTGTTTTCAGAATGTTCCCTCCTGGCCCTTTCTGTCAGAAAAGGCTGGCAGCATTTGGAAGCACCCTGACCCACCACATGGGTCCCCGAGCTGCATCAGCACCCTGCTCCTGGTGCTCCACATCACTGGGGTAAGCAGGAAATGTACATGGATTTACTGAAGGTACTTTATAAATCAATATCTTGTTTTTGAACTTGGTCAGTGGGAATAACTCAGAAACACAACCAAAAACTACCTCAGAACTACCTAACCCAGCACTTTCAGTGTATTGATTTTGTTGGGGAGTGTCTTTTCCTGGCATTATTCACAAAATGTTGATGGACAGTTTCATGCAATCAAGACTTTAAGTAAGGATGAGTGTGCGTGCACAGGGTGAGTGAGAGTGCACCAAGAATGAGTGAGCACACCCACGTGTGCACACCAGTGCAGGAAAAGGCCTCCCACATAGCGTGAGTGTTATAAAAAGCAAAGTCAGGAAGTGATGCAGTTCAGGCTCTTGTAAGGTCATTCCTGTTTCCCTTAAAGTTACAAAATAAAATGTATTGTTTTAAGTCAGTAAATATTATATGTCATTAACTTGGCCTCATTAGCAGATACAGCGTTACGTAAATACTTGACAGTTTTTTAAAACAATAGTTTAAAGTACTAGTTTGATTAAAACCAATAAACACTAAACAAACCCAGAAATGCACATGTAAAGCAAAGCCAGTCTGGCCACTGGAGGAATTGGAGAGCTTTCTGGTTCCAGAGATTCTAAATGTTGTATTTAACTCCCCAGCTTTGGCTTTACTTAGAAAATGTTTTCCCATCTTTAATTTAATGGTCAGGTTTCTCAAAGAAAAACAGAAAAGGCCATCTCTGTTTAGTCCCTCCGAAGTCAGGTGCTTTTTGTTGTGATCATCCTGTAACCCCCAGTCAGAGACTTGTGTGGAGTGTGCAAGGAGCACCATGGAGCTGCAGAGAAAGTCTCCAGGTGCCCGGCTCCTCATCCCCCTCTCACCTCTATCAGGAATATCAGGGAGCTGCTGGGATCTCTTTCCATCACTGAAGAAGCAAATAGTAAACATTTAAGAATTATACTCCAAATTAATTGTCATTAAACAAAAAACCAAAAACCCAAAAAACCCAATTTGGAGGGCGGGTAGGGAGGAGGATTCATTCTCCCTGACACAAAGCTGAAAAAAACACCTGAATCTTACAGATACTTGTATCTTCTTAGGGGTATTTTCCAGGGGAAAAAATGCCGCTCTAATCAGCTTGGAGAGAAATTGTCATCAGAGCTGCAGATTCTACTATTGCCCACCACAAAGCATTTCTGCCATAGGCTCACATTCTGCCAGGAGAAAGATTTACACTTCCAGCACGTCAGACCCATCTGGAGGTTCTTACACGTTTTATTTTGTACTATTTTTATCTGTTTGCAGTACAGCTGGTGATAAAATATCCAAAGTATCCACCCATAAAGGCTCTCACAAGATCTTCTCATCCTTCGTTAGATGCATTCCCTAAGTCTTACTTTTGTTTTTGCTTGTAATGAGACTCACTTTCCTTGGGATTTTGATGTATCTGGAGAACGGATCGTGGCTGTTCACTGTGGGGTTTGCTGCTCCACCTGCCCCCTCAGGCTCCCGTTCCCTTGCAGGGCGAAGGCTTCCCACACGTGTAGGTGCACCAGCCTAACATAGACTTCATGAGATCTATAGGCCTTGTGCCTAAAGTCATCTCAGAGTTCCACATCAATCTTTTTTTCCTAAATCATAGTTCAATGAGAGGGAAGCCAGGCTAAAAGGTCAAGATTGCTCATAGTAATCTTATTCCAGTAGCAGAAGAATAGGCATTTAAAAATGTCTAAAGCATCTTGCATGTGATAACGTGCTCAGGCACATGGTGTGACTCTTAGTGTCCTGTGCAGGGCCAGGAGTTGGATTTTGATGATCCTTGTGGGTCCCTTCCAGATCAGGATATTCAAAGATTCCATGATTTTGTAATATACTTGGAAAGAAGGAAAGGCCAGTCCGGAGTGTGGACTCGGATTTCCTACAGTGATTTGAAACGCTGTCAGTGTGTGTGGTATCAGCAGGATCAGATCCTCTGATAGGATTAGAGCTCATTTCACTAAGCACTGACTGATTTCCTGCAGAAGCATCCCTGTGTGGGAGCTCCGAGGAGCTGGACGAACCTTAGGACATGACATCGTGTCAGGGACATGAGGCTGGTCTGGTCAGGGTGAACACAGCGCTGCCACAGGTGACTGCTCTGAGCTCCTCAGAATGGCAGAAATGTGGAGAAGGCCCTGAAGAAGCAGCAGTTACTTGCCTCAATATAAGACAAGCTCTTCGTGGTTCCCTCTCCTTGCTCATGACGAGGCTGCCTTCTCTTATCACCTGCTGGTCCACAGAGCAATGGTTATCTCCAGTTACAACCAAAATAGCATTAGTTCAGCTGCCCTGTGAGGGACATGCATTATTAATTTCTTGGAGTTTAGCCATACACTTCACAGTCCCTTATTAGCTGTACGTGAGACTAATTTTGGGGGTACAAATTTGTTCTAATTCGATTTGGCTAAGAAAAACATCTTGATATGATACGCCTGCAGCTGCTCAAATTTCCTCCTTGACTATCAAGTTTGTCAATTTGTCGTCTTTTCTGAAGAACTTGTTGCCTACCTTTGGTATCTCAAGTGAACTCCGTGATCTCACCCTGAGGTGTTAAGAATCGCTGAGGGCTATCAGAACTTGTGTAAATTACAGCGATGCAGACAGCACGTTGAAAAATCAATAAGTAATGAAATAGTACTGCAGTGAAGTAGCCAAGAGAGCAGTGGGTGAAAAAATCCCAAGGACTCAGTTTCATTTTGTCAAAGTATAAAAGATAATGTTCTGCTGTGATGCTATAAAATCATCCCCACTGGCCAAAGAAAATTGAAATACAAAAGAGCAGTGCGGAGGTGCGGGTACGCTTCCTCCTGGATCCTGCGTCCCCCTCCCCGTGTTGGGATCTGGGCAGGCACTCACTCTTCCCATGAAGCTGCATATGGCTCCTCTGCCTTCGTGTGCTATGCACTAATGTCAGCTCATGCCAAGTGTTCTTTAAGCCTCTTTCTAATTCCCAGTAATCCTCACATCTACCCGTCCAGTTATCTCGTATGGGCAAGCTGGGAAACACCAGCAGAGCATTTTCCCTGGAAACCCAGCACTCCATGGTGCCTTTCCAGGGCGCTCAAGGGGACTGAGCGTGGGTTTATGTCAGCCTTGGATTTTATCTAGGAAGGTCCTTCTTAGCTGGAGACAGCACACTTCTGAAATACAGTTTTCTACAGTAAAATGAATTGCTCTATAGGCAGGTGAATCACAAGGCTTGGTTTTCCATGAAGGCCGTGCCCTCGACTTGCTCTGTCCATTCCATGGCAATATCTCCAGCTCCTTCCATCTCTCCAGGAGGTTGGGACCGTGTGTTGGGGCTGGTGCAGACAAGAGCTGTGCTGGCCACACGGGTCATGCTGCAGCTGGGCTCCTCTCCCTGGGAACACGGCTCCCTCCAAGCAGCCAGCATTCCTTAGCGGGATCGCTGAGTCCGCACTGCTTCCTCCAAGCAGCAACATCCATAGGCACACAGAGTGTCTCTAAGGCTTTTCCTCTTCTTTCATTTTGGCTGGAATTAGCCAAGCTGGGCATGAGGTAGGAATGGCCAGGCAGGCGATCTTGTTTCCTGACTAGGTCCTTAGAAAATCAGGTTCAAAAAGAGTAGTTGGTTCCAAAAGGAGAAGAAAAATATTGAACTGAAACAAATTTTCCCAAGCTGGGTGTTGCCATGAGAGTCTTTTGCTTAAATCCATGAACTATGAGCTTCTCTCAAATGAATTCTTAAAGTTGATGAGTTTTTTCCCACATGGATATGTAAGATAGTTAAAATGTATTTAAACAAAATGAATGACTGAAATACCACTAAATTAAATATACCTTCTAAAAGATAAAGCAGCATTTTGTGTGAAGGGGAAGTGCCCCCACTTCAGCCTTTCTGGCTAATCAGCCTATTATCCTCTCTGTAAATCTGTGAAAGGAATCAGGTTTAAGAGACACCGAACTGCTCTTTGATCCCAGGAGACCAAAAAGCCAGGTTGGATAATGGTCCTGCACAGATTTTCTCTGGATGCTTTTGCCTATGTTTTCTGCTTGCTGCCTGGAAAAGTGGGTTCTGTGTTGGCTTCTGGAGGAGCCTCTGCCAAAGGTGGCCAAAGAAATATAGTCCTTGGGAAAGGAGGAGAGAAAATGGTTTCCTTAATGTGCACAAATGATCTCCTTGATAAGGATTAATGCTTGCTGGGTAAGCAAGCACGGGATTGAAAAATCCCGCAGGGAGTCCGGGCGTTCCGCTGGCTGCGCTGGGCAGTGCAGATGGTTGGGAGGGTGCTGGTTCCATGTCATTGGTTCCAATCACCTCCCCAGACCATCAGTGCCTTTCTTTAACCTTCCATGATTTTGTTTCATTAGGGGGTAACGGGAAATGAGCAGCCTCTCTTGCCGCAGCCACAGTTGTCTCGAGTGAGATGGCAGCAGCTCCCGGTTTTAGATATTCAGGAAGCCCAGGTTGGGTTTGAGTGAAAAGAGCCCATTAACTCCAGTGACTCTGGAGAGGGCCCTTTGTTCTTTTCAAAGTTGTTATGGGTTACAGAACTCAAAAGCCTCTTTTCTTGTCCATTATTAACACAGTGCAATGAATCACTGTATTTAGCATGGACACTTTGGAGCATTCCAGCAGGACTGTTTGCAAGGAGGGAGCATGTAAATACTGAGGAGATCTCATGAATTTAATGGAGCAGAATAGGTAGACCTTGGAAGCAGAAGCATTTGTTTACACGTGAGCATCCTATTGGTGTAGATCTAGAATGTTCCACAGAGCATTCACGACAAAAACTCGGAGGAAACGTTTATAAGCCAGGGAGGGAGTGCAGCCCTTTGGCCTTTCCGCGGTGTCAGACGCAGCGTGCGCAGCCGATACCCCTGTGTTTCCAGGACCCTCTCTGAACAGCCTTTCCTGCCCTGGGGCTGGGGACTCCAGTTGGGGTGCAGAGCTTCCCTGCCTTTTCCCATCGCCCTGACAAGTCATCTGCTGCCACTGGGAACTCCAATGAAGTCTGACCAGTATTCCTGTCCTGGCAACGTAACCTGAGACATTCACTGCTGGCATTCCACAGCACGAACACCTGGTAGTTACACTTCCCATTCTGAAATGCTGCTTTTACCTTTGTCTGGCATAAACCACTTCAACTGGAAATTCTCCATGTCTGCTATAAGTGCCATTTTGATTGTCCGTGTCTTTTTTTTCCCCCCCACCAATCAAATGTTGATTCCTTTAAAGAAAAAAATGAGTTAGAGATACAATAGTTTGTTTATATTAATGAATTCTACCAAATTTTTCTGTAGAAATCTCCAGCCCAGATTTCAAACAGGACATTTGGCAGAGGATGGATTTTGCATTAGGGATTTATCTTTGGTTTACCCACACTGTAACCTTTCAAGAATGTTCTAAATCCTGCATTTCTCAGGTGTGCAGGAGGATGGGATTAGATCAAACAGGTGCCCAGGAGACTCCATTCATGGTGGGCACACTTCAGCCAGATGTTGAGGTTGTCCCTGGGTTTCAGGTCAGAGCTGGTGCCTGCTGTAGCACGCTGAGGTGCTTGTGGAGGGGTGTGTAGTGCTCGTGAGAATTCCTGTGGGTTTGGTGGTTCCTGTTTGGCATCTTCACTCCATGATGGAAGCTACAGAATAGCACTGGGTTTGGCACTTCCCTGTGGGAAGGAAGAGCCTCCAGTGTCCATGTAACGCGGGCTCGCTCCATGGCAGTGTGTAGGGTCTGTTCTTGTCTGGCACTTTGCTGGGGAGAGAGAGGCTCGTCACCAGCAGAGGGGAAGGGACAAGGTAAGATCATCCATATCTGACTGTGCATTAATAGAGCTGGACCATGTGGCAGCACTGCCTTTCTCTAGGATCAGAGGCTGATGGGAGCAGGAGGAGCCTCAGTCAGACCATCTGCCTCCAGGGCAGGAGGAGGTAGCTGGTGCTGACCCAGCCAGGCTCCCTGCATGGCGAGGCATGTGCTGGGCACCGCGGTGGGATGGGGAATGCAGGGACGATCAAAATGGCAACTCCTGCTGGCATTGCTGGTGACACACCATGGTGCTGTGTGCATGATCCATAGGTTGCCCATCCAAGCCAGAGTGGCGCTGGACAGTCTGTGGTTCCTGGGCTCTGAGTGACCCCTGCTGGGGCCAGCACGAGGGAGGAGGAGGAAGGACCAGGGGTTGAGGTGCAGGACGCTGCTGGCTGCAGGACCCCTCTTTTGTCTGCTCCAGAAGTTGGAAGTAGCGAATCAGCCTAAGAAAAGGAGAAGAAAGGATTATTTAATGGTTAAGATGATTGAATACTGCCTTGGAAAACTGATTGTTTTCCCTTCCTTTGCCACCTTTTCTCCTTTGTGATGCTGGTTAATTCACTTCAACCTAACTTTTCACAGACTGTTACTAATTGGGTATTCTTCAGTTTCTTCATGGTTCATTTGAGATGCAGGGCTCTGAATTTGTACTCAACTGCTGCTGAAGACCATTTTGGACACATAAGGAGTGATCTGAGAAAACAGTTTGTAGACCTCTCTTAATTAGACATCCACAGTTAGAAGATACATTTCGTTTAATCACTATAGATCTCAGCTCCGCAGTCGGTGCAATAGAGGTAATAATAGCACCTTGGGTCTCAAGGGATTTGAGGAAAAGCTTACAAGGAATTTAATAACTTGGACATCAGAGCAGCATTTGAATTGCATAAAGTAAATAAAAGGAGACAGTTAAGCAATGAGGGGAAAATATGTGTGTCTGCTCTATATAACGCATCAGAACTGTGGAAACGTGGGGAAAAAATAGTGTGGCCCCCAATTTATAACCTATATAATGAGGAAGGGGGTGTCTGCATTTCTAATCCAGTTCTTTTCATGTGCCTTTCTCTGATCTGTTATTAACAGCCCGCTTTAAGTGTCTCTGTCTCCTCACACAACATCTTCAGCCAGAGTCCTTTTCCCAAGAAACTCTTAAAACTTAATTCCTTCATGCACATTTAAAATGGAATAAACCAAAAGGATAAACAACATTCTTTGCAAAGGTGATTCATAAGGAAATATTCACCCCCTATTTGCATTACAGTGTAATTGTTCATTCTTGTCTTCCTGAGCTTCCCTCTCCATGAGCACATCTGCTCTATTTATACACATCTACCATTACTAATATTCTTACACATACACACACAAATATAAAATTCAGTTTGGGAGGTCTTCTACAGCAATTTGGAAACTTGTTTTCTGTGAGTGTTTCTTCTAGTAAAATCTAATAATAATAATAAAACTTGGGGGAAAGTTAAATGGGGAGAATCATACCTTGCAAAGCACTTTTACTGCTCAATTTGAGAGCATCCCCAGAATTTCATATTCACGCGGCCGTTTGAGCAATAGATCAGCTAGACAAAAATAGAGTGAGCGTTTCTATTTTCAAACCAAAGGATATGACAAAATTAGCAGCTTGGGGAGCACGCTGCTCCTCCTGCTCCAGACAACTGCTCCGTGGGTGCTGAAGCCAATGGCAGCTCAGAGGTACTGGTTCCGATGTTGAGTGTGCAGTGATGCTGGTGGGGCAGACTGGGCTTTTGCAGAGAGCCTTTCTGGGGAGGCCGAGGGCTGCAGGAGCAGCTGTGGGCACGGCTCAGCCCAGGCTGGGGAGAGCCATTCCCCTGGTGATGGTGGTGGGTCTCCCTGAGCCCTGCCACCCACCTATAGAGTGAACTGGAGGGGCCTGGAGACGGATGAGAGCCACATTTTCATCAGAAATAGGCTCTTTATGGTTTTGAGGACAGAAAATAAAGAAACCAAAGGAAAATAGCATTTAAAAGCTTTCTATAGTGCTTTCTGCTTGAAGCCCTAAAATCGTGACGTGATGCCGTCAGAGCTCCTCTGAATGACTTGATGAAGGTTTTTTTTGTTTTGGTTGCTGCACTCTTGGGACTCATTGGAGTGGCAGGATTAAAATTAATTAGAGGCTGTTTGGAGGGGGCTTTGGAAGATGGCCTGGGGCTATACTTCAGTCTGGTTGTTAGAAGCAATATCATCACCGCTTCCTCTTCCAGTGAACAGACCTGCGCTGGGGCGGCTGCGGGGAGCCACAGAACATCCAACGCAGACATCAGAGCAAAGACTTCCTCCCAAAGAGATTACTTACCACAAAACCAGTGGATCTACCTGCTGACAACCCTAGAAATATGTCTTGTTTCATTTTATGGTTTCTTAAAGAGGCTGCTTTATGAAGCCCTCCAGAATCTTGATGAAATATCCATGCGAGGATGCTCGTTTTCCTTCCTTCTTACCATGAATTATGTTGATTAGTGTGGCTGGGAAGAGATGAGAGGGAAAGCTCTGTTCCAGCAGCTGGAGTTTGGTTTCATTTGCTCTGTTTTGCAAAGAATAGACAGCCAAAGCCACCAGTGACAAAAGTGGACAAATAATCACTTCAACCACTCATCAGCCTAACTTTGAGTTTTCCTCATTGTGGAGGGTCGCTTGCAGAACAGATAAAATGCAGCATTTCCAAACTCGTGTCAAGTTTTCAGATGGTTTGTGCATTTGTAGACTCATAGATAACCCCATATAGTCAATACTTCTGTACAGGAGGTTAATGCTTACCTGATCTGGATTCCTACACAGGCAGAGTTAGTAGAACACAAGATTTTAAACTTTTAGGATTAATTGTAACTTGTAGTCAAGTCCTGTTGACTTTGTAAAAACTGCCATGTCATACCCAGTTGCTGACTCTGTATTAACATGGGTCAGAGTAAGGTGAGATGATACCTGGCTACAGTGCAAATTAGTAGAAGTACCTAAAAATTGTCACTACTGATACTTAACAGTGGTAATAATTTCTAAAAACTGGTGAACTAATCCTTCTAGAAGTACAGCCAAAAGTAATTTGGTTTCTCCAACTCTCATATTTTTTTTCTTATTTCCTTTTCTGTCCCAGTAATATGTACTGGTCAAAAGGGCTTAAATATGCAGGAAGAACTAGTGCCTTTAGTGTGATTTTTTTTTTTCTACTCAATAGCCTGTGTGCTTTGGAATAAAGTAGACAAATTCACACGAGGTGACATCATTCGGTGCCACTATTCGCTCTTCTTAATGAGTCATTCCACAACGGGCATTATTTTTCTCAGGAAGAGCTGTATCTCCGCAGCATTCTCAGAATTTCAAAACTGATTTAGAAATACGTATTTTTTCATATTTCAGGAGCAGTAATTTTGTTGTTTTCTCTCAGCATCTTAGGATAACTACAGTATAGGTAAATATTTAGTGCTAAAAATATGAAGTAGTGAACCAGATAAGCTTCCAGAAGCCGGACTCATTATCCTCAGGTTGTGATTAATGTGTCCTTAATCGAAAACTTAGTAAAAATATCAACGTACAATATAAGAACAAGCAGCAAATGCTATTTAAAAATTATAAGCTTTGTGACTTCAATTAGGATTTACAGGTTTTCTGACTCAATGTGCTAAAGCTGTGGATGGCAGTGTTCAAAGTCGAGTGTTCCTGGGATCACGATGGCAAAACTTAATCAATTCCCACTTTAGACTCTAATGGAGTTTGGTGTGAGTGATACTGGGGCAGCAGCATCTGTGGAGATGAGCTACTCTTGGAATTATAAGTACAATAAGTAGTCTCTCCTAAAATTTCCCAAACCAACAAGTAATTGTTTAAAAGCATAAAGCACATCATTCCGAGCTGCAGCACCCAGCACTTGATCCTAGAAAGAAACAGAGAAGACTTTGGAGTCTTGGTTGATGAATAGTTCCCATCTTCCCTGGATGTGCCCATGGAGCAATAAAGTGAACAAGGGGAAACCAGTGGTTATTTGTGCAGTTATATTCCTTACCCAGGTTTCAGGCATGAGGAGATTTGAGCTGGACTGGAACCATAGCAGAGCCCTTACAGCCAGAGCCCTTCCTCCTCCCTATCTCCCCTCTTCCTCTTGCACACCCCGAGCAAACAGAATTCATTATCTCATCTCAGCATTGCAGCTTTCTAAGTTCAATGTCAATAGCGAGTTAGGAAAGGGCAGGCGGGTCAGGGATTAGGACTCCGAACTGTCCTTGACGTTTCTCTGTAGGATGATCTGCTGTTTGCATCAGCAAGTGAAAAAAAATTCCGTCTCCTCTATCCTGGGAATGATCAGGATGGGAAAATGTCAGTTTAGGGGCTGACAGAGCTCTGATAAGAATGAGATAGAAATGGCAGGGAGTGAAGAAACAGAGAGGGGCAGAGGTACAAATACTGTCATTCTAAGTTTAAAATTTCATTTTTAAGTATATTTGCGAGTGCACATTCTGTTTCTTCCAGTGTTTCAGCCCATGGGCTTCTTTTTCAAGCAGTTTCATTTTAAGGAAGTCTGAATCTATTTTTATTTGATTGGATTTTACAAGTTCTGGAAAGGTCATCCTCCCTGGCCTGGAAGCTGCAAATACATTCACTCCCACAGAATTACTTATATGCACGAAAATAGTTTCCACTTTCAAAAGTATCCATACGGTCCTGGAGTTACCAGCTTGGTCCAAATTCTCAGGCTTAGAACAGAGGGGAAACAAAGTGTTTAGGTAAAAATATTTTTGAAGTGTGAAGACCCCTGAACACAAATTAAATAAAAGATCACTGTGCTAGGAGTAATTTGGGTTTTTTCAAGTTTCCATGCCCTGATTATAAATTTGGAGAAAAAAACCTTAGTGTATTATTCACACTGGGTTCAGTGTGTGGTCCAAAAAATGCCATCAAGGTAGGCACTGAGTGCACACATGCAGCCCCAGCTCCGTAGTGATTCACACGTGTCTGTGTGTGTTGAACATCACCCGAGCACGTGCTCTCACAGAGCCATTTCAGATTCGGTCTGATCTGCTAAGGGAACATGTGGTATGAAGGCAGAAAATAAAAACCAGGGAATCATAGAATAATTTAGGCTGGAAGAGCCCTCTGGGGATCATCTGGGCCAGGCCCCTGCTCAAGGCAATTACAAATAGATCGAGTTGCTCAAGGAGTTGTCCAGTCGAGTTTCTGGTCAGTGCAAACAGACTTAACAGAAACCCCCTCCTGTATCTCTCTGCTTCTGTGTTGTCTGAGATGGGCAATAGTAAGAAACTTTTTCTGCTGATGGCAAGCACCGAGTAAAACATCTTTACTGTCACCTCAAGTCTGCCTGGGGGAAGCTAATTAAATAGATAAAAATACTGATAAGATACATTAAATATTACCACACCTCCCAATATTAATTACAGAAGTAACTGCATGTGACTGTAAAACGAAAATAACAAAATGCAAGTGAAAAGAAAAGATCTTCTTTGGATGGTTCCAGCTCTGTGGACCAGTCCAAAGAAACATGAAAGTCCTTGTGCATCCATCTATACTTCCTGAGGCTGCTGGGATTCTGTGTAACCCTTTCTCAAAGCAGAGTAAAACCAGAAATTAGCTGTAATTAATGCCGCACCCTTTCTCTTGGTCTCCTTAGTCCACATTCCTGGTTCTGCTCAGGTGTTTTCTACCTGGAGTCTATAATTTTAATCAAGCTGTATCTTTTTTGAGGTATTGTCTTGCAATGACATCACTGTAATTTGGGCACGTGAAGACAGACAGTTCTCTGGATTTGTGCCTCCCTTCCCTGGCTGATTCCTGTCTGGGTTTCCCAGCCAGGGTCACCCTCTGGCTCTTGGTGGCCCTTTGGGCAAGTGGGGTGACAGGTCAGTGAGTTCCCATGCACAAGGGACTGCATCTCTGCAGCCATGGGACAAAAGGCATTTTCACCATCCTTGTACCCAGGAGCCGGTAGCCAGCGCCTCAGGAGCACTCGTGTGAAAAGCAGAGGTGTTTGAAAGCTGACAGCCAGCATGGCTTCCTCCCTTTAGCTATTAAAAAAATATAAATTTTCCAGCAAGTCTTTTTAATAGCATATTAAAAATTAAAGATATTGAATTTACAGAGTATGTTAATACAGCAAATTCTTCAGCATTCTGCTGCAGGTGTGTTTCAGAGCAGAGACGGGCAGGGAGGACTCTGTAAGGATTGTTGCTGTTGTTGCTGCCCAGCCCAGGCTCCAGAAACAGGGAGGGAGAAATATTATTTCCAAGCATTTTAACTTATTACCTGAGAGGAAACAAGTGTTGGTGGCTGTGTGCTGTGCCAACTCTTCCTCAAAGCTGGGGAGTTAAAGTGCCTGGAAATGACTGGTCTGTCACCCCGCAATCCTGGCTGGAGCAAGAGTTCAGTGCCATCCCCAGCCTGAGCCTGGCCTCACCACTGCTCGTCCGACCTTGGTCTCTGCCTGCAGTGAGTCCCTGGGCGGCCTTTGCTTCATCTCCCTTTTCCTTTCAAACCTCATCTTGGACCTCACCTACTTCCCTCCAAACATGGTACTCCAGCTTCCCCCAGCAACTTTGCCAGGACTGCCTGGCTCTCAGAGCAGGCTTTAGTGCATGGAAAGCAATTAAAGACATTAGAATTAAATTATTTCTTGCAAACTTTTAGGCATAAAAGACACTATTGTGCAGCAGGGGCCCAACCCCATCGTGTCCACCGGTGATCCTGCATCTTTCATCACGGCAAGGGTCATCCATGAGGAATGGCATTCGGCTTTTGGTGGATGAATTTCTCCTTGCATCCTTGCCTTTCTTTCCACTCCGTACACAATTCCAAGCCCCAAAGCAAATGAACCTCCTGTACATTTCCAAGCCGAGGCCACCTGAGGTTTTACAAGATGCTCAGCCCCAGCATGGTGCTGGTGGAGCAGAGGGGCCCATCGGGGTCAGTCTGCTGGAACAGGAGTCAAACAGAAGTCTCTTTGGGATGGTGTCTAAGATTCCTATTAGGATCTTCTCTATCTGGGAATATTTCAGCCTAGGGAGGGAAGCAGCAATGCTCTTTGAGACACTCTCTAGTGTCAGCTCCATCACAGGGAAAACAGACATAATGGTGCTGGGACAGGGAGCAGGAACTTCAAACTCTTCCTTAAATGTCAGTGAGGAGTGTATCATCTGGGTGTAGCCTGTGTGGAAAAATGAAATAATCTGCAAACAGCCTGGATAAAGGGTAAAAATGTTAAAAATACACTTAATGTGATAAAATAAGAGTGGGTGCTGCAAGCCGTGGCATGCTTTGGCTTTCAGGAAGCACAGCCCTGAAGAAGTACAAAAGGCTTTTAGTTTGAGGTAATGAGGTGCATCTAATTATATTTAAGAAAGAACATCAAGAACTGCTTAAGAATACACTACCCACCCTTTTCTTTTCACCAGGGCTAGGCAGAATCCTAGTCCTGAGACACCGTTATTTTATAAAGGGTGAGGATTTCAGAGAACATCACAGAAAACAAGGTTATTTTCCCATAACTGTGGGAAAAAAAAAATGGCAAAGTCTTTCTTGTCTGTTCTCTTCTTCCTCTCAATAACTCCCATTAGGGGAGGGGAAAAAAAAAAAAAACACAACAAAAAACAAGCAGGCCAAAATAAGCCTGGCCGTCATGAGAAATGAAGGCTGTCAGAGTGACATCTGACACCAGCGGGCCACAGCTCAAGAACAAGGGAAAAGTTTTCGGACGACTGTCACTGACCCATAGTCCCTCGCTCCTAACCTTGCTCTCCAACATATGTTTCTCATTTCCTTGCTTATAGCTGGCCCAAGCTAATGATATGTGTTTTGGCAGTCCTCCCGTGCTTGGCATAGTGCCTGCCTTGTTCTCATTGTCTCCGCTACTTACAGAAACCCCTTTCTCCGTCTTTCTCTCTCTCTCAGAAATTCAGCTTTGTACAACTCCAAGTATGCAAAGCAGCTCTTGCTGCCCGAGCTACCATCTCCCAGCTCCTCCGCCCCTGTCCCCGGCCCTGCACCACTGGCCAGACACGCCGATAGAAACACAGGGAGGCTGCCATGGACAGGACTCGAGCTGGGTGGAAACAGTGGAAAATCAAACATATTGGCCTATTTGAGCCTTGCTAAAAATACGGAGAGCAGAGCTATTCTGAGGGACGATGGCATGGGAAAGCTCTGCCTGGAATCCTGGGTCCCTCCGAGCAGACAGGGCTGTCAAGCAGACGTGGGAAGGGGAACTCAGTCCAGCCCCAGGGGCAGAGGGCACCGTGCTTGGCAGACGCCGGGACAGGACTGACCGGGGCTGGGTGCTGCCGGGACGGCTCGTTTGCTGTCTGCAGTCAATAATGGCAGTGGATACGGACAGAACACACGTTCTGCAGGGGCC
>NW_008239544.1:1776575-1781631 GCF_000691975.1 Corvus brachyrhynchos
CCAGAGAGCACGTTGTGCGGGGCCCGGCGCCAGCCACTGGCTTCTGTGGGATGGGGACCACACCTGGGAGTGAGTTTGGGTTGTGCCTGTATCCCACGCCTCGGAGCACTGCTGGTTCGGGAGCGTGGGACGGCGCTGGGGGTGAGGGCTGCCCTCGCTTCGGGGGGCGCAGGCACTGTCGCATCCCAACACATGGATATTTGCTTTGTGTTGGCGTGAGGGACTGTGTCCCCTGGATCCAAACAAAAGGCCACTACTTCTTCATGAGGCACAAACCACCCAAAATGCCACAGCAAGCAGAACAAGTGGCAGCAGTGAGCAGCAACTCCAGGCTGCAGACCAGCCCTGCCCCAAAGGTGTTTGACGAATCTCACTGTTTCCTTCTCATAACCTTTCCCATACAAAAAAATACAATTTTTGTGTTAGTCTGGGCAGTTTTGGCCACCCTGGCTAAAAGCACAGGTTTTTAGAAACTGCAATTTCTTCAACATGTGCTTTTTTCTAGACACGGTAATATATGGTTGTATTATATACATTTACTTATCAAAGGCTCCATCACCTGTTTGTCCTCTGTATATGTATCTTTTATATATAAATATTCTCAGTCAGTGTGCAAACTAACTTTATTTTGTGCTAGCAGAAGCAGGGTAGTGATGGTGATGTAAAAGCCAGGGTGTCGCACTCAGTTACATCAGTGTACAGCAGGCGTTCCATAGGATTTTGCACCCAGTGTGGTGGTTTTTAGGCTCTTACCACTGGTTTTATGTCCAGGGCAGGGTGAAGGACTCACACTGGTAAATCATCAAGAATTAATCTCTGGCAAGAAGAAAGCCATGCCATCGTTTTAAAGATGCCGAGTCAGTTAACTCCAGCCACTCCTCTGTGTTTGGTGCAAAATATTTATGTTCATTTTCGAAAGAGGGAACTGCAGAATTTCAGCAGTGAACTCATCCTCAGCATGATGAAAGTGAAACTTAAATTTTTCCTTCTTTCCTCCTCTCTTTTCTGACACTGTCATCCACTTTAGTGCCTGCTCTTTTAGAGCCTGGTGCCGTGTCACCGAAGTTAATGGGAGATTTTCCATGCGCATTGTCTGGGAGCAGGAGCAGGCCATTACCAGGGCTCGTCACCCCCGCACCACATTCAGCTGTTTCCTCTTTGTTCCCACTCCTTGTAGCAAGGTCACTGCTGAACACTTTTCATTCTTCCCCTGCTCTATCCACAGACACCGCTTCTCACACGGGAACTTTATTCGTGCTCTGTGATCTCGGGTGCTGACTGCGGTGACCCCCGATTTCTGTCCTTCCTGGTTGTTGGGGTGTAATTTGAGTGAGAAGGGACCTTTGGAGGTCACCTTGTCCAAACCCCCGCTGAAAGCAAGGCCAACAGAAATCAAGCTGCTGAGGGCCCTCTCCAGTCGGGCATTGAAACCTCAGCAGCCTCTCTGGGCCCCTGTACCACATTTTGACTGATTTCATTGAAGATTTGTTCGTGTGTCACCGCTGACTGCACATCCCACCAGGACCTGCCTCCATCCCCTTATGCCATTGCTGTGCATCCCCTGTTTCCCAGGCAGTCCCTCTGCTCCCCTCCAACCTGCCTGGTGCTTCTGGAGCATACTCTGAGTCTCAGTGGGCTCCATCTCCCAGCGTCAGGGGCCAGGGAGCCAGCTGGGGCCAGCAGGCACCTTGTCCTGTGCCCTACAGGTCCCCATGAGCAGCATTCCCAAGGCTCTAGGGTGTCACACAGTCTTAAGAGCCAGGATTTCTCTGTCTCTGTCTTGGAGTGATCTCAAAGCCAACTTTCCTGGACAGCCACGACAACTGATTCCCCTGTGGGACCTGAAGCACCTCTGCATTCTGTCCTTCTTTATTCTGTCCTTATCTCCCCAGTAAATCTCTGACTGAGCATAAATCCAGAACCACTTGTCAGGTTTCAGGGCTGCTTCTTTAGAGGTTCCAAGGATACAGAGAGAGGAAATTTGCATTTTGGAGACCTGTGAGTTCTACAAACTGGCATGAAAATAAGAAAGAAGCACCGAGATCTTTTTAAGGCACATAATGAGAGAAAAGGGCAGGAAAATTTGCAGGAAAAATGTCTCTCAGAGCAACACGTGGGTTATTAGGGGCTCGTGAGTTTGCTGGATGAGGCTTGGCCAGGTGTGTGTTCAGGGCACTTCTGGCACAGGGTGGCTTGGCAGGTGCTGTAGGGGCACCCAGGGCTCCAGTGCAGGGCGGGAGGGCTGGTGTTTAAATGGTTAAAATATCACCACATTTGGCTGTCTTGGGTTTCTCATAAACATTCAGCAAAGCACTTTCATTCAATCACACATATTAACTACTTAAGTTCCCCTCTCCAAGGATGTGGATTGTTATTTTATGCCAAATGTGCTGTAATTAAGTTTGACATAAGCACATGGATTAAATATGTGGTTTGGTGGGCAAATGGGAGATGGCTTTTCCTTCTGGCCATATGGAGGATGCAGCCACATGATGTGAGGCAGAGGGAAAGGATTCTTTATTGTATTTGGTGGTGTTTCTTTTATTAAAATTGCTCAGATTAATCAGCCAGTACCAAAAACATCAGTGTTGGTTTAACCATTTTAGGAGGAAGGGAACACCGAGCATTGCCCTGGCTTTCTCCATGCACTCCCTATGAAATACAAGGATATATGCATGTCTGCATACAGAGATATGTTAGGGATATACTGGATAATAATAGATTGTTTGTGATATGTCAGTGAAGTTTTTCCTGAGACTGACCACATGATTGGTTTTAATTGTCCAACCCCAAAAAGAACACTGTGCTTTGCAGTGGTGTAACATTGGTGTGCACTTGCAAGTTATGGTTTGCAATGATAGAGGCCTCACTTGAAGGCCTTGACATCATCATTATTATTATGATTACTACTACTACATCCTACTTCAATGTCAATAGCATCTAAACCAGGACATGGTTGTCATGGTGCTTGCCACTAAGCTCATGAGAAAACTTGACATTTATTCCATAAATAAAACCGTCTAGTTTAAGGCAAAATAAAACTGATGATAGAAAAATCATGGGGGTAAGGAGATAAGGAAGATAATCAGTGTGCACCGGAAATGATAATTTCAAATTAAATATTGCATTGTAAATGCTCGAGGAAAACAAACTTTCCATGTTCCTTTGCACGTCCCTCCTCTCCTATGAAAGGTGGCTGTAGAGTCAATTGTTATTTGTAAATGAATTTATTGAATATTTATTTCTTTTCCCAATTCTCTGTATTTCAGCAGCTTTGCTGTCATTTCAGTTCCTGAACTCTGCCGTCTGATGTAACATCTTGTACCTCTTTGTTTAGAAACTGATGTTTTGGTCAGCAGACCAAAGTTATTCACAATTTTGTGTGTCCAGCATTAAATGCTGCAAAGGGACCTGACGTTCAGGCATTTTGTGTTACCTCGTGGCTCAGACTGCTGTGCCTTAGGCAAGGACCCAGGTGGATGCTGGACACCTGCAGGGGAGCACTGCAGTCCTCCACTTCTGAGAGATAACGAAGTTCTTGGCCATGCACCAAATGGGCATCACCAAGTGGATGAGCCCCTCGCAAGGCTCCTGGCAGGGCTCCAGTGGTTTGGTTTTGGTGAGTGAATCTGGAAAAGAAAACTGCAGAGTTCAGGGAAGAGCTACAGCAAGAGTTGGTGGTCTGGAAAATGTCCTTTGCATTGAAAAAACAGAGAAACTTAATTTAGGTTTTATCCAATGAAACTCGTGAACTGTTAGGACAAGTTCTTTAGGGAGATGAAGGAATCTATGTCACTTAGCATTTACAGTTGAAGACTGGGTGCTATCCAGTGACATCCTTCTCCACAGGTTCACCTTCTCCACCTTGCAGTGTTCAATCCCGGTGCTGTTCTGGTTCGTTTGAACAAGCCCTATGATTCCCTACAAATGAAAGTATCTTATTCAGCTGTTAAGGATATTACCATTTTCTAATGGGCCGAGCCCCGAGGTAATGGACAAGCGTTTCTGTAAGATCCGAGTGGGTCATTCCTCTCTGCCTGGCCTTCCTGGACATTTTCTGTCAGACCTCCACTTACTTCCCTTATCATGGGCAAAGAGCATCCCATGAAGTCTTTGGTTTTCCAGTTCTGAATGGAAGCCTGGAAGCTTTTCTCATAGCTCTTTTCCTTTGGGAAATTGGGGCTTGTCATATGTTTACAAGACTGCCGTAAGTGAGATTTGGTGATCTAACAGTCCACCATGAAAGTTGCTGAGAAAATTAAAACCAATAATTACTTCCAATGCAATACCATCAACATGAAGTGTGTCTCCATCCTTCATCTCTTTGCTGGCACGTGGCCAGTGTTACCTTCTGTTGCACACTCAGGTCAATCCTGTGTGCTTTAAAAAGACCTGCAACCAAAGTCCTTCCCAAGCCTTGCACAGACATTCCCATTTCTCAAAGACATATCAAGGATTAGCCAGAAGCCTTTGAAGAGTTTCCAAATGATTCTTTTAAAATTATTAGATACAAGTGTTCAGAGTTCATGATTTAAAAATCTTTATATTTAACAGATGCTATTTAACCTACACCTTTACTGTTACATGACCTTGATTATCTATTTACATCAACCACTTTGATTACAAATGTGCACCAGGAATGTTTTACTCCGCAGTTATTGACATTTTTCCTGTCTCTGTTTAGTAACGGTTAATTATTGCACATAATAATCAATTATTTGAATTTATGGTATCAAAGGTGAACTTCAGAACTCCCAGGTTTATTGTTTGTGAGGGTTCTGTGGGTAGTGCTTGACACAGCTGGCTCTTCTTATAAGTTGTTCACACCCATCAGCTTTAGCTCATACTGATCATCACAGATGTTTCCTTGTTTAATTTGTTGTACTTTGATTCCTGTTTTTTATAGCTGCTTTCACATCCTCTTTTAGAAGAGATGTATAAACTTCCTTGTGAAGAGAAATTTGCAGCTTTTGGGGCACCAAATGTATCATCAGAGCTTGGCTGGTTTTCACAGGGAGTTTTCAGGTTATTTGTTCTGTTCCACACAGGTGTCTCT
>NW_008239544.1:1781652-1783489 GCF_000691975.1 Corvus brachyrhynchos
ATAACCAGTTTTGGCTGTTTGTGCATTTAATCCGCTCAGAGTTTGCTCAGTAGGAAGAGGGGCCGATGCTTCATGGCCCCATTATGGCAGTGGACGTGGTGCAAGTCACATCCATTTCTCAGTGACCTTCCACCCTCTCCCTTTGGGGCTTTTTTTTCCCTTTTTCTTCTACTGGAAATGTCTGAAAGCAAAGCCCAAACATTTAAACATCACAGTATAAAATCAGCTCCTCTGCTCTATGAATACCCAATGGTTTCTGGACATCTACATTGAGAATCCTGGTTAAACCTCCAGAAACACTTCTCTGCAGCTGGCAAAGGCAGGGTGGAGAAAGGTTCCTGAGCCTCTGTGGAGGATTTGCTGGTAGCAGCTGAACCCAGAGCTGGTCACCAGGCTGGACACGGCAGCTCCAAGGGCAGGGGCTGGACCCATGTGCCTGGGTCAGAGCCAGCAGTGCCAGAGCCCTGCCCCAGGTCCCACCTCTTCAACACGTATTTTGTTGGAACTGGGCAAGGAGGGAGTTGGTTTGTTGCTCCAACACAGCCCCGTGCCTGCGGGTGTTCGCTGAAATGTCGATGTCAGCCCAAAGAAGGGATTTTGGCTGCGTGGATGGGTTGGTGCAGTGTGGAACTGGAGGGTCTCAGCATTACACAGTTGGTACCGCATGCCCCACTGATGAGCAGCCTGAGCCCCCGTGAGCCTGGCCCAGGGCTTGTCCTGTCTTGGGGCCACACAGGTGCTGCAGCTGCTGGACAGCATCCTTGGGGTTTGGTTCATCTGAACCGACCTGAAGGTCACACCCGGAGTTTGTGGGCAGCTTGTGCTCACTGTGGCTGTTCCTGGGAGAGGAGAACCCGTGGGTGGGCACTGTGCTCTGATTTCCTGTGTAATGTCAGTGTCATCTCTGTGAGAGCTGGAGCAATCAGAGGTATCTCAGGACTTCTTACACTTGTGCATCTCATCTTCATCTCCTCAGACCTAGGCTGAAGTTCTTCTAAAGAAAAGACAGACTCAGGGTTTATTTTCTTTAACTTTTTTTGAAATTTCCAATGGCACTGAGGTGAATGTGCTGACTCGTGCAGAGGGATCTGCCAGGAGGTGTCACCTGGATCATTTCAGGTCTGTCACTTAGGACACAGACTACAGGGCTGTTCTTGTAGAGACCAGAGACACAGACTCACTCTTACAGGAGGTGTTCTTTCAGAACCGCATCAACTAACATCAGCACCAGCACTACTGACTGCTGGCACTTTGCTTTTTGTGATATAAACCAGGGTAATTTCCAGCTCTTAAATATTGAAACATTATTGAAAACCTCCTCTGTTTGCTTACTGGTCAATGTTTAATCATAGGTAAATATTCCACATAAAAACAACAGGTTATCATTAAAGTTTAGCAAACTGGCTGCTTTAGGCAAAGAGGTGAGATTGTGTTCAGGCTTGTGACATACACATACAGAGACCCAAAGGTCTCTTGGGCAAAGAGACCCAAGACGGCAGAAATGGCATGTGTCCGTGGGATTGTTGTGATGGATTTATCGCCGTTGGCACAGGTGTTGGTGATGAGCTGTGGCACAAGGCGGGTGAGAACCTGGCCCTCAACTTGTCTGAGCCCCAGAGCTGGTGTGAGCACTGGGGAAGTGCTGAAAGAGGAACAGGAAACAGATGGGAGATGAGATTTCTTAGAATGCCGCAAATTTCTGAGAGTTTCCAGCCCAGTCCCACACCTGGGAGAGGCAGGGCAGCCCTGAGCTGGTGTTCTTACACAGGGGTGCACGGACAGAACCAGAACAGAGACAGTGAATTCCCAGGTAACAAAATGAACACAAGAAACTTTT
>NW_008239544.1:1783729-1797697 GCF_000691975.1 Corvus brachyrhynchos
GCGCTCTGCCACAGGTTTTTCTCGGGCGATTGTGTTGGCAGTTTTATTTATATTTTCCTTCAGAGTGGAGCTGAGCTCTTTAACCACGACGGGAAATTTAATCTTTTTGCTGATAAGACGGTAAAATACTGCAATCCGGCTGACCTCCTGAAACCAGATCCAAACAGCCGGGCTGTCCAAAAATCCGAGACACCCCTCCCCCTGGCCCACGACTGCATTTCCCTGGTGACCTCAGGCAGCCCGTGGCCAGCCCGGATCCTTTGAACACATCCCGGAGCGCGGCGATTAGAGACGCTTTGATTGCCCAGCTCGGCGGGTCGGGGGCTCCCGGCCTCCTCCGGGCTCTGCTCCGCGGAGCTTTAAGGCAAAGCTCCTTCCTCCCCCGCCGGCCCCCTTTCATTTTCGTACAGCGTATTAAACCTCAAGACGTAGTTAACACTAATCCTGATTTATTTAGGATTTATCTGCATTATTAATTCCAGTCATGTTGTGAAAAAGTACCAAGGGTTCCAGTTTGTATGTAAACTTATGCCGTTTTGCAGAGAGGTTTATTTCAGTCTTCTCCTTGAAGTGATATTTTAGCCAAAATTGCAGACTTTCCCCTTTTAAAAACACTTCAGATAGAAGCTAGCCATAATAATTTGGTTTATTGTTATTTTTTCCCCCCAGTAAATACCCTCTTGGACTGTTTTATGCATTAATCTGGATTTGATGTGGATTTAAACATTTACAATGCAAAATAATTTGGGTTAAAAATAATCCCCCTTGATAAAGCTAAAAACCCCCCCCAACTGTCACCATCTCTGACAGCCAGACATCGGCGATTCTTGAATATGCAAATCAAGGTGAGGAGAAGCCTGAGAGCAGGAGCGACCGTGGCTGCTTTTGATGGCCCGGTCAATCAAACATCCCGACCCACGAAGATTCTGGATCCTGAGCTACCGAGGCTCAAACCTCGGCTCACTCCTCATGCTCAGTCTCTCTACCCGCCAATCTCACTGCTCAAGACTGTGTCTCCACCCTGTCCCCAGGCTGGGATTCCACAGGAGGAGAATATTCCTGCGGGATCTGTGTCGCGTGGTGGGCAGCACCCACCCTAAGGTTCTAATTCAGGCCCTTCATTGGGAGTGGTGCCAGGATACATTTTGCCTGTTCTCCTCTCCGAAGCCGTGGTGGTGCTGCTCCTCACCCACCTCTTCACAGATATTCCCAACCAGATTGCCAGATTTAGAGGGAACAATATTCCAGGGTATTTATTTGTTTCCTGAGTAGACGCTTGGAACACTGGCATCTCTTGATGATCTCTGTGTGCAGGAACAACTGAACAGCTTCCTCGGAGAAAAATCCACTGAGGACTGCTGAAAAGTGGGACATCCTTGTAGTTCAGAAAGTCCTTTAATCTGAAGTTGGTGATAGCAGCACTGCCTCCTCACTGATTCCATGCTCCAGCCTGCAGGACTGTTACTGTTGATGACAGGACATTGGCTAGATGGATCATTAATTTAATTTATCTTCTTATAATCGCTTAACTAATGCGGAAATGGAATGTATATGGTTTGGTTACAATATTTTTCCAATACAACAGAAATCCATAAGGAATATCCCCTGATTACACCTTTGTAGTCACTGCCACGGTACCTGAACCAGAGGGGTTTGGCACTGAAAGGGCCAAAAAATCTCCTGACTCTTCCTTGCAGTCATGTCTTGAACTAGGTGCATGCTATGGCCTGGAACAGATCAAAACCTGTACATTTACCAAAATTCTGGTGTTTCTGTTATCCCAAATCCTGGTAACGTCTCTCTCTTCCTGGCTTTGTAATTTCTCTTGGGTTTTAAAGTAATTTCCAACAGTTCCATGGCAGAAGGCACCACTGGTAACCCAGGATTTCTTTGCCCTTGGTCAGATGACAGGTGCTTGTCCAGGGCTTTTGGGTGTGGGGAGGTGAGGCTATTGTGGGGTCACCAGGAGGTTCTACTCAGGCTGGGAAGGGCAGCCCAGAGCTGGACCCAGGCAACAGCACCTGGCTGGCACAGGGGGCTGAACCTGCAGACCTGGGGATTCATCCTGGGGGATTCATCCCAGGGGAAGCCCAGCTGCTTGGTGTCCTCGAGCCAGCTCTCCAGCTGCTATCAGACACTTCCATCACCTCCTGGGCTGTCAGTTTTCCAATAGAGCCAATATCCCCGGCCCCGGGCAATGGCTGGCAGCAAGAGGGGGGCATTGTCTCTTCCCTCCAGCAATGTGAGGACAGTGTTGGCTCACACTCTGTTAGCAGGCAGACACCGACCCCTGACCCCAGCACTGACCCTGACAATGACCGGCCGGTGGGTGGACACAAGGGGTTAAGGTGCACCAGTGCAGTTCCCAGCACAGGACTGGGCAGGGCTGTCCACCAGGGTGATGGGTGGGCAGCTCTCCCCATGCCCAGCGCTGGATGCGCCCATGTGGAAGCAAGGAGTCAGCTCCAGGCTGGGATGTGGAGGCACTGAGCAGAGTCGTGCTCTCAGCAGGGAGTTGTTGCACATTTTGGGATGCCCCTGTGGAAATCAGGAGTGTCCATCTGGGAGCTGGGTGCAGGATTTTGGCGGAGGATTACAACACACTCCAGGTCTGGACTCAAACATGCTGAACAGCGCTGTGAGACGCTGGAGGGACGCTGGCCCATCATTTTTCTCTGGGACAAGGTGCTTATGTTGTGTCCACACCAGCCAGCCTGGACACTCCCTGTTGTGGGAACATCCCTGTTCCACAGTGGGCTTCACTCCGGGCAGGTGCAGACCCCCTGCCAAGGCACACCCCAGGGATGACCCCCCAGAAGTCTGAAAAGCCAATCAGCTGGAAAAGGTAACCCTGTTTCACCCAAGTTCCACCCAAACTGGGTTGTCTGACTCGAACTTCCAGTCACTTATCAGAGCTTTTCCTTGTTGAAGACTTAAAGGCCTCCCAGTCAATAAACACATTAGCTCACTAAACATGCGGATGCCTTTTCTTCTCTGGATTAACCCTTTGGGAGCTGGGGCTTCCATTGGATTTGTTAGGATATTGATCACAGCTCATGTTTGCCTTTCAAACTCTGTTTCTGCTTTGGAATTGACAGATAGTTCCAGTGCTGAAGCCAAGCAGCAAATTCAGTGCAGCCATACAGAGAAGGAGCTTTGGGAACTGCCCACATTGGGCTGCTCTGGGGCAGAGACCCCTTCTGGAGCCCCCCAGGGAACCACTCACCTCTCCAAGAGTGACTTGGTCTCATAGGGAACTGCTAATTAAGCAAATTCTGAAATGTTAAACAATGTCAGATGTATGTCTATTTTCAGTATTAGCAAAAATTGTATTAAATTAAAATACACTTTAGCCTGATTTAGCTCTTCGTCCCCAACTGAACATCACAGGGCCTTGCAGCAAATGTCTGTAACTGTGCATGGAATGGAAAAGGAGCCCAGCTGAGCCAGCCCCACTGCTCTGGCTAAGAACACATTAAAGGAGGTCTTAGAGAATGATTTAGAAGAAACTTTGCAAAATGGAAAGGTCATATTTTATGACCCTGCTGACCCAAATGGATGCAAAAATATCAGAATTAGTGACCTAGAAGAAAGCAGATCTGGCTTTTTAGCACGTGTGGTAACCTTATCCTCTCACTCCCAGTTACCTGAGAATCTGGGGTAAAATGTCTCTGGTTTTGGTTGAGGCTCTTCCCTATCGCACCTCTCGTGTATGTCAGAGTCCTCTTTTACACACTTTCTTAAAAATGCAGCTGCACCTGTCTGGCTCAGAACTGGGCAAAGCAGGTGTCAAGTTCCCTTTAATGTGGACCATATTCTCAGGTTTTTGAGCTCCTGGTAAATCCTCTTCTTGTACAACTTCGCTGTTCCCGTGCAGATATTGCCTTCTCCTGCCACTCTAATAAGTTATATCGAGTCTACATGCTTTGGTTTTAGGGCTGTCTGTTAGACTTGCTAAGATCTTCTCTTTTTTCCATATAGTTGAGGATTTCATAGTTTTTCCTCTTTTTATACTTTTTTTGAAGAAGGATTTTTCAAAATTCTGCTGTGGACTGCATGTGAGCCGTGCCTTTCCCAGACTGCCATACTAAGATAATCCTCTCACTGTACAACATCTAACTTTATCCTCTTTCTAGGCATTAAATTTAATAACAAAACCCCCAAGAAAGTGGTATAAAAACTGGTCCAAACCTTTCCTTCAGGCTTGGTTGCCCTTATGGTTTCATTAGGCCCTCTTTCCTCACACAATCGCTCCCTTTCCATCCATGGGCTGCTGGGTTTAGCAGCACCTCCCTGTGCACATCAGCTCGACTTCTCCAACCATCCTGAGGAGGAGGAACATCATCGTCTGATAAGGTGGAATCTTTCAGGCAAGGAATGCTGAAATACTATAAATGCTTTTAGAAAAATCATGGGGTGTCACCATGTAGTGCACAACTTGGAGCTCATGTGGCCCAAAAGGCAACTGTTATAAATCTCTCATTTGAGTGAAATATCTGTACTTTGTGAGTTTAACGTGCTGCCTTCTCTGTCGTGACATGTTGTACAGGGGTTCGTCCTAGATGGGATTTGGTTCTCAGGGTTACTCCTATGGTTCTTTTTAGCCTCTGTGTTTACTTTTTGATTTGTTGTCATTTAGGCAGCTGAGATTTCTCTTTGTCTTCAGAATTCATGTAATGGGTTTGCATCATTTTCTGATTATGCACTGGGGAAATTACCAATTTGGCACACAGCCACGCTGAAACAGCCACACTGAAACTTTCTTTTAAAAGCTCAGTTCACATGTGGAGCATATGATGTTATTTACCACCTGACCCACCTGGCAACATGCTCTGGAAATCCCTTAGTGCTTTGTCATGACTGTGACTGAAAACTGTGGTGTAATCCAAGAGGGAAAGGGTCTCTGTGTTTTAATACTCATGTCAGAGAAGAAGCTGATAAGAGTCACAATTTAAAGAAGTTTTTCTAAGGCTGTGAATAATTAACCTTCCAGTGCTGCCGCCGATTTGGGATGTCACACGCAGGAAGCGGCGTCACTTCCCCGCTCCCATGTGGGGTGGCAGTTCCCAGCTCCTCTCGGAGGCACGTTGAGAGGATCCGTTCACGCTTCTCCATCACTGGCGTGGCATCAAGTCGGACGTGTCTCTGGTTTGCTGCCGCAGGAAGAGCCAGGCAGCGCACGGGGGTTGCTGACCTGGCTGCTCCAGGCGAGCCTGCGTGGCCGCCTGTCCTGCCCTCCCTGTGGCCACGGCCTGCGCCCCTTCATCGAGAAGCAGAGTCTTACTCCTGCGGAGAGTATTTGTTTAAGAGGATTTCCTTTCTCATGCAGGGACTGTAGTAGCCATGCCAATAAGGGTGGGAGCGATTATGAGAGATTGACTGCTGGAATATAATCCCTGTGTGCTGCTGGTTTGATCTGGGGAAGATTGCGTTTCAATGGTAGTGGCTCATCACACGCCAGAAGCGGCGTTCCACCCGTAAATAGGGCTCTAATGAGATCCGACAGCCCTGATTTCTCTGGTGATACAGTAAAACAACACGACCAGTGCTGATGGTTTGGGGTCCTGACCTTTAACAAGGACTCATGACACAGGGCAAACTGCCCAAGAGAGATGGAGGGGCAGGAGGCCAGGGGACAAGGTCGGTACATAATGAAGTGGTCAGCATTGGATTTCTGTCACTCACAGTGGTTAAGTACAACAGTGAGGGACTTCAGTAAGAGAAACTGTGAAAGAGCACATGCAGGAATCACAGAGAGCAGGGGGTCTGGGGAGGGTCAGTTACCTTCCGCTGCGAGCTCCAACAGTCCCAGTGACTTTGGTAATGAAGAGGGTGAGGGCAGGAATCATGCAAAGACAGCAAGAGAGCAGGGAGGGAGCACAGAAGATTAAAGCAAACAGAGAAGGAAATCCAAGGGGACTGGCAGTGCGTGCACTGCGATCTGGGGCCGAGACCCAGAGAGACGAATGAAGCACCTGCAGTGGCAGAACAGTCCAGACCAGAGGGGGCTGATGACGGAGCCCCTGGTTTGGCCAGCCAGCATTTCAGTGTCCCTGTCGCGGCAGCACGGACACTCGTGAGCATGGCCCTGGCCCAGGACCTGCTTACACTGTCGGCCGTGGATCCCACAGCCATGGAGGAGCAGTGCCCAACCACGTGTGCCCCATCCCAGCTGCTTCCAGCCTCAGCCTGTTCTGGCGCCGGGAACTTCTTCGGGGCCGCAGGGGTGGCTCGTCTCCTTTTAGTTCCTTTCTGCTGCTAGATCTAAATTTAGTGGGACTATTAGCTAAGAAAACTAAAATACCCAAACCGTTTGGTATCAGACTGCCTGGGGTGAATGCAAAGAGCAAATGGTGAAATACAGAGGCAGCCGAGACCTGTTATGAAGGAGGCACTGGCATCTGATGGGGTCTGAATTTAACATCTGTTTCCTTTTCAAGGGTCCTCCTTCAGAGCTGAGTTTAATAGAAACGTTTCATTGCAATTTTGCTAATATGTCCATCTAGGCTTCAAGTGACACAAATTAAGTGCATTCACCCAAAATACAGAAGAATTCTGTTACTAAGCAGTAACCTCAAAATTCAAGTGACCGGAAACCAAAGTGAGAATGGAAAATCCGAGCACGTTATTCATATCCAGCATGGATGGGATGCTGGGTAGGATGCTAAAAGCAACTAAAATGGTACATGGTGAGTAGAAAAATACATTTTAAAGCCACTTTAGACACAGTAGCCCAAGCTAGGTTTATTTACATGAAGAAAAACATAATATATAGCTTTAACACTGCTGATCTCTTGGGAGGTGTTTGGACTGCAGGGCCCACAAAGGACAGAACCAGTAAATCTGATGTGTACAGGAGTCTCTTATACAGAGGAAAATAACCTTTAGTCTCAGCTGTAGGACTGTGAGAATGATTGCAGAGAGCGACCTGTGTTTGCATTGGCTATGGTCAATGCAAGGTTTGCTCTTTTGCCGGTTGTTCTTTATTTGGGTGTTTTACTGTTTTTTTTCTACTGTAAATGCAACCATTGAAGCCCGGCAACCTGTGAGAGGGGTGAATTGCTTAATTCCAGAGCATTGTTTTAATTTGTCTTTGGATGAATTCTCATACACTTTCATGAGAAAATTGCCCATTAGAAGCATTCATTTAATTTAAGAACAGTTGGGAGAGGAAGGGTTGGGATGACAGATGGAGACTGTGGGTGTCTTATAAGAGAGAGCTGAGCTTTTTGTGTTTATCTTTTTGTGGCACATAGTTGCTGTTCTCTGCTGCTTCCATTTTTTTAATCTGCACTTTTTTGTGCAGTATTTCTTAGAAATCTCTCCTCTTTTGTACTGAAAGTCTAATAGATTTCATTAGTTCTTCCTGTACCATGTCAGCTTTAAAACATTCCAATATAATGGAGTGCAGGGAGGTAGCCTGGTAGGAACAGAGTAAAACAGGCTGGATTTCAGTCTAGTTTGGAATTGCACAGAATTTAGCAGCAAGGATACTGGAATATTGAACTGATTTCTTCCCTTAATCCTCCCACTGACTGTCCAGCAATGGTACACATGGGCTGAAGGAGTTTTCTAGCTCTGCCAATGCCTTCACTGTGTAGTTGAAGGTTCACTGTCAGAAAGTGGCTTAAATCTCACAGTTAACCTTTATTTAAATTAGTCTAGAAGTAAATACAAGGCTTCAAAGCATTATCTTTAAAAGCATGTACATAACAGTTGTAGGATTTGTGGGTGTCAGTGTGACTGTCCATGTCAATGGCCCGGGTGGTCCAGCCTGCAACACCTACGTGACAACAAACCCGGGCATCAGTGTCAGGCAGGCACTGACAGCAGTGAGGACCTTGTTTTATAAACACCTGAATATCAGCATGTGCAAATAAAAATAACTGTGTGTCGAGTCCAGCTGCTGACAATATTTTAGTCATCTGGTCCCTGGGTTGTAGCTTACATCTCTTTTAATGGTCCTGAAGTTGTAATGACAAATAACCTGTAAGTTGTGGTGCCTTTGCCTTGGGACTGCCAGACCCCTGTATGAAACTGATAAAAATTTAAAAGTAAAATTAACTCCTGTTAAAGGAAGATGGAAAACAGTGCAATGTTTGTTCAATATACAACTTGCTTTGCTCTGCAATAGAAGCAGCAGCCTATAAATACGGGGCAGAAATTTCAAGCATTAGTCTCACTTGTTCTCACCACGTTACACATGAATTTATTTGCATCTCTATGTGCTGTCCCGAGGTTCGCATTGAACAAAACAGGTGATATGAGAAACAAAGTACATTTATTAGATTTTTGTTACCTTTCCATGAAGTTTTTCTTACTGTGACCCAGTTTTTCCCTTACCCTTCACAATTTCTGAATGATTGGATCATTTTCCACTCTCCATTCTAATGACAAAACCTCTTTTCCAAGGCTCTGTCATTGCTTCCTTTGATTGCCACAGCCACTTCTTTTTGCTGCTACACACACATTTCAGTCCATAAAAAATGCCCCTTAGGAGTTTTCTTAGTATTTGATTTGTCTTTTTTCTCTCTTCAGATCCCTTGTTCTTCCTCCATCCCTCCTTCCTAACAAGTGAAGCTTGTTCACCACCTCCGGCCCTTCCCCTGCATGTTTTAGGTTCATGTTCCCACAGTCTCTCCATCAGCTCCATCAGAGATGAACCTCTATGGGTACTTCTCTTATTCTTTTGATCTCATAAAAACATCTCCGTTCTTTCTTTCATCTGTATCATCTATATTGTTGTCCACCAACCGAGCTGCAGAGCTTCTGCTTTCTCCTCTCTGCAGCCTGCACTGGCCCTACACAGCTCAGCTTTCCTTTCCCTAAGCTGTAGCCTTCCGTGACAGTCCTTGAGCTGTGTCCATGCCTGCACCAGCAAGCCCAGTAAGGATCAGTGTGGTGTGAGCTCAGTTTGGTCACCGCTGGTGCTGGAAGGGCAGGAAGGGGCTCGTTTGCTCCGTGAGAAAGGGCAGCATCCCACTTCGCCCTGGGACGGTTGGTGCTGTGGCACATCTGCCTTTCCTCTTGAAGTCAGCAAGGAGACATCTCATCCCAGTTAGCCCCCTGGGAGCCCCGGCCTGCCCCTTCCTTGGTCAATGCTCCAGCTCCACAGGACATGCTGACCGGCTTCCAGCTGCCTCTTCCTTCCTCAGAGCACCGCTGGCTCTGTTACAGACTCCTCTCTAGGAGGTTTTCTATCAGCTGCCTCAGCCCTGGAAGCCGTTATCCCATGACCCATTGTCTGCATGAGCAGACGGGAGACAGGGACATTCCTGCATCTGTCTTTTCCTGCTGCCCTGATTTATTACACTGTAAAATAATAAAACGTTAAAAAGGTTGAACCTGAACTGAAGCTATGACTATGACACTATTAATCAAACTGGTGGAGAATTACTTTATATTCGGTGCCTCAAGCACTGATCCAGTCCACTAAAAGTTGGCCTGAAACATTGTCCACAATCTTAGTATTGGGCCTGGGAAAAGCAGTCCTGCATTTCTCTGTTCTCCCATGGCGTGTGGCCATGCAGGGCAGGCAGGCAGGGCTGGCTCATCAGGTTCTCCTGCTCCGCCGGCCATCACAGCATCTCTTATCTCAGCCATCGATGCCACGCTCACTTGATGTCTCAGTTCTGGAGCAGAGACATTCCAGCTGCTATCTGGGAAGGCTCTGGCCCCAAAAATATTTAGTTAGCAGCCATTCAGTTAAGTGGAATTGACTTTTTATCGGCTTTCCTCTGTACGTCTGCCACCAGTGAAGGCTGTTTCCTCCTTCCCTCTTCTCGGCCTGTCAGTCCACTCCGCATTCCTATCGGCAGCCGTTAGCTCTGATCAATACTAACCACTGTGTAACAGCTCATGCATGGCTGCCTTGGCTTGCATCGATCTGCCCCTTCCAACAGGTACCCGGCTATTTGAGGCAGCAACTTGAGATAAACACCTACTTTTACTTCAGGCTCATTCATTCTGGGGGGTTCCAGGGAGACCCAGTGCCCTTCTCTGGAGACTCACCAAGAGCAGACTTGCAACAACTTCTCTCCTGTCTGAGACAATCCATGACCCCACTGTGCTCCCCATCCCATCGCTTCTGACATCCAGCCTGTAAAAACGATGTCATACAAGCACTTCCAAAGCACCTAGCCTGGGAATGACACCTTGGACTGCTGAAGTTAGGAGAACTCAGTGGTTTTGCAATTAGGAACATGTGCGTTGATGAGACCCAGAGCTGGAGTGAGCAGCTGTGCACCAGGCATCTGCAACCGTCCTGCCACTGCTCCTCACTGGGGGACCCTCTTCTGTCCCAGCTGGGGATCTGGGGGCCGTGTCCCCATGTGCTCCAGCAGGATGCAGCATCCCTAACCTGGGCTGGCAACTGGGCATCAGTCCACAGATTCCATGGGGCTGGTCGGGCAGGGGTACCTGTGGGAGGAGGTTTATTGTGCCAAGGGTACCGCAGAGAAACTGCTCAGATGGCAAATGCTCAGTGTCCTCCTCCAGCAGCACCCTCACACAGCAGAGGCTTTTGCTGAAGCATAAAGCACCTGGGTTTCAGGATGGCACCTTCAGGCCATCTGTTCTGGTCACGTGCCGTAAGAGAACAGGAGATAATGGACTATGAACATTGACTGGCCACTAGCAGTGTGCCGGCAGTCCTACTTCTCCTTACTTGCTGCTGTCCCCAAATCTTCCAGCATTTAGGGAACTAGTCAGCATTTTGAAGGAGCCCTAGCAGCTGTCCCTGCACAGATGTGCTCCCCCACCGGGCTCCTGCCCAGACGCCACTCCCAGCGCTGGGCTGTGGGCTGGGAGAGGGCAGAGGGGCACACGCAGACAAAGGTGCCTCTGCCAGAGATGCAGCCCCAGCTCCAATCTGGCAGGTAGATGCCCATGGATCAGATCTGTCCAGCCTGGAAAGCCTCTGAAAATGTTAGAGAGGCCTTTCCTGGTTGGTTTGTGTGTGTGCCATTACGGAAGGGCTGCAGGGCTGCCATGGCAGCTACAAACTTCAGTGAAATGAGTGTTTATTATTATAGGTTTGATGCAGTTCCCAAAAGACCCTAATCAACAAGTAATAAGGCCTCGAGAGAGCAATTAGAAATCTGAACTTTAACTCTCTTATAACCAGAGCGCAGGAAGTGACTTCTGCTCCAATTTGGGGTTTGCCACCTGGCATGTGAACGAGGGGGAGATACCAAAAACCTGAAATACGGAATAACTGCAGACAAGTATTTGAATAATGAGGTACAAGATCCATTTCTGTGGCAAGTAAATGTGTGTGTAGCAAAAAGCATAATGGTATAGGGGGATTCATGCCCAAATATGCAGCCCCTCTATCACACCTAGGTGTTCTCAATGCTTCTTCCCAGCTTTAGACAAACACCAAGGGTGTTCAGTGCTTGTACATGTGCAGCATCTGCCCCCCCTTAAAGAAAAAAAATTACCCCAGTTTTCCCACTTATGAAATAACAGTATCTGCCCGAAGGCAACACCAACCCTTGAGATGCAGGTTTGCTCAGAACTTGTTTTGAATACTTTGGATGGGCCACTTCAGACAGGAACTGCACATTGAGTAATCCTTGCCATAGAAAGTCACGTGGCTAATGGAAAACAAAAATTGCATAAGAGCCCATCTGCGTAGCACGGCCGAGTCGGGAAATGTTGGCCAAGAGGGCTCATGCTCTGCCAGCCTGCCAAAGCTGGGGGGCACTTGACTTCCCATGCAGCTGTGACAGCACCAGCACACATCCACAGCTGGGATAACCCTGGTCCTTCAAACTCAGGAGGGGTGTTACTTTCCTGATTTTTCTTCCTGAGGTGCCGAATGTTTGAAGGCCATGCTCTAGTTCCCTTGGGAAGTTACGCCAAGCCAGCAGGCAGTGGGAGCAGGTGTGAGGCTCAGCGTGGCACGGGGCAGTGACTGGAGTTACCTGTAGGTGCACCCAACAGGTGCAGCCTGGTGAGGTGAGGTCCTGCCCTCTTTCAGGGGTGGGAGTGCTGAACGTGGAATGGGGCCACACACTTCCCACTCAGACTTCCAGCGGGGAGTGCTGGCAATGCCACGGTCCTGCCCCAAGCCCGGGATGCTGTGGCTGGGAGGAGGAAGGGCTGCATCCCTGCCAGCTGCCCGTAAGGACAGCACAGCAGGGCAGGCCCTGGAGCCTGAAGATCCAGGTGAATTTCAGATGTCCCAGCCTTAAAGAAATTTCAGGTCTCAAAACCTTCATTTGATGTATAACTGGAGCCAGCAGAGGGAGTGAAATGCAGGGACACTGTAGAGTCCCTGAAGAAAGGAGCTGCCAGGCTTTGATCCAGGTGCATCTGGTTCAATGACACATCTCAGACCCCAAAATGAGGGTGTACCAGATCGGCCCTGGGCCACAGGTGACACAGATATGGATTAACAGAGGCAGGTTATCACCTGTAGGAGTGAGGGGTTATCTCCTGCACCATTACCAATGGAAAAAATAGATGTTCTTGGGGCTAACATATGTTTCCAGTATGAAGAAACCAGAGGAACCTCAACCTCTCAATTAATTCCTGTTCCAAGGGGGTCTGAGTGCTGTCCCCATGAATAGGTTCAAATGCTTTATCTTCTGGCACTGTTCATACAGTCCTGAGAGTGACCATATAAAGTCCTGAGGAGAAGCTTAAAACCAGTGATGCTGATACTGCACCTTCTTCTCTTACGCCTCCAAAATATCCTGGTCTTGGCGTTATCCTAAGCACTAAATGTGACAGGCATATTCACAAACAGCTTCTCGCTGATTTCTAAGTTAACTCCTTTCTTCAAAAATAGCAATTTTGCAAAGGGATTACTTCTTCAGCATCCACTTAGGATTTTTTTTAGACTCATCTTTTAATGTGCCTTCGAAGACAGAGATAGTTTCCCCTTTTGATGGAGCATTGGCCATCTTCATTCACCATTTGATTGGAAGAGATAGGACATGATCTTTACTAAACTCTTTAGTAACGTGTGGGCTTCCTTCCAGCTGCCTCTGAAGGAGAACTTCGAAAAGTGTTTTAATCTGTGTGTTTATACACCAAAGAAACACTTCTTTTAGCAAAATGCAAAATTGTAACAAGTTGGTAGCTTTAATAATTACACTGAATACTGGGAAATTAGCTTAAAGTAAGTTTTTCCTCCTTGAAATGAGATTGTGTTTGTGCCTGGACCAAGCAACTCGGCACCAGTCTTGAACTTGTTAAAGATGGAAATCAGAATAACCACTGCAATATTGAAAAGGTAAAATGAGAACAGAATGGCAATTGGCCAGTGTTTATGAATCAGAGAAAATGATCATGAAATCATATGAATAACCACCAAAAGGTAAATAAATTACCCAGCCTACTACTTATTTTCATGTGCAGCTTGACACAAAAGCTGAAGCCATGAATGATTTATACCTGTTTTAACAATAATACTAATTTTCCTGAAAGATGGTCAGCACTCAGGCTGCTGTGGGCACCGTGCCAGTCATTGAAAGGTTAATGTCTCAGCAGCAATACATTAAATTATGAATTATACCAGTCCCAAAATGGAAGGTTATTAGCTTGGTATGTTTAATTAGCCCAGCTCGAACTTTGCCATCTGCCAGCAGTGCCCATCACTAATGCACAGCCACATGGGATAGGAGGGGTGGGAATAAGATGCCAGAAGCAGCAGAATTCCCCTCCCGGCCAGCCCAACTCACCTGCGGAGCTCTGCAGTCCTCAGCAGGGCCCAGGGCCACTGGCACACCCGGAGCTGCCGGAACACCCTGGCTGTCCCCAGCCTTTGGGACAGTCACCTGCCAGGACATTTCACTGCTGTAACTGCTCAGGACAGCTGTGTCCTGGTTACACCCCAGACCTCCCCAGGAGAGGAGAGGGCAGACAGGTGTGGGCCCAAGATGTACCTGAGCGCCAGGTGTGCCTGAAGTAGAGCCCCTTCCTAGGGACTGTCCGGAGCGGCAGCGCCGGGGCCTGGCA
>NW_008239544.1:1797745-1802552 GCF_000691975.1 Corvus brachyrhynchos
ACTGGCCGGGAGGGGCGGCGCCGGGGCTGGGCAGGCCTGCCGGGAGCTGCGGGGACAGCGGTGGCCGTGGGCCAGCGCTCGGGGATGTGGGAAGCAACAGCCTGCCGTGGTTTTATTTGCACAGCATCTCCTGCCAATAACTGCACAAGGCTACAATATTTAGCTTTTCAATAAATATTTAAATTTTGCTTCTTTGCTTATTTATTTTTTTAAAAGAACAAACAGTAAATTCTGTTGGTTTTTTTATTAGTTAAGATTATGTGATGCTTTGGAAACATGATGCACTAAGTATTGAAATAATTTGATTACTCCCCATGACTTTGAGGGTGCTCTTGGGGAGCCTGTGTGCTAAAACTTGGGTTGGAACTGTGTTCTGGAAAATGTGGGGCAAGACCTGAACTTGTAAGAAGCCAAACAAAACCTTAATTTTAATTCTTATTTTTGTAGGTAGGATAACCTTGCCAAAGAGGAACGGAATTTGGACAGACTTAACATCCAGCCTGTGCAGCTTCCATGAGCCGGACACTAAAATGAAGAGAGAATTTATTCATTCCCATCTTGACACAACCCACCAGAATTAAAAGACATTTTAACCTACAAGGGAGATTGGGTCAAACACTTCCCAACCTGCCTACACAGAGAAGGCCATTCAGTTCCTCTGGCTACCAAGTCTCCACATTTCTGTGTTGGATGTGAAGAGTAAAGAGAGTGGCAGGAGTCAGGAGGCATCCAAGTCAGTGTAAGAGACAGCACCAGGTAGAGGCTCGATTCCTTTTTCCTAATATTCTTGCACTATGCAGTATATACATTATTTCTTCTCCTCCTCTTGAGCTTTTGTTGATTTCCTCTTCTCCACATCAGTGGAGCCTTTGTACTTGTACTTCTGGAGCAGGTGGCATGGTTGTAGTTGTCGGAGCAGTATGTATTAGAGTGAAACCTACAGACAGAAATAGAAAGTAAATGGAAGATGAATTGATCAGAGGAAAGGCAGAGGATGGAGGGGATAAAGTAAAGGCGAGGAGAGAGACAAGTAATACTTTGCCTGTGTGCTATGGTAATTTATTATTTTTATATGGTGCCCGGGGTGTACAGTATCTGTTTTACTGAACAAATGGAAGAGTTCTCAGCCCCAAACAGCCAACATATTCATTTATTGTGTGACAGCCTGACAAAATGAGCAGCCAGGACAGTGTGACGAGGAATAATTTAGTGCTTGTAGAGCGTGAGTAACTTTACTGTTGGTACCCTCAGTTGTGTATGGCATCCGATGGATGTCTCTTGTGTTTGTAATGACTTACTGTACAGGAAAAATTTCCCTTTCAGGGGAAATCTGAGTGAGGGGTGTCTTAGGGCATGGGACAGGGTTCTGTTTGGAGGAGCAAAGAGGCTGCCAGGTCAGTACACTGGGAGGGGTGAGGACCTGACCCCCAGCCTGGCACTGGGGGAGCACCACAAACCCTGGACCCGGGGTGTGTGGGGACGCGCACAGGGAAGCCAGATGGGGGGGAAATGAAGGAAAGGACTCGGGAGGGAAAGCTCGAGTGTTTGCTCTGAGCCATCTCAAGCTGCAGTTTTTAAGGAGCCATCCAGCTGGGACAGCAAGGAGATGACCTGAACCAACACGCTCCAATGGGAGAGGTTCCAGTGCAAACCTGCCGTGACCGCGGCACCGGGGGAGCAATAGCTGAGTTGTTTTCCAACACAGTTATTGCCACTTAAATTGCAGTTTTATTCCAAAAGCAAATTCCAAAGTTTTATGTCCATAAAGGTTTAGACATAAACAAGAAAGAAGTCAGGAAAGTGGTATGTACTGTGTAAACAGTCTCACTTTATAATTAATGCTGGAGATCAGGCAGGAGGAATGGCTGTGCATGTGTGGTCATTCAGATTTACTGTTGCTCTGATTAAAACCTAGTTGGGCAATAATTTTATGCCCAGGTAGGGGCAGGAGGAGAGCAGGATGCCCCCAAGCAACCCATAAATAGTGTGGTGAAGACAAAGCGTTTATTACTTAGCTTCACTAAGGCTCCGTAAGTGCTCTCCCAGGGTATGTATACTCATACCCCAGATGCCAATTCTGCAAATTAGCATTATTTCTCAAATTCCTGTGTAAATAGAAGTCATTTAAATACTTGATTTCATCAGACAGAATCACCTATGGAAATGTCAGTCTCTTTTTCTCCCTTTTGTGGGGTGAGCAGAGGTTTTCACTGCCTGGGTTTTCATTTCTCTTGGAATACTTTTACTGATGACAAAACCTGGGATTCATACAGGACCCAATCTGCAGGATTCTGTCCCATCTCAGTGCCTTATGCTGGTGTAAAAGCAACTCTAGGGCGTAAACTTTACCATTTATGACTGAAATGTGTTATTTTGAATCTTCTATTTAGAAGTTTAAATTACTATGCCAAAAGTGGTTTCATAGCTAAGACACACAGGGCATTACAGGGATTTGAGATTCTGTCACAGTAGCGTTGGGATGTTCCTTTTTTGTAATTAGAGGAGCCACCAGTGAGTTCAGCTCAGGCTTTGCTGATGGACTGTTCTTTTGTCATTGGGCATCCTGCCACTGGTAACTTGTTCAAATTTTAGAAACTTTCACAATTCTTTTAATCCATTTTTGTATGGGATTCCATGTAGAAGCAGTTACCTTAGTTAACAGGGTAACAGTAAAACAGGGACTCATAAAATCATTTTTACATGATGAAACAGTTTTCCGAGATATAACATATTAAAAGGCAAATATTTCAGGATTTTCCCAGGCTAAAAACAAGTATTTCATTTTAGGGATGCCTATCTCTCCTGTTCAGGGCAATAAAGAGTCACATTTAATACTGAATTTTGCAGGACATTGGACTTGAACATCCTTACAGTAGACAAATTGCCACTGACCAGGAGGCCAGTGCAAGGAGGTGCTGTGTTTGCTGGGAGGGAGGAGAGCACTTTTCTAGCAATTAGTTTCTTTTTTAATCATAATTGTTTGTACCTGCTGATGTTTTGAATTGTAAGAGTTAATTCCAGAGAAACAGGGAAGGAAGAAAAGGGCAGGTGAGCTTGATCAGTGGGGCACCATGAAAGGACATGGTTTCATGGTACTCTGGAAACACCAGGAGGAATTCCACCAACATCCCATCTCATGTGGTCTGGTCTGTCGGAGTTGGTATTGTACCCATTGTACAGGCTGGGAAAATACAGCAAAAAGTGGGGGAAGTGAGCTCTGAAGTGCATTTCTGGGCACTTCCAGCATACCCTGTGTCCCGTCTGGTCCTTCATTGCAGACAGTGAGTCTGTGGCAGAGCTGGGAATAGAATCCGAGCCCTTGTTCCAACTCCCAGATCCTCAAGAGTATTTTTAGGCACTTAATACCATTAATTTTATACTCTTTTTGGCCAAGGATCTTAGAAACAAGATCATGCTTCCTCCTGAAATAATTTTTTAAATCCTACTTGTGTGCTCTTGGACAACTTTTTTTCAGGGATTGTGTACAGTTTTGTGCTATTTAGGAACAAATGGGCTTAAAAATTAGTTTTGGGAAGAGTTCTGCATGGACTGTGCTTTTGTGCAGCCTTGAAGTGTGAGTAAGGATGGGGAGGAGATGGTGCAGAATCTTTGTGTTCTGCAGGGCAAACGGTATCCGTCCGTGAGGGGCTTTGGCAGAGGGCAGTGGCGGCTCCGGCAGCTCATGTTGGCATGCTAAAGCTGACTGAAAAGGTGGAGAAAAAGTTCTACATCTACAGATTTCTACACACAATCATCTTTTTCATTGTGCTGACTCAGCAAACCCCTTTAAGCCCTGCTCCCGCATCCTATTATTAATTAATTGATTTCCTATAAGCTCATTATTTAGTTCACCTGAGTTCCTCACAGGGTGCACAGCTGCAGACAGCGGAACAGCTCCTGTCACAAAGCGCCAGCACATCGAAAAGGCCAGGCCAGGCAAAGGGGAGGTTGAGACTGGACATTCAGAAAGTGCTGGACAAAGCTCTCAGGCATGTGGTGGGATTCTTGGGTCTGTCCTGTGCAGGGCCCGTAGTTGCACTCGATATTCCTTGTAAGTTTCTTCCAGCTCAGGATATTCTATGATTTAGTGATTAGGAAAAATTTCTTCACTGAATGGGCTGTCCAGCCCTTGCACAGGCTGCCCAGTGGTGGAATCATCATTCTTGGAGGGGATTTAAAAGCTGTGTGGATATGGCACTTGGGGACATGGGCTAGTGGTGTCCTTGGCAGTGTTGGGGGAGCTCAGTGGTCTTAGAGGGTTTTTCAACCCAAATGACTGACTCTACAACAGGGTGGGAGAGCAGCTTCCCACGGTGCAGCCGCTCATCAGGGAAGCAGATGAGCGGAGTGCGTTTCAGTGGCTGCCCTGTCGCTACTGCACGAAGGGAGGGTCTCAAGGGGTGCTTTAGGGACTGGTCATAGGGAATACGACCGTCGGGACAGGGACAGAGCCTGTGTAGAAGAGGTTCAACTGCCCCAGGGCAGGCGTGGCAGGAAGGGCTCTCCGTGGTGGTGCTGCTGCACCGGGTGCTTCGCCAGGTGTCGAGAAGTCCTCTCCTGTGCTCCATCCTCTCCCTCACTCGGTCCAGCTCGGGTGGTAAACGTGCTTATTGCAGCGCTAATGTCCTGCAAGTGGGATCCCACCTCCAGGTATATTAGAGTAATGAGTTCACACCTAACTAATGGAGACTTAATAGAGTTACTAATAGGTTGCCTTTTCCCCCCACGGTTTATGACCCCGCGGCTGGGGCTGTCAGGGGAGGGAGAGGGGAGAGGCAGTGTCAGCCCCGGCTCGGCCCCCGGCCTG
>NW_008239544.1:1803406-1812356 GCF_000691975.1 Corvus brachyrhynchos
CCCCGCCCCCCCCCGCCAGCCGAGCCCCACAGCTCAGGTACAGGCAGCTCCGCAGCGGCTAAGAATATCCTTAGTTTGCTGTTGCCTCATTAACCAGAAATGTGCCTTTTCTGCGACGCCTTCGGAGCAGCCCAGCAGTTTAATTAGTAACTACGATAAAAGCTACCAGTGCTGTTTGGAGACAGGGTTTCTAAATCCCTGTCATCCCGGACAACGTGTGGATGGAACCGTCGTGGAGTTGGAGCCTTCAGTCCCCTCCGCCAGCATCCATCTCGGCAGAAGGGATGCACAGCTCCATGCGGGCTCTGCCTGGGAATGGGCATGGATCTGAATCTTTCTCAGGCAGGACAGGGTATTTTTTTTCAGACATTGTCCAGTGAATACTGTGCATCATCTGTATGTGTGTCCTGTCCAGAGTGGCAGAGAGGAACTGGAAGGTAGGGAGCTGAGGAAAACCCCCAGAGAGCCACTGCTGATGGCCAGGTGCCTGCTTCTCCCTGCTCAGCACTCTGCTTTCCCCCTAGAAAACAAAGCTGCCGTCATACGAGTGCCCATAAAACACGAGGCATCCTGAGTGCAGAGATTAGTGGTAATTTTACAAGGACTCAAATAACGTCGGTCTGCAGGGTGCAGCACTGCCTTGAAAGGGAACAGCAGGCATTTCCCCTGGAAGCAAGTTTCCTCTTTAGAGCAGTTTACGGCCGAGGTGCAGTGTCACATTGTGGCACAAATACGCTGACAGCCTCTGGTTTGGAAGATGAACATTTGATACCTCTTTCTGCTGCCAAAATGCGCTGCCCAGACCCAACTCCCAGCACGGTTATTTTTTGAAGCATTATGTAATTGGATTGCATGGTCAGTAGTGCTTCCTTAACAAGCCTTTCAGCAAACCCTCTGCCTGCTGCAGCCAATCCTCAACCCTTACATACACACTTACTCACGCAGGCTCAGTCTGGAGTAAACTCGCTGCTAAATACAGTTAGAAAACAGACGAAACCAGGCTGGGAATAGATCATCTGCTTCCCTGCGCTACGTGAGCCATGGTGTGGCCAAGTCCTGGGTGCTGCTGGTATGAAAACGGGGTCATGCTGACAAATCCCAGCTGAGGGGTCACCGCTGCCTCCTCTGCTGTGCCTCTCCCTAACAGGATAAAAAAATCTGTTTTTTGGAGCACGGATAGGAAACTGAACCCAGTGTCCTTGTCTGCTCTCGCCCTACCATGACTGCCCTGAGCTTTGGGGACCAGCTTTGGGAAACCTCTCCGCAGGCGCTCAGGCCCAGAGCGACAGGGCCTTTATCCCAGGTTTTGGTGAAAGCTGAGGGGCTGAATTAGGAACCGAGGCTCCGCTCAGCTCCCCGGCCTGTCCAGGCACTGTTCCTGCAGCGTGGCCTGCGGGGCCTGGCCTGCTCGGCCCTTCGCCGTGTTTTCCAGGAGCGTCCCTCTCCTCTGGCCGCTGTCGGCCCACGGGTTATGGCTCTGCTGACTCACGGCTTCCTGTTTGTGATTGCTGACTGGTGGCAGCAATTGCAGAAGCAATAAGAGATATTAAAAAGCGTGAACTTCCACTGGGACCAGGAGATACAATTAGGGCTGTGCCAAGAAATACACTGCAGCGAGCTGCGGAGCCCTGCAGCCCCCCGTTCCCTTGCTGCAGGAAGTAGGAAAATGAACATCACTGGCCTTTTATCATCTCTGAACCCAAATAAAAATTGCATTTGACTTCTGAAGCTCACTCTGGCTCTTTTCCATGCTCCTCCTCAAAGCCTTTGATCCAGCCTTCCTGTCTGGGTCTCCTCTACCTGCTGCTGAGATGTAGGGATCCGTGTTCTGTGCTTTCACCTGACTGATTCTCCACGAAAAGCCTGCATGAGGCTGTGTAAAGAGGCTGCTTTAGAAGGCATGCACAATGTAATACTATTTCCATTCTTTTTTTATGGGAAATATCTCTGGGGAGAAGCATGAAAGTATATGGAGAAGGTGCTCTTTGATCATTAAGGTCTAAATGCAGCATCCAAACTGCATGTCTGTTTCTTCATATTATGCTGAAATTCATCTTGAAGTGCTACTTCTGGGTGGGCATTTTCCTGTTTCTTCTTCCTTGGCTTGAGCATTTGGAAGCATTGCCACCAGTTTCATCTCCAGCCCTGGTGAGGATTGTCCCTAAAATTATTTCGCCACCCTATTGTTACTGTATATATCAGTCTTTCAATGTGTGTTTTAATTCCATTTTTAGCCTGATTGTCAGAATGTATGTTCTGGTTATTCAGCTGAGGACAAGAGGTGGAGGATGGTGTTCTATGAACGGTGTGTCACTGGAGGACAGAACATATGCTGAGGCTGATCTTTGATGGATTGAAGCTACAGTAGTTTGCAGCTAAGAAAAAAAAAACCACTTCACTTTTGTGTGAGCATTAAACTGATTTTTAATTTTTTTTTTAACCCTGTGACAGACATAGGGCCGAGAACTGGTACAGAGAACAGACATTAGGGGAAGAAAAAAATCCACCCCAAAACCTCAGTTATTTCAACACATACCAAAAGTGGATTGACAGTGGATGAAGAGGAGGAGGAGGCAATAGTGAACACACAACACAGTTCAAGCTGGCAAGGAGCCCTTTCTTGAAGAATGTAAGTTTAACCTTTAGCATTCAAGTGTCTGGGCTTAAGTGTCATTATGAGCAATACTTTCCTCCAGCACAGCCTCTCCTGCTTGGAGGAGGGTTCTGTGCAACCTCATCCATTTTCCCCTTTCCTGCGTATAAAAATGTGTGTTTCTGGTTGCATATGCTCTGCCAAGGGAGAGCATCTTGGCACAGTGCAGGTGGCCCTGGATGGGTCCGGGCGAGGGTCTGCCTGGCCAAGGGGGCTGTGGAGACTCTTCCACGGCTCTGGACTGACAGAGTGAGTGCTTTGGGGTTTACTGGTTGAATTTAGGCTGAAGGTTTTGTGCCTTGAACTCACAAGTGGAGCTGGCTGGGGCAGGAGGCCTCGGGCTGCCCAGCCCAGGCGCAGCACACCAGGTACCTCGGTTTGCTGTGGCCGCAGGAGGAAGAGGGATCTGCTGGCAAATTGCTTTTGGGAGAACCAAAGTCAAATGAGGAGCGGGAAGGGATGGGCCTGGTGTTGCCGTTGTCATCATCATCCCCTCCAGTGCCAACCTCACCTTTTGTTGGAGGCACATAGAAAAAAATTAGAGAGACAGCAGCAGACGAACATCAGACCTGGCTGTGGACAGGCTGCATGTGCCCCCTCCCCCCCCAAATCATCTCCAGCTGTAAAACACTTCAGGGCTGACAGAAACCACACGCAGCCCAGCCATAACCCAATCTGCAAAGCTGCATTCCAATAACAATGCAGCATGGACCTAAGAAACACTGTCCAGGATTCCCGTGGCAGGATGGGTGCTGGGGTGGGGGGGACCCCCTGACGCTGGGGGCTGGGGGAACCGGGGGGACAGCGAAGCCCCCCAGCCCCCCCTGCTGCTCCCTGGCACTCGCCCCAGCACAGCCCTCCCGGGGCACAAATGAAAGCATTGTTGGCGGCCGGGCTGGCGCTGGGGATGGCTGCGGGGGACGTGGCGCTGCAATCACAGCCTGGGCCCCCAATTTCAATATGCGCCGCTCATGTCGCCGCAAATGTCAGATGTGCTTATGTTAAATACAGGTAATATCGTGGCGTGCGGCTGAGAGCGTGATTCCTGCAGATATCTTGTCTGATGAATTTTGCATCTTGTGTTTGTGATTTTTCTGTACAAAGAAGTACAGGTTTTAGAGGAATAAGAGCAGATATTTACAAAGAGATAACGATGAACTGTTTGATTAACTGCAGCAAAGATGCTATGTCAGATCCGATTTCTCACTGCTTACAACACAGGGAGGACATGGTTACTATATAGTAAGTGCAGCTGGTGCTGGTGCTTGGTGAATAATTCAATGCAGACTTTCCTGCAAATCTCCAGCTTAATTCTGAAATAATTCAGAGGGAAAGAAGGCTGATGGACTATTTTCCAAGGAGCATTTGGTACCTGGCTTGCACGGAGATGAGAGGGTTGCATTGCTGTCACTGCTCCTGGCCCACAGCGGGGGGTGAGCACAGGAAGTGCCAGCCCTGGGCCGGGGTCCCTGCGCAGCGGCTCCGCCTGACAGACTCAGACTCGCCCCCAGACAAGCCAAGGTGTCTTGGTCTCCCTGCTGACACACTCTGAATTCTGTGGAAACCGCCCTGTAGTCCAGAATTCTTCTCAATGCTGAAAATATGTTTTTTTCCCTAATTCTGGGGGAACTATAATTTTGTTTTATAACTTATTTCCCTCTTTTTTTCCTCTAAGATGGTTCCCAAACACTTATTGTGGGATTTTTCATTTAAAATAGTTTTCTAGGGAAATTACTGTGACAGTGATTTAATTGTTTAATTAAAATCTGACATTGATGACAACATAAATACAATAGGCATGAGGTGATAGAGGCATTAAATAAGTGCAATTGTGGAATACATCCATAGAGTGCTCTGAGCACATGGAGCCGCTCACAAAGAAATGATGTTCAATATTTATCAGGTTAGTGACTTCTAATTAAATGCCAAGACTTTTTTCTTCATTTCTCTCAAAAAGCCAAGAAACATATAGATGTATTCCAAGTGTTTATTTCCATGGCAAACACATCCACTCATGTTATGGCCTGCAAAACAAGCAAATGCATGTTACAAACCTGCTGTCTGACTGAGGGGTGTTTACTCAGCCTGGCTGCAGCAGCCTTGCCAGGTTTGGGGACAGCTGGAATAGCCCACAGAGGTCCTGTCACTCCCACTGCCTAGAGCACAATGTCTTTTAATAATCAGGTAAAACCCCAGAAATATATTTGAGACAAAAGAATAAATGTTTCTTTGAACATGTCCCCCAGCCCAAACCCCCCCCCCCCCCAAATCCTACAGCATTTCTTCTAGAGCAATAGTCTCTTCCCTCCAGCATCCCCGTGTCTCAGGAATACGGGCAGCAGCCCCCCCAGTAACTGAGGCAAACGTGACTGCAGAAGAAATCCCTGCTATCTGGCTGAAATTGCTCAGCAGTGTGGCTCTCCAGCCGTGCTGCATTTTTGCATCCCAACAATGACTGTGCTGCTGCTGGAATATCCCTTTCCATGCTTCTTGCTGGGCGTCTCTAAATGGTATCAACTCACTTCTGCGGCTCAGCAAGCCCTGTGCAATCCATCGCCGTCGATTGCCTGCCCTTTCCCCCTTCCAAACCCAGAACAAACACATCTGCTCCAGCTTGACTCCCCTCAACCTTCCCCCCTTCTCCCGCTCAACTCCACACAAACAAACTTTCCAAAGGAAAAGCTAGCTTACCTGGCCAATGCTTTGGGCATAGAGTCATACAAACTGATCAAGGCAGACATCCTAACTCCAGCACAGGGATTTGATTGCAAATTTCCATTGCAAAGGAGCAGAGGGAACTGGAAATCTGACAAATGCCTTCAAATTGACCCGTGTTTCCACAATGCACGCAGTGTTTAAAATGAATGGCAGACTTTATCATTTGGAGCTCCTTCAAGGACTCTGGCCTTCCATGCTTTGTTCTGATTCTTCAGACACATTTCCAAGAAGCACAGAGCTATGAAAGTGGATGATATTATGGAGACTTTTTCTAAGCTGGACCTCCCCCCTCCCAACAATAATTTTTAAAGCCTGAATTTTAAAAGATAGCCTGGAACTTTTCTTTTAGCTCTCCCCATACATCAGCCTTTTGTGCCTCGTCAGCCTCTGGCACCGCAGAGCCTTGGCCCAGTCCCCCTGTGCTGGGCGGTGAGCAACGGGATACGCTTGTGGGATCCCTAAAAATTCACCCGAGTCCAGTGCTGTCACCACAGCCTTATGCAAATGCGGCCCACCCCTGCCTCCCGAGCCCCTGGCAGCCAGGTCATGTCTCCAGGGGAGGACCTGATCTCCCTGCAGAACCCAGGGAACTGGAGCTGCTCACCCCCATTTTACATGTTAAAGATAACAACTATTCTTGCGGAGAGTCCTGTACAGAAAGCCATATTTGCTGCCTCGGAAAAACATTTTGCTTCAAAGTTGTTCCTCTTAATTTGTATATATTTCTACAAATAATAACTTCCCTTTAAAGCACCGCTATTTGTTCCATCTGTTCAAAGTAACATAGAAATGAAATGATACAATTCTTTGCGCAAATACATCAGATATGGCATGAGACAAAAAAATGGGTTAATCTAATAATTCAGCTGTGTCTTTACCAAGTTTCCTATGGGAAAAATCAGTCTTATTTTCCCTGCAGATCTGATACTAAGAGCTTCTTTCTACTAAGCACATTAAAAGCTATTTGAACCCAAAATCCCATCTATGCGTATGCAGAGATACACATATAGAAACAAGAGGCATCCGCACGATTGCAGATGAGGCTGTATCAAAATTTCTAATCAAAGTAAGGGAAGCCCCTTTTTATATTTTAGCATTCAGATTGTCTTTTTGCCTAGAACAAAGAAATCTTACGGGAAGTAAATTTTTTAGAGGAGACACACATGCACATACATGTAATCATACCTAACGATTTCTGTATGAATTATCCCTTAATTCCTTGGCTGCATTTCAGTCTTTGCGTAGTGGTTTATCCGCTGGTCCTGCAGCCGTTACTTGTTCCTTCCCTTCTTTTCACACACAGCCTCCCCTCATCACCTCTTTTTGCAACCTGGAAAACTGGGAACTCTCTCATTCCCCAGCCCCCAGACGTCTGTCTCCAGGATGAGGGGTAAACCTCTGCCCTCTGCTCATCTGCTGTTTCCCTTCCCAGCCTGAGCTGCTGCCTTGCCAGGAGGGGAGGGAAGATGTCCTAGGACTTGACCCCAGGGCAGAGCCTGCTCGGGCAGGACCAGCTCCCAGGAGGGTGGGGGGGGCGCAGGGCGCACGCCCCTCTCCCCGCTTAACCCCTCCGCTCCTCTGACCTGGCGCCTGCTGCCCTCCTCCCTTTCGGGTCACTCGGGCTCGTCCCGGGAGCGTGACGGAGAAGACGGAGCACCGAGGGGCTGTCGCAGGAGGGCTCCGCGCAGCACGGCCAGAGGAGCAGCGGGATCTCCGAGCAGGGGATGTTTGGTTTGTGTTAACTACCCAGACAGATGCACTTCGGCATGTTTGCCTTTATGGGATCCATATGTTGTCATGGGAAATTAGAGGACAGCGGCACACAGCTAGAATTCACGATGCAAACGCGGAGACAACATCCATGGCTCCAGCCCGCGCCCGCACACGTCCCTGTGGAGGTGCCTATTTCTGGAGCATCCACAGTCACTTCTTTGCTCCCCAACTTCCCGACACATTTCCTTTTGCTTTGCTCTGCAAAAAGTGTGGTCACAGGCAGCATCCGCACCCTGGGCCACCAGATCCACAGCCTCAGGGGAAAAGAGGTACTTCTGAGTTATCCCAAGTGCTAAAGGCAAGGGTTACTTTATTCTTGCCTCAACTTCTTCCTCAACCCACGTTTGGTTCACGTTCAGCAAGAACGACAGCTACAAATTACATGCACCTTCCCAAGCAGCGCACCAAGCAGCCCGAAAAATTCTGATTCCTCCAGGGCTCCCTGGTTTGGGGGTTGGTTGGTTTTTTGGGTTGGCTTTTTTTTTGTTTTTTGTGGTAGTTTGGGGTTTTTTTTGTTTTTGTTTTTTTTTTTTTTGTGTTTCCTTTTTTTTTTTAAGGTTTGGGGTTTTTTGAAAGTGAGTACATTAACAATTATTCTTCCATAAAACCAGACAGACATGTATCAAGCAGGGACTGATTTTTAAGGGCAGCTTTTAAAGGCAAACTGGTCCCCCTCTAGAGTCAATCCAACCACCAGGACTCACGCACAGCATGCCCGGGTGACCGGGCACACCAGGGCTGCAGGTACAACATCCACAGAACCGTGGCAACTCTCGAACCCTGAGTCTTAAAACCTGCGACTTTCTCCCAAACGCAAGACACTTCCAGCAATGCATCAACAGTACAGTCAAATTCCTAATCACCCGTCCTCTTCCTTCACCCCCATCCCACTTAAAGGGACTTGTCAAAATTCCAAATGTCAACCCCCACGTTAAGAAATAGGGAAAGCTCAAGACATTTAATTATAATAGGTACTAACAAACATGCAGTTTATTACCTTGCCGTATAAAATACATCTACATTAAGGTTCTCCCAAATGGAAAAACTGACCGCAACTGCATTCCTTGTTCAGAGCTATGAAACAAACCGGGAAGATAATTATTTGGGTTATTATGAAAAGAAAAAAAAAATAGAAAAGGAAAAAAAAAAGGCAAAAAAAGGCAAAAAAAAAAAAGCTTCTTTAGATTTTCAAGACATGATTTAATTTAGATGCATTTCTGATAGTAATAAAAATAGCTTCTTTTAGAAGGATGAAAAAACTATATTCCTGAAGCCTGGACAGAGGTTCCTTACTGGTTCACCTCCTCCTGAAATTCAAATCCCACGTTCCCAGCGATGATCAACATTTCTCACTAGGGCTGGAATGGGGAGGGAGAAGCTCCTGGAAATAAAAATTTTAAATAATAATCGGACATGGACCCGAGCAGAAAATGAAAAACGTTACCGTTAGGCTAGAGAAATATTTATTTAATCAAAGCAGAGGTTCTGGTGGGACTGGAGGAATGTTGTATCCTTTCCTAAAAAAAAAAAAAAAAAGAAAAAAAGAAAAGAAAAAGAAAAAAGGGGGGAAAAGAGGAGGGGGGTAGGGGGGAGAAAAGAGAAAGCAAGAAAGAAAAAAGGCAGAGGCACAGCCGCCTCCTGGAGTTCCCCATTGTCCGGGGCTATAGAGAGCCCCAGAATGGCATTAAACTCACAAAAGGCACATTGTGCGGGGGACAAAAAAAGCCCCTTCTTCTACAATAACTTTTAGCTTCTTATTTTTAGAAAATGACAAAGCTGCTGCCAGGGATGGCTGGTGAAACCTGT
>NW_008239544.1:1814170-1816043 GCF_000691975.1 Corvus brachyrhynchos
ACCAACAAAAATTGGTTCCGAGCAAGGTCTGTTTCTCTCTCCCGCTGTGCTTGGGGCTGCTCTCGATATGTCCTGGACTCTAACGCAACCGTGTCCCCTCTGCGCCGGCTGTCTGTCTTTCTCCTCTTCTTGCTCCTGTTTAATATGGAGCAATTTTCTGGAGACTCGGTGACTCCCTCCTTAGGGTCACATTGAGTTCGAATACGACTGAAGGTGCAGGAATCCTGCAACGGAGGAAATAAGGGAATAGAGAGAATGGGGTCAAGTTGGCTGCTTAGAGGCCAAAACTCCCATAGCTGCCTTTAAAAATATATGTATAATATTTGGCTTTCCTCACTGTATTACGGATTGCAGCTTCCCCTTTCAGGTATTTTCCTTACAGCTTAAAGCCCTCGCTTCCTTTTGCCTCCCCTAACACCCTCCCCCTGTTAGAGGAGAAGGGGGGGGGAGGAGGGAAAATAAAAGGAAAAGAAATGGGGGGGAGAGAGAGGGGAAAAAATAAAACCCATTGAGTTTAGGCAAATAAGGTTTGGTCTCCGTATCCTATTACAAAGCACTTTGAATATGCAAGACATCACACAAGACCAGTTATTCCAGTTACGACAAACTTAAAAAGAGAAAAAAGCGAGGCATGTTTAGATTGTAATTTGTTAGAGCAAGATCCGTATTTAAAATTCTGTCTTTTAAATATTTTTTTTTTCTAACCTTGCTTAATATCCAGCCTTTTCTGATGTCTGGGTTGGGTTTTTGTTTTTGGGGTTTGTTTTTTTTGGGGTTTTTTGCATTATTATTATTAAAATCTTTCCATCGAGTTTAGGAAGACCGCTGCGAGCAACGCATTTTCTGTATTTTTGTTCCTGTATCTCGGAGGAGAGTTGGCAGGGATTCTGTGGTTTGCAGTTACACAATATGTTATCATGTTTTTAATCACTAAATCATTGCAGTGGTTATAGATTTACAGTCTTAGGGTATTACTGAGCGGCGCAGCGCAGCCCGTGTGTGCGGGGACATACGAGAGCATGCTGTTAACATGCTCGTGAACTTTGCTTTTAAATCATTTCCCGGCCGAGCCGCGGCAGAGTGCGGAGCCAGCGTTTTGGCATCACCCCTCCATGCACTTGAGGAAAGTTTGTGCAACCCTCCCGGCAGGGCAGGAGCTCCGATGGGCGTCGTGCACGCCCTATCCTACGGCGCTGGCGGTAAGCGGCGGGTCAGGGGGTGCGAGGGGTGGCCAGTGGGCCGGGGCCGCCACCTGCGTGGCCGGGGGGATCGGGCCGCCCCACCGGCCTCCCTCTGCTCCCGTTGCACCCTTTATTATGTAACAGAGCCCTTGGCAGCATTAAAAATTCAGCATTACAAGCTGATTGTAATGCTCCCTCATTAGGGAGCACTGTCTGGTCCGGCACTGAGTGAAGGCGGATCGTGGCTTTTTGGCTGCCGCAGCAGCGCAGACCGGAGAGCAGCTGGGAGGGGGGCGAGCGGGGCGTCCCGGGCCCCCGCCAGCAGGATCGTGCCGGGCTCCCCACCACCATGAAGCGCCGGCCCTGCGGCCAGGCCCAGGGCTCGCCGGGCTTCTGCTCTGCCGCCGGTCGAGGGCTTTCCCCTGTGCAGCTGCCTGAGCTGCCTCCTGGCCGGTCCTGCTCCACAGGCTGCCTTCGACTGGAACAAAAGCAAAGAAAAGGCACATTAGAGGGGAGCGAAACTCTGCATCTGGCCCCAGAAGTTGCTTTGCTGTATTTGTATATTTTTTTCCTCCTCTTTTCTTTTAAACGTGGTCATTTTGGGAGCAGAGGGCAGCAGGAAGTTGGCTCCAGCCCCTATCCCGCGCACCGTGCCGGCCACAGCAGCACTGGTCCTTTGCTGCAGAGCCTCC
>NW_008239544.1:1816207-1854399 GCF_000691975.1 Corvus brachyrhynchos
CCCCAAGCTGTTGGACCCACGGCTGGCTGCATCAGCCTCCCTGTTAGCACCTCCTTCCGCTTTCCAAAATAACAGTAGTAGCAGTAATAATAATAAAAAAAATGTTGCGTGGAGAAGCAGAAAAAGAATTAGTTGGCTTTTACATCAACTTTATTCACATGCCGTGCTCTGTTCTGCGGGGGCTCGATCCCTCGTGGGAGCGTTTCCCTACCAGTGTCGCTTTCTTGTCTGCGGTGGGAGAGTTTTCGGCAACCATCTTCTGTGGGTGCTGGTGGCGGCGGCGCTGGCCCTGCTGGGGCTGGAGGTGTGTTTGCGCTGCGGAGATCGGTTCCAGAGAGACAGGCTCGGGAGAGGTTGAGTGTTTCACGGCTCCTGCATCCCTTCACCAGAGTGCAGCCAAGGTTTGGCCTTTGTGTGGCTTTGGGGGCCATGTACCAGTGGGTGCGTCCGGCTGGCAGGAGAAGTGGGCTGTGAACAAAGCTGGGTCACGACAGGTCCCCCTGGCCCAGCACATGCCAGACCCCTGTGCCGCTCGCAGGCTCCTGCAACTGATGACTGTGGGGGCTTCAGCCTGGGAAAGGCCCCTGGGGCCACAGCAGGTGCCTGTGGGGGCTGTGCCCGCTGTGCTGCTCCTGTTTCATCATGGTGGGTCATCCCCCACGCCATCTGAGAGCCCATGGGGAGGCTGCCCGTCCCTGGGGAGATGCAGGGGTAGACTAGAGAGCGGAGCTCCTCTCTGGGGAGCAGGGCTCCCCCTCCCTTCCTCCTCGACAGCCAAAATTCAGGCTGGGTGTCCAGCGCGTGGCAGCAGCGATGGGGCTGTCGAGGGCTGTCGTGGCAGGAGAGTGGGAATCAAAACATCTGTGCGCAGGCCTGGGCGCCGCAGCCTCTAATGGTTTCGACGGAGCTGTTGTGGTCTGTTGTCTGGAAAATCTGCATTCTGCGCCGTGCCCGAGGGGGCCGCGGCACCGCAGACCGTGGCGGTACCTAAATATAACCGCCTCGCGCCGAGGGGTGAGGTGAGGGCAGCGGGAGCAGGCCGCCCGCTTGCCTTCTGCTTTGTCTCTGATTTGCGATTCAGGCATTTTTGTTTGCTCCCGAGGTTGGGTTTGTGTGTAGGCAGGGATTGGAGAAATAGATAAATTCCAGCTAGTTTAAAAAAAATACCCAAACAACAAAACAGGGTGGATGAGTCGGGCTTCCCTCGCTGCCGGCAGCGGTCCTGCTGCTGGGTTGGGGATCCCACCAGCGCTGGCCACCCCTGTGTTCCTCATTCCCCTCGGAGACGCTGCGGGTCTCGCTGAGGTCTCACTGTGCCGGCAAGAAGCCAGAGCTTCCAGCGCTTCCTTGTTGGCTGTGCTGGACAGATGTGTCCATCTGTCGGTGCGGGAGGTGGGTGCTCGTCGCCACAGCAACGCTGGCTGTGTGCGGGGCTATGAGCGCCAGGTGTGTATTGTGTGTGTCAGAGGTGGCTGTGAGCACAGTCCAAGTTCGTCCCCACACGAAATTATTTTTTGGTTGGGGATGTCAGGAAGGGAGCTCATGCAGGCCGCAGCTGGTGGTGGCTGCCAGCGTGTCCCAGGCGCTGCTGAGGTGGAGGGGACAGCGGGATGATAGCGGGTGCCGCTGGCAGGCTGCGGCCACCCGGCTTTGCCCTTGAGTTTGCTGCTAGGAGAGACACTTAGCTGTTGATTGTAATTTCATTATGTCACAAGTGCCAAACATGCCTCTTGCTATGAAAAGGCAAAGAGGACCAGCAGTATTTTTCTTTCCCCCCTCCTGGAAAACAAACATTTCACAGTGTTCTGAATTGTGTGGTGCACGTTGCTGTTGAACATGAGGATGCTGGCCCTGTGGTAACCAGGCTTTCAGGTATTAAATTTGGTGAGGGCTGAGCTGCGTGGGTTCCTTGGCATGGCAGTGATGCTGGAGTAGACAATGTGCTTGGCAGCTCTGGTAAAATGTTTTTTCCCATCCTCCCCCTGCCCCGGTATCTGGGAAAGTGGAGCCTGCAGGGCCTATAACACGTTATTTCTTAGTGTTTATTTTCATGGCCCAAGTGTGCCTGCTGAAGCATCGGTCCCTGCCGGGGAAGATGGGAGCTAGTCCCAAACCCTCAGGTCCGAGCAGCAGCGACCCTGTGTCCTGCCTTGGGCTCACCTCGTACTTCCAGCTGCGCTTTCCTAGCCGGTGGTAGCCCACTCCAAAATGGCTGGTTGGATTAGTTGGATAACAGGGGGTTTAACCCTCCTTCCACACTGCCACCGGCTGCCTTGTGCAAACAGACCGGCGCTTGATGCGGAATTCAGCGTGCAAACGGAATTGCTGATGTTAACATGGCAATGATGTGCTTGATCCTGCTGGGTTGGGCAATGGGTTTCCTGAGTGACTGTGACGTCTGGTGATGGGCTCAGACGGTTTTGGTCTTCTTGTTATAATGGAATTGAGTGAAGAAGGGGGAGGTGAGGAGGGTGCGAAGGCACAGCTGGCTGAGCTGCCATCAGGTGCAGGTTGTTTGAGATGATGCAGAATCTGGGGCTTCTTCTCCAAGGTGTGTTTGCTGAGGTACCATGTGGTGGGAAAGCATGTTGGCAGGCCTGGAGGCTGGTTCAGGAGAGTGAGCAGGGAAAATGCACAGAGCTACTTGGTGTTTGAGGCACAGGTTTGAGAGCTGCAGAGTCTGCAAAGCAGCCCTGCTCCTGCAGTGTGAAGGTGTTCTGGATTCGGGCTGTGCACAGCAGCTTGTGCGTTCCAGCTGTACCTCTGGTGTTGCAGAGGCTGGTGTGCAGCCCTTGGATACCTCGAAAGCAGAGCAGGGGCTCTGCCGTGCTGGGGTGTGGGAGGTTCCCGCACAAGGACTGTGGAGGCAATGCTGCCGGGCCGTGGTTCCTTGGGTGTGCAGCGTTGGACAGTGCTGGGTGCCAGTGCCAGTGCAGGAGCTGGTCTCGAGTGAACTGTAGCAGTGTGCTTGTGGCCGCTGGAGTGGTACCGACGGGTGGTCTTTGCTCCTGGTGCATGTCCCCTTATCGGGCTGAGGTTGCTTTGTGCTGTGGCATGTGGGTGAACGAAGGCCAGGGAGCGGAGGGCAGACGGCCACCACGTCCCCGTGTCCTTGTGCGGTTCCCACCGCAGCCCCTGACTGTGCCAGACAGAACTGTAGATGTCAGGCTTTGCACAGAAAGGAGAGCGGGGAGGGAGGGCGAGGAGGAGGCACAAGCGCGCAGCAGCAGGGCTGTGAGGTTCAAATTAACCTTCTGCTTTGTTGGTGTTGGAGTGAGGCGCCCCGGCCGCCAGCACAGTGCAGGCCCACCATCGTTCATACGCAGCTACGTGGAGGAACGGGACCAGGAGCAGGGCATCCTCCCAGTGCTGGTGAGGGAGGGGGACAGCAGGTGCCCGGGACACTGTTGGGCCCAGACACTGGAGGCGAAGGCGCCCAGTGGGACTCAGGGGCTGGCAGGGTTCACCATGTCCCCAAGGTGCTGCGGTCAGTGCCTTTGCATCTGACTTTGGGTGCTCTGGCCTGTCTTCTGGAAGCCGGGTGTGCAGCACCCGGGTGTGTGCTCCTACACAGCTACTTCAGATGTCAGAGCCTAAATTTCTCCTCTTTAATTTTCTCCTGTTAATTTTGTCTCTTTTAGTCTTACATACTTCCTTCCCCCGTTCCTTTCTTCTTGCTGTTTTTCATCTTCCGTAGAGACAGTTAAAAGCAGCTTAACACCGTGAGCTTGTTTGGAAGTCAGAAGATCTGTTTCAGCTCTGACACTGACTTTGGGCAGGATACCAAGTGTTTGCCTCTGCTGGAGGATGAAATGGGATGATGTGTAGTTCACATGCAGGGACTGTAAGTGGGGGTTAATTGTGAAAAATCATAACATGTCTTAAATCCCCAGAGCATTGTTTCATCCTTAAATTTTAAGTGGAAGTACCTGCTGTGCTGGGGGCAGCTGTGGAGCAGAGGGATTGTCCAGAGCACCTCAGCACCTCCCAGCAGAGCGCTGTGCTCAAGACCTGTGCTGTGGTACTGGAGAAATGGAGCTGGTTCGTCCTTTGTTTTTGACACCGTCTCATCCCTCCTGGTGTTGCCGCTTTCTGGGGTGCAGTGCGCTGGGGTGGAGGACTGGTCATGTTGGGCAGGGTTTGTAGCCCTACAGAGTCCAAGTCTAATCTTAAAGGCACATGTGAAGGTGTAGGGAGGTGTACATCCTGAGCTCCTGTTCCTCAGGATGAGCTCCTGTAGGCATGGCGTTGGGCCTGCAGCACAGCTGGAGGAGGCGGCAGCGGGGTGGAGCGTCTGGTTGGTTGTGTTACTGATCGAGAAATGAGGATGGTGGACAAGAAGCACGCACTGCCCCACAGCAGGCTGGTGCTGGAGGAGGGCTCGCTGGATGGGTTTTGTGGCAGTGCATCATGGCTGGCAGAGGGGAGAGCGGGTGGTGAGCTGGACGCTGCTGCCAGCCCCATGCCCTTTGCTGGCCACGGAGCGGGTTGTGAGCCGTGTGCTGGCGTGGGGTGCCCAGCCCTGGCGAGGGTGGTCAGCACCACGTGCGCCTCCGCTACTTCAGAAACCAGTCACTCGGCGAGTAGCAGTGCCTGTATGAAGGAGCTGCCACAGATGTTTTTTTTTTCCTTGATTGCCTTATTTTAACGAGCCTCTCCACTGTTTCCTCTTTATTTTGGGCAACATGGAAGTCCCAGAGGTTTGCATGAGATCCTGGAAATTCCCCAGGTGGTGGGTCTGGTGCCAGTGCAGCCCTGCGTGAAAAGCTGCCTTCATGGCAGGCTTGCAGCGGTTTCACCTGGAACTGCAGATGTGTGAACAACAGAGCCAAGCTCTGGAAGTGCCCGGGGGATTGCTTGGAGCCTGTGCAAGAGGAGGAGGAGGATTGAGCTCTGATCTGTACAGCAGTGGCTGGGGTCAGCCTCACGGGAGGAACAGCATTACTGACTTCTCTTCTCTTGAAACCTCCCAACTGTGCCCAGGGCTGCAGACCTAGTTGCCAGAGGCCCCCTGCAAGGTCCTCTGGCTCTTGGCAGTACAACTGGGAGTGTCCAACCAGCCACTTCTCTAGCCATGTTCCTCGTTTAAGCATACCTTTGTGTCTCTGGAGTGATGGGATGCTCTCTTGGGACTGGAGGTTTCCTTCCTTGAGTCCAAGTAGCCACTGGCTGTGTGAATGTCTGCTTAGTTCAGGCAGGAACTGGATGTCAAGACTGGTTTTTATCCCCCCAGCGATCTTTTTCTCAGTCCCTTCTTGCTTCTGGGTACAAAGCCCATGGAGTAGCAACGGTCAGTGAGATGCTTTTGGTGAGATTCCTCAAGAAGCACTGGCTGTCCTCTGGAGATCTGAAGTTCTGTACCGCTGGAGAACATGAGTGGAGAGGTGTTGGGCAGAGACATAGGTATTTTACTGTTGGTGGTGCTCAGTGGGTCTTCTGCATTTTAAAACAAAAAAAAAAGTGGAGAAACCAAAAAAAGCTCCATCTGCCATTAAAGCGTAGTTGCCAGGAGGTGGAGGGGAGGAGTATTTTGGTCACAGTTTTCCCCTATGCAAATATTTGGGATATTAAAAGCTGTGTCTGTGTCTTGTTGAAGGCCTTGCTGGACTGTGGAGCAGGACTGGGTGATTTTTCAACTGCTGTTTTAATTTACTTTTGTTAAGGCTCAGCTCTCTCCATTAGTGCCATTACCTGGATGTTGAACAGTTCCAAGCAGTGGTTTTGGCTGTGCCTGACCAGCACGGAGGGGATGAGGGCCTGAAGTCAGCCCCATGGTCCAGGTCACTATGAGGAGGCTAGGGCAGTTCTGAGCCCCAGAGGTGATGTTGGTGACTGCTGTGGAGATGGTTCCTGGCTCCCTGGTGCCTGGAAATAGAAGGACTGAGAGTCTTAGGGTGCAGATTGTTTACAAAAGAGGAAGAAAATGGTAAAATAAAGGTTCTTTTTGTAGAAATAGCTACAGGGAGTACTGTGGGAGAAAGGACAGAGGTGGTGTTCTTTAATGTTCTCACGGTGTCTTGAGTGTAAAAGTTTTTTTGTTTGGTTGGTTTTATATTTTAAAGTTCCTTCTTCCTTGTATGAGCCTCTTGCACAGCAGAGGAAGAGAAACACTTAACAAAAATAGAGCCTGTGTTTGCCTAAAATGAGGTTGCTGTGGCATGTTTAGGACTCGAGACTGTGACTTTGAAGCTGACTGCATTTCATACTGCTGATACCCTTTTAACTGTCTTAGGTAAACAGTTCAATTGGGCTCTGAGAAATGTCTGGTGAAAACTGTGCTTGGCTCCTCATTCTGACTGTTTCAGAGGTTTTCAGAACAAATACCCTCTGCTTACCAGCGCTCTTCCTGCTTAGAAAAGTTTGCATTGATTTATTATTATTTTTTCAAAGGATTTACTTGCACATTAGAATGCCCTGTGGACATTATTTTCAGTTCAAGGAGGGTTTATTTTAGTTTGGCTTAATTGAATTGGAAACAGTTATGAGCTGTACCAAAGCAACTTGATTTCAAACCAAAACAGGAATGTCCACGAGCAGGTTCACACTGCTGTATTCACATGCCTGCACTGAATTCCTCTTGTTTGCCTGTGTGTAGGAACTCTTGGCAAGTAAATCACAGTGACGGCTCAGTGGTGCTGAGGCAGGACCTGGAGAGGCTGCTGGGGCTGGTGTTTTATCTGTGTGTGACACTGATGCTGCCACCAAGGCCAGCCTTGCCCTGGATGCTTTTTCCTTTTGCTGACACAGAGCTTTGGGGCAGTGGCATGGGGAAGTAGTTTAGGGAAGGGACCTGAGTTAGAAAAACTGCTAAAGGACGGGGGGGAAAAAAGCTTCCTCAAAATATTTTTATTTTTGGTTGGTTTTTTGCCAGTTTCCCTTTAATTTGAAATAATCATGTGGTACAGGTTGAAATGGCTTTGCTGGAGCGGAGGGGAGCAGGCAGGCAGGACCGAGGACTATTCCCAGAGGAGCGCTTGCTCTGCTGCTGCCCGAGCCAAAAGCATGGTCCCAGTGTGGGGCTGGCTCCTAAGTGTGCATTTGGTGTAGGGTGCTTGGGAGGAAGGCACTGCTTTTAGTCATCCTTGTTTTGTTACTCTTTTGCCCTTTCAGGAGTACAGCAAAACTCAGAGGATCCCTGTGCAGCCCTTTCACCTAAGGAAGCTGAGCTATGGCTGAGGCAGAGGCTCAGCTGAAGGGTGAGCTCCTTCTACCATGGAAGGAGGAGCTGGTCCCCACAGTGCCCTGGCTCCTTTGGAGCATCCTTCTCCTATTGGGAGCTCTGGCCTGGGGAGCTGGGTGGAAATTGCTGGGCTGTGCTGTGGGTGAGCAGCTGGGGCTGCTGGCAGCCAGGGCCTAGTCCCTGGGCTCTGCCGTGTGCGGCTCTGGCCCTGCTCCAGCCACTGCCGCGGGCTTCATGCCCTGGTGCGTTCCGTGTGTTCTGTGCGAAGCCAGCACCTGGAGCTGGCAGCCTGGATGGCTTCTGTTTGTGGTTTCACCTGCCTAAATAAACAAACAATCTGTTTGCTCCCCCTCCACCCCCTGTTCCTCTGCAGCAGCACTGGCCAGCGTTTTGATGAAGGATCTGGATCCTGTTTTCTGAGGGGTCTATACCTGCCCCAGGTAGCTCCTTCTCCTCCTGGGGTAGCTCCCTCCTCCCCTGTCCAGTGCTCTTTGCAGTTCCAAACCAAGTATTTGCTGCAGGTTTTGAAACTGATTTTGGTTTTATTTAAGCCATTGCCTAATCTCATGTCCAAGGAGTCTCTTCTGTGTCTTTCTAACTTTGCAGAGTTCTGGGATGTAACTGGTGGCAGTGGAGGGGCTGGCAGAGGCTGCACCGGCCACTGGCAGAGAGGAGGGTGGCCAGGCACGTGCTGTGCCCTGCCCTGGTGCGGGTCGTGCTGAGTCTGGCTGTGCTCCTGGGTCTCAGCTGTGTATGTGTAGTGTTCTCTGTGTGCTTGTACATCAGGTGTGTTTAGACTCTACACTGAGGTCTGTCTGTCCATCCACATCCGAGCACCAGCGCAGTGGGGGCTCTGTTGGGGACATCTTTGTATAGATGCCCCTTTTCCTGGTCATTACAGAGTGATTCCTGTGTAAAACCTCCAGATTCTGATTGTTTCCATAGACTGATGATTTCTTAATGGTTTATTCTTTATAAAGTCATTAGTAAAGCAAAACATCATACCCCAGAGTGAAAATGTGATCTTAACTGGCTCCCAGGCGAGGACAAGCAGAAGTGTTTTCTCCTGCAAACACACACTCAAAAGCCAGAAGGGTGGTTTCTAAATCAGATGATGCAGGACCTGAGTGTGGAAATTGCTGTTAGAGCTGCTGTGATTTCTTCAATAATGTGTGTTCTGAAACTTTGCATTTAGGGGTAAAAAACAATCTAGTCTAGAATATTTCTACTGTACCGCTCGTTCAGTTGTGTGTTGTCTGTTGTGGTGGGAAGCTCATCCGTTCATCCTGCCTGCCGGCTCAGACTTGGCTCCTGTTGGGATGTGTCATGCTGCTGGCTGACTGCAGACACAGTGGTGCTGGTTTCCAGCACTGTTCTGAAGCTGCGTGTTCCTCCTGTGCACAGGGCTCCGTGTACCCTGTGGCAGGGCCAGGCTGTGCTGCTTTGCTCTCTGCCTGAGCTGCAGTGATGAGAAACTTGCATTTAATGAAAGTCACCATCTAAGGTTCTTGGGATCTTGCCAGTGAGAGTTTCCTATTTAAAATTAGAAATCAGATTTCATTTTTCTTTTTGTGAAGCCTTGATGTGAACTGGTAGTTGCTGGAGTTTTCTTTTAAATCCCGAGATCCCAGCTGAGGTGACTGGGGGGGAGGAACACACAGTTAAGCAAAACCCTAAACAGTGGAATTGAAGATTTTGTCTTTTTGTGAGACAAAAAATAGTAACTTTTGTGTAATACTGAGTCCTCAGTGGTAATAAGTGACTCATTAGGCAAATGCAAAGTGTGTAAAGGCAGGGAGCTCTGAGCCCATCAGGGTGCTGGCGGGTGTGGAGGGAGGGCCCGAGCTGGAGCTGGGAGGCTTGCTGCCAATGGCACCTGCAGCCTCTGCCGGGCAAGGAGGAGAAACCTCCGAAGCAAGGAGGCGAGGTGAGGTGAAATGTGTGATAAAGCCTGCGGCCACAGTGGCTTTTGGAAGGGTAAACTTGTTGAACTGCTACAGTAGCTGGATTTTGTTCTGTTCAGGTAATTTGTTTCAGGCTTTTGGGCACATTCTTTTGCTATGTCAGATGTGATTTGTTCTTTGTGACATGGGTCTGTCCATCTTCCCTGCATGGCCACTGTGGTGGGAAGCCTGCTCTACCCTTATCCCGGGTGAGGAGCAGCACGGCTGCCAGAGTGAGGAGCTTCCACTTCGGCTTTTCTCTGGCAGCTCTTACTTCACTGTTGACTGGGATTGAAGAATTTATCCCATTCCTTTGTTTTACATGCAAGGAAACCTTATCCCTGTGGTTTCTGTTGCTGCTGGTTGTAGGAGTGTTGGTGGAGATAAGGGCCCGTTCCCTGTGCCCCCCCAGGAGCAGCTGGCAGCTTGCCTGCCATGACCCACAGGAGCCAGGCTGGATCTCTGTGTACTAATGGGCCTGCCTTGTCCTGCCTTGTTTGTCATGATTTGTGGCTGCATTTGTATGCAAATACTAACAACTTGCTGCTGAGTTAATTAGTGTTTTTTCTCTTTGCTTCCTGGAGCTTAAGCAAAAGGTCTTTATTCTCCCCATTTCGGTGGTCTGAGCTGCTCCCCCCCCCCCACACCAGCATCCCTGTGCTGGGTGTCCTTAGGGCAGTTCAAGCCCAGTTGCATGAACTGGCTGCAGACTCTTGGGGACCTCAGGACAAAGGTGTCTGTTGAGGGGTTGAGGTGGTCACTGCAGCTGGATGCTCTGGGATTGAGCACTTCGGAGTTGGGGTTGAGCACCTTAAATGCCATGGGATGGATGATTGTCAGACAAGATGCTCCAAGGGTGGCTCTGGTGACCTGGACATGACAAGGATGGAGTGGGAATTGCTGGCCTTCCACACCAGCTGGGAGTTGGATTTTTGCTTTGACAAAGGCAAAGGCAGGCATTTCTTCCCCTCCCAAGTAGGGTATCTTTGTGTCCTTGGTTGGGCTCAAGGATTTTACTCATTTTAATCTTTCATTCCATCTCCTTTTCTGTGGGCCTCACAGGTGTTTGGGTCTGCCAGAGCCCCCAGGTTGGAGGGGTTACCTGCTGTGCTCTGGGGCAGGTGGGGTGGGCAGCAAGAAGACCCTGGGCAGGAGCTGCTCCAGGGGCCGTGGTGGTGCCCAGGCTGTGGCTCCAGCCAGCGTCAGGAGTCTAGGCAGTAGTGCTTGTCCCACTCTGCCTCTTTCTGCCCTCCAGCCAAGGCTTTTTCACAGTTACTGAGTCAGAACTTCTGTTTAGTTTTTAAGGCTTTGTTTTTATCCTGGAAGGCAGGGCTGTGGCTTCTCAGTAGCAGGGGTGACAGCATCCAGCTTGAAGCCAGGGACTGGCAAGTTCCAGCTGGAAACCAGTGGCCCTTTGCCCTTGGGTTGGTAAGTGTCACCACCTTACTCATATTTGAAGCCTCGGTGCCTTATTGCGTGATGGTGGAGGAGTGAAGGTGAGGTGGGGTGGTAAGTTGTGCAGCACTGCATCCCGCTGGAAGAGGGGATGTACCCACTCATTAGTGTGGAGCTCCCCATCCTATCAAGGAACGTTCCCAGGAGTGGCAGCTCACTGGTCAAGATACATTTCCTGATCCCAGAGCCCGAATTGCTGCATGTTTTCTAGTCATCTGAGGACTAATGAAAGAGAGGGGGTTTGGAGTATTTTATTTTGGTTTCCTGTTTCAGTGCCCCTCTGAGTTGAAGAAACGCTTCTGATACCCAGCAGTGTTTTTCACCACTGGATTTTAGACATGGGAGATGTATTTTTCCCTACTCTTGCTTTTCCATTTCACACCCTGCAAGGCAAAGGAATGTGGCACTGCAGACTCACCATGCTGAATTTTTCTGAGGAAGTACAGAAATGAGGATTTTTCTGCAGTCCTTCTGAACAGATTCCCAACACTGTAGTGGGCTTATAACTCCGTAAAGCTGAGACTTTGTAGGAAACCCAAGTGAGCCTGGGTAGGGTCCAGGCAGGAGGGGTTGAATTTAGGACCTTGCAGAGTGAAATACAGATTTTTCCAGTTCCATTTGGGCTGTTGGGACCGTGTCTGTCCTAGTGACTGTCTCAGTGCAGAGGTCTGAGGTGAGAAGCAGCTTAAAAAGGCTGTGTGGCATGTGAGGAAGCAAGTTAGCTCTTAATCATATCATATTGGCCTCCTTTGCGGCTGATACATCTGCTGTAAAACGCTTAGTGCTGAGTGCCTGATTGGGCAGCCCATGCTAAGTGTTCAAACTCCTGCTGCCTTTTTTCTTCAAACAATATCTTCTGGCTTCCAGATTTCTGATAAATTGATAAGAGGAATTGCGTGAGTCAATAGAGTTGTAGACACTTTGCCAATATAACCCTAGCGCTATTGATCTGCCAGTAAATTAAAGTCTTACTTAGAGGCTGCCGATATTTCTAATCTCCTGCCTCACCAATTACACCCTCCCAGCTACCTGGGAAAGACAGCGATGGGAGACGAGGCTGCCGAGGCTTTTCCAAGCAAGTGGGGCCGTGGCGTGGCAGCCGATGCCTGTGTGGGGCCAGGGGTTTGGGGACTGGCGCTGGCACCGAGTGCGGTGGCACTGGGGTGGGTACCTGTTGGGAATGCTGCAGAAGGGATTCCTTAGGTCAGGGTTGAGCCTCCCGCAGCTCCTGGGCACAGCCCTGGCTGCAGGAGGATGGAGACAGTTCAGAGGGGCAGTGAGCCTGTGTCCCTCGGCTGTGTCCAGCTAGGGAGCTGCCCTCAGCCCTCTGCCTTCCCTGGCATGGAGTGGCCGATGCCATCAGGTCCCGATGCCATTGGGATTGTGGTCCTGCAGAAGGGCCTCTGAAGAACGAATGCTTGCTGGAAGATGTGGATGCAGGGAACCCCGCTGCCCTACGGCTCCTTCCCTGCTGCCTGCCCTGGGCTCTGCCCCTTGGCTGCTGGGTTGAGGTCCGGACAGAGCGGGGCTTTCAGCTGTCCAAGAGGCCATAGATCAGAGAGCCCCCGCCAGGCTCCCACGTCGTCCCCACCCCCGGCCACCCACACACCCCCTCCCCTGTGAAGTTTCAGTGGATTCTTGCCCGATAAGCCCCTTTCAAGTCTCATTTACGTTTGAAAGTCCATAGCTAGCTTTGGGAAGAAATCTCCAGATAAATGCTGTGTTCTTTCTAATACCCCAGAGCGAAAATCAATGGGAGGGATAATTCCTTCCCTTGTCCTACATGGACTTTCATGTGTTTCTACCTCCAGCAGCACCTTTTAAATAAAGAGAAGCAGCAGCCACCCTCCCCTTTCTACTCTGCCCCCTGGGTCCCAGCCCAGGCCTGCCGAGCGTAGCGGGATGCAAGGTGTGGGGGTCCCTGTGTGGAGACGGGTGCTCAGCTGGGGGGTTTCTGTTGGCCCCTTGGGTCCAGTTTGGGCTTTTACTGGGAGAAAACTGCACATCTGTCTGGATTTGCAGGACTGGCTGTAGGGATGTCTCTGGGAATTCACATCCAGAGTGGTCTGTAGCTGGAGCAGAAGACCCAGGTCTTGGAGGTGGTGGCAGCAATACTGTGGTGAAGGGATTTAAAAAAACCATTCATTAAATCCAGTGAAGTGAAGGTTCTTGTCATATAAACTGCTGCCAGGTGGAAGATGGCCCTATAGTGTTATCAATTTTTAACCTAAGCTTGTGCAGAGCACTCTGGGCAGTGATGTCTCTTCTGCCAGGCATCCAGCAGTGCCTGCTATGAGGCACATCCAGTTTCCAGAAATACCTTATAGGAATTCGTAGCTGGGACTGGTCTGAGACAGCTGCTCCAGACTGCCCTGGAACATGCTTCTATCTAAAGGTTGCATCCTCCTGCAATGAAGTTCTTTATCTGGCCACTTCCTTGCTGGCTGCACTGAGCTGCATTTTCCCTGGTGTTGTGAAGTTATTGTATAGACTGTACATTAAAAATTGTAGCTATTCCAAGTCTGCTGTTTTGGCAGGGAATCGCTGAGTCTTGTGATCTGTCTGTAATGGAGTGGAGATGCTGAGCTGCAGCAGGATATATTTACACTGAAAGCTTTTTCATGGAGGAAACATCTGAGCAGCTGAACGGCATGAATGATGTCTTTAAATTTCTGGTAGCTCCTGGTACAGTGCTGGCAGCAATGGGCAGGTAAAGGGGAGCAGCTGTGCAGGTTGCCTCCCCTGGTTAGAAGAGCTGAGGCAATGGGTGAGCTGAGGGAAATCCTGTGTGGACCAGATCCTCAGAAGAGGTGCTGTTAAAAAGGGTGACTCAGTCCTTACTGTATTGAGATATTTGAATCCTGTTCATGCCTGGTGATGCTGATGCCCAGGGCAAGGGCAGGTTGGAACAAGGCTTTTCTACGTTTCCAAATAAGTTTTCAGGGTTTCCTTGAGGCTTTTTGCTCCCTCCTGGCCACAGCTTGAAGTCCCACAGTGCAAGGCTGGATAAAGGGTTTGTGAAACTTTGTGGATGGCAGATAATTCCTCACTTCTTTTAGCTGGAGCATGTAATGGATGAGGAGTTCAGCTTGTTTTTCCACCCGTTTCTGTTGGCCAGGACTGGAGCTGCTGCCCGCAGCTCTCTGTGGAGCAGGGAGTCGCCCGGGGTGGCTTTTGTCATAAATACTGCACTGCACTCAACAGGGAACGGTAGCATCAGGATGAAACCCATTCATTAGCAGTATCTGCATGCCTGCCCAGGTTCGCCTTTAGGATTGGGATCAGCTGAAGCTCTTTCTGGTGGGTCAGTGGTGATTTCTCTCCAGCTGCCAGAGACAGAGGTGACTCGACCACTGGCCCTTGTGTTTCTCCTTTGCATCCTGAAATATTTGGTGTTCTGTATGTGAACTTAATGACTGGTTAACGGGTTACAGTCTAATACCTCTAATTCAAATGTCTCTCAACTTGCAGGAAATCTAAGTTTGGGATTTTTGTGCTCTCTGCCAAGGCTGGCATTTGGACAGTGTTCCCTAATTTATTTCCACAAATTGGAGAAGGCTGTAATTTACTATTTTAAGAAGCGCGTGTTTCAATAGACCTGTAATGAAAAAAAGAAAGTTTGGTGCATGTCTGAAGCTGTAAGAATCACTGGACTGGATCAGAACAGTAACATGTAGTAATTTGACCTTTGCAAAGTGGACAAATTCTTCTTAATTTTTTCCTCTGACCTGTCTGCAGAGCAGTGTATTCATAGTCACAGAAGCACAGACTCGAAGGGGCTCTCACTGTACCAAGAGGGTATTGCTGGCACCATGGTGGTTCTCCTTAGGATCTTGCTTTGGAGATTAGGGACCCCATGCCCATGCTTCATCACCTGTAGTTAACAGAGGGAAAAACTTTAACTCCTACCCTAAAACTTGGCCTGCAGTGATACAAGAATGTGGTTTTTTGGGTGGATAGTGAGTAAAATAGGTCATAGCTATTTTATATGTGTGTTTGAAGACTTACGACTGTCTTTTCCAAAGCTTTACAAGACCAATTCCCCATTGAAACAAAAAGGTTCACATAACCTTCAAAGCAAATCTTGAGGTGTTTTACCCCACCTCTCCAGTACCTCCAGTTTGGTTCAGCCTGTGAGCTTCTGGTTTTGGGGTGAGCGAGAGCTGCCCTGCACTGTGAGTGAGTAGTGCTGTGGTTGTGGTGGTGTAAGGCAAGCTCATAGGCAACTCCTTTGTGTGTTATCTAGCAGAAAAACAGCATGTGAAGCGCTTCTCCAGTCATCTCTACACATGACTGGTCTAATTGTTTAAGGTACAGATTTTGCTACGTGTCTGTTCAGCTGTTTTCCGGCATCATTAGTGTATTGGAAGCAAACCCCGCTGGATTTGGGGCATAAGTCTGTGGCTTTGCTGCCACGTTGGAGCAAGTGGCTCATTGATAGTTCCTGTATTAGTCACCTAACTTCATGTTTCACCTCAAATATTAGAAAGGAAGTTGAGGCTAGAAGTAAAGTGTTTCTGTAAAATAGTAAAAGTTGTGTTAAGATAAACACTCCCACAGGAACAGTAACTTCAGAGGGCACATGCTCACCTCAGGTTCGGAGGCTGTAAGACTACACTGGACCATGTCTCTGCTGTTGGCCCCCTCTTCTCACCAGATGTTCCAGTACAGGTGTATAACATTCTCTGAAACACAGGTTCGTGGTGGAGGTGGTGGGGTGGGAGGGGGTGCACGCCTGCATTTACCCCTCGAGTTAGCTGGTCTGTAACTTGCAGACACGACCTGTCAGACATTGTCCCTGGTGGGCCAGCAGAGGTGTGGTGGGAGCTGTAGCGAGTGCCAGATGCCCAGCAGTGTATTAAACACTAGTTGAGTACAGGAGGGCATATCACAGGAGAGAGATAAGCAAAGTTCTCTGATTGTGGATCAATAAAGGTTAGTGACATCATATCTCAAAGTGAGAGAACCTGCTTTCTGCAGACCATTTATCAGATTGCAGGCAGGAGCAGCATTAACCTCTTCCTAACTAGGGGTCTGCTCCTCATCTGCTTCCAGACCAAATCACCTTCCCTGTCTCCCCAGAAGGCTCCTGACCGTGCCTGTGAAATTCCAACAATGGCACATTGGCGTGGCCATGCCAGAGGGGTTCTCTTTCAAACGCTTCTGCTCAGCTCTCTGCAGCATGCCGTGCCCAGTGGGAGAGCACGGTGCTGGGCCGGCTGGGAACGGGGTCACAGCATGCACTGCTGTTGGAAGTGCTTCCCATCTTGCTTTATCTGCAGTTCTCCAGTAAGTTGATGCTGTTGCAGCCTTGGTGAGGTGGAAGATGGCTGTTTATCAGTGCTGGAACATGATAAAGTTGTGTTGGTTAAAGATTTGGCACTATGCCAGGTGTGTTGGGATGTAGTTGTTAAAGGCATCCTTAGTTTACTGGTTTGGTCCTTAGATTAACCATTTTTCTATGGTAGCAGTGGCAGCGAAATCATCGTAGATGGTCTTCAGGAGGAGTTGTGTGGGGCAGCTGGAGGCCTTGGGCGCAGTGTGTGCTCCCCTCCTCGAGGTGTCCGTCCTCCTGGGTCTGCTGTTATTGTTACCAAAATAGATTAAACGTAAACTGAGTGGATCAGCCCATTCTACAGTCCCGTTTGTGTGCTGCGTGTGGTGAGGCACCAGCTTTCCACATGAATGCAGCTTCTGAATGTGGGGGGTGTGGAGCCGCGTGCCTCGGTCGGATGAACGCAGCGCCGGGAGTTGTGGGTGACCCCGGCATGAGCAGCTCCGGCGAGCTCCACAGGGACAGCCTTGGGAGCACACCGGCTGCTTGATCCAGCCCAAGGGGACCCACCAGTCCCCACCAGTTTTTTTAACATTTTTCACTTTCTGATCTTGTCTTCAAGTGGCTGGTAACACGAGATAACCTGCAAATGAGCAAACCTCCCTCTTCTCCAAATGCCAGAGGAGTATTAAGGATCCTCCAGAGCATCCATGCCCTGCAGTAGGGAGTAGGGTGTAGGTTTTCCTGCTTTGCAGGTGCAGGTCTCTTGTTTTCCATGAATGAAAGGAGAAACTGCTGCCTGGAGGAACGTGTGGTCAAGGTTTAGAGATAAGATTGTGAGGACGGATGACAGGCAGAGGGTCAGGGGCAAGAACAGAATTAATTCCCTGAATGAACTTCTCTTGTCTAGCAAGGAAATACCAATTTTTTCCAGAACCTACAGAGACTTGAGCCATAAAGACTTTCTGATTAGCTTTCATCCTTTTTCCATTGGTGATTTCTCATGGCAAGGAGCCCTTTTCTGTGGTGCCCTGGGCTGTGCCCCAGGAAGTGTCAGGAGGCTGTGCTGCTGCATGTCCTGGTGGGTTGGGGGGACTCTGGTGATGGAGCCTGTGCTAATGGGCTGGTGTCCAAGTAGAAAGTGTATTTTCAATGAGGAAGTGCTGAGATATTAGTGGGGCCTGGATTACCCTGTGATTGTGCTGTCAATACTGCTGTATTGAGTCAGAGAGAGCCTGCACGACACAGGGAAACACTTAGCTCACTGCTGCTGCTTATTGAGAAGCCAATAGCAATTTACGTGCTGACACTTGACACTGAATCCATTCCCAGAGGTACTCCTGCTAAGCCACTGCTGGGCTCGCCCTCACACCTGTGCCTTCCCTCGGCCTCGGAGCTGCAGGTGTGATGATGCTGGGGCTCCTCCAAACGCACCCGGCCTGCTGGAGGGGCTGGCAGCTGCCCCTGGAGCTCTGATGGGACAGGCAGGTGGGGACCAGCTCCATGGAGAGGGGTGGGGAACCTGCACTCCAAAGAGCTGGTCTCATGTGGGATTAGCTTTATTCGTGTATTCAGTGAAGAAGGGGGAATGTGGGTGCCTAAGTGTCTGGGACCTCTGGACTGGAGCAGCTGGATTCCTTCTGTCCTGTTTGTCTTTTCCTGAGACAAGCACAGCTGAGCCTGATGGCCTTTCTGGCATACACACACACCTTTTAAGAAAAACTTAAGATCATCTGCTGCCAAATACTTTCAAGAGGAATAATAACATCCAGGATATTTCTTTGAGGCTGAACTCCCTAAAATGGGAACTAAGCCATGAAGGAGTGAGGATGGGATGAGAAGAGAGCTGTAGTACTGGAATGAGATGGCTGGAGGTGGGAAGCAGAACATGGGGAACCTGTGTCCTGGTGATGTGCTCAGCAAGGAGCATCAGGTGCTGGTGCTGGAGCACTGCAGGAGGCCTGAGGAGTTGTAGACCCAAGTGGATGGTCTTGTCATTGTCTTTTACAGCCCCAGTGTGCTGGAGTAGTAAAGCTCCTACTGGTTTTTAAGTGCAGTTCTTCCTGTTTTGCTGCATTGCCTGGCAAACAATTTTACACATTCTCTGTTAGCTGTGGTGTTGTTTTTTTGGTCACCATTCCCTTTGCAGTTCCCTTGTGTGCTTGAACCTCCTGGGAGGGTTAGAAAACCCGTGTCCTAAATCTAAAAGGAAACAAAGCAAGTGTGCTGCATGAGGGAGGTGCTTGGAGTGACTCTTCATTTTGCAGAAGTAGAATTTAGGTCATGTCGCAGGTCATGTTTCACATATCTGTGTTGCTTCTTGCTGGCAGGTTGTTGTAGCCAGTGTGTGGTGTTGTGGCTCTGCAGCATGTGGGGAGAGGAGGGAGCAAACCTAAAGCGGTCGGTGTTGGGCTGTCCTGCAGCTCTCCGAGGAGAGCGGGGACGTGATGGGGATGTGTCACAGTGTCCCCAGACGGCTTCTAAAGCAGGCTCTGCTGTGCAGGTGGCCTGTGACCCTGTGCGGGGTGGATCGTGTGGCTTTGCTGGCAGCTGGTCAGGTATCAGCCTGCCGAGGCTGGGAATCGGCCTTCCCTGCCAGGATGCTCTGGGAACGGTGTGCCTGTCCCCCTGCCTTGCCAAGCTCTCGTCCCAACACAGGTGTTCCCATTTACAGTCCAGAGCCAGAGTAAGCAGCAGGTGCCTGTTCCAGAACTCACTGCTGTGTGTGGTGGCTGTAACCAGAGCTGGGACAGGGTGTGGCCAGGAGCCCACCTGGAGATCTCTGGGGACCCAATCACTCTGTGTTTCCACGATACTGGCTTCTTTCAGACACTTCAAAAACTGTGGCGAAAAACAGTACAAAAATAGATTTGGTGAGAGTGTAACCAGGGCAGCAGTGGCACATGATGGAGGGGAGCAGAAGAAGTAGGCCATGTCTGCATCCAGTGCCTGTTGAACCTCAGCGGAGGGTGAAGCAGCAGGCCCTTCTGCTGGGATGCCACCTGGCTGGGATGGCAGGTGTGACACCTCGGCACGTGCTTTTGTAGAGGTCCCTATTGCTTATTCTGTTTTGTTCTAGTCTAGTGCTAATCTTGTTCAGCAGTTGCTCCTCTTAATTATTGGAGTACTTTTACAGAGATGTAGCAGATTAATCCTTTTAGTTCTGCTTGCTGCCAGAAGAGATTGCCACCATTATTCCGGCGCTATGGAAGGAGAGGTTGGAGCATGAAGAAGCAGGGCTAAATTTAGACAGCTTGCGCTCACACATGCTGCTCTGTAGCTGTAGAGGAGCGTGTGGTGGCAGGTACCGGTGTGAGCAGGGAGCATGTATGCAGGTAGGTGGGGCTGGGGCAGCCCAGCTGAGTTCTGTGGGTGTCACAGCTGGGTCATGACCTGCTCGGAGAACCCCGGCAGCTCCTCGGCGCATTTCCAGCAGGGAGGGCAGCTCCAAGGCATCCTTTATCTGGTCCTTGCCTTGCTGGAACACAAATATTAACTGACAAACAGTTGCATAATAAATGGCACAGTCACTGTGGCCTGTTGTTCTTATCTTCCTCCATAAGAAATAAATAGTGAAAAGTAGGAAAGTTAACTTTCAAACCAATATGCCTCCTCTGTGCTGGCATTAGTGAGGCCCCAGGCATGCATGCGGGCTGCTGAATTTGTGTCCCAGAAGCTCAACTCAGAGGAAATGGAGGAGTGTTCCCATGTTACCTGCTGGGTCACGCAGGACAGATGAGCGTGTGGGCACTGTGGGGTAGCACATGCCAGCTGCCTGACACAGCAGGGCTGGGGACCTGAAGCCTTAGGTTTGTGCTGGAGAACCTCTGCCCCAGCGCTTGCTCTACCTGTGGCTCCCCATCTGCTCCCCGCTCAGGTGTTCTCTCTAACGTGGTCACAGTCATACATGTCATTCCAGCTGAGATCTTGCAGTGCTATTATTGTGCCCTTTATTGCTTCCTTGTCTCCACAAATAATCTGAGCAACATCCTGGAGATTGTGTTTGCCACTTGTCCAGCTGCATCCTTTGGTTCATCCTGACCAGTGCATTAGTCTGTCTCCTCCTGTGTAATTCCCAATTGGTAAACCCTGAATTTACTGCAGAAGCTCAGAGTTTTCCTGTCATAACCTCGGATTTAGTTGCTTTCTCATTATTCTAGACCTCAAATCCTAGCTTGTGTAACATTCTGGTCTTCTAGTGTGTTGGATATGCTTCTCAATTTAATTTCATCAAGGATCGGTGGTTTCTGCTGACTGGCAGCAAGGCCAGCAGTGATGTTAGTGCAAAGGCTCCCAAGGCCTTTCAAGAGGGGAAGCCTTTATCCAGGGCAGTATTTTCTTTCCATCATTTTGGTGTCAGCTGCTCTTGGCCTAGTTTTATGCCTTTTTTAGATCATAGCTAGTGCCCATCTTCTCCCGCACAACTCCCCAGTGCAGTGTGGAAGAAGGGGCAGTTCTTTCAGTAAAGGGAGACACAGGGTTAGTTTTCACAGCGTGTCTTTATGTTTGATCCTGGTCTTCATTTATTGCTCTCTCTTCTATTATTCTTGCCTTCACAGTACTTCCTGCTTTCTCTGTTAGGATGGAAATAAACCCCACAGCAGTGTCTTCCCAGCCCTGTTTGAGCACAGGTATTTGCTGTCTGTACCCGGCATAGATCCTGAGCTGATGGATGGTTACACATATCTGATGCTGAACCTGTTGAAAATGTACTTGGATATTCTTAATTGTTTCAGATTGTGTAGATTTAGATTAGATATGAGGCCCTGCCACAGGGTGCTCAGAGAAGCTGTGGCTGTCCCATCCCTGGGAGTGTCCAAGTCCAGATTGGACGGGGCTTGGAGCAACCTGGGACAGTGGAAGGTGTCACTGCCCATGGCAGGGGGTGGAATGAGCTAAGCTTTAAGGTCCCCTCCAACCCAGCCCAGTCTGTGATTCTGCGACAGCTGCTATTTTCAGCTCAAATCATGAAACACAAAGAGAAAATGCAGAGGGGCTGGAAGGTATCTTGAAAGTTGAGGTGAATGGTCCCCTGGGGGTGGGGTGGAGCAGTTCTGTGTGTGCTGGTGGGTTTCAGTTGTCTGAGCCGATCTCCCTGGCTCTGGGTGCTGCTGCTTTTGGGGTGGCTCCTTCATACCTCTCTGCTTTGGAACAGCAGCAGGTCTGTCCTTGTGCTGCTGCGCTCCAGGTTTCCATTCAGTCTCCCTCAAGAAAGATGGGGGCATTCTGGACCTGGGTGGTTCTAGTTTGGAAAGGCTCATTCTTGGCTGATGTATCTGAGAAAGCAGTTTAACCTGAAGTGGTCTGTGGCTACTTCACAGTGCTTGCAGGTGCCAGGGGAATGAGAGCCAGGTGTGGGGTGGGAAGAGGACAGTGCCATGCTGCTGTGTCCTGGGGTTCAAAGGGAAAGTAATGATTTGCCTTTTCTCTATACTTGAATTTGAGTCTTTACAAGAAGTAAATTCATATAAAGAATAATGGAAACTGAAGTGAAATGGATGATTATTACTGAAACCTTTGAAAGAAAGCAGATTGTCCCAAAGCAGGCATTCCCCTGCAGGGCTGTCCCAGTCCCACTGCCGGAGGTGGCTGGGAGGCAGCAGTAGGTCAGGACCAAAGAGACCCCATGTTACACCACAGGTTTCTTTTGGCGTGTTCAGCACCAGCTGTGTTGTGCAGGGCAGAGCATGGGGATTAGGGGAGGGTGGGGAGCTCCTTGGCACAGCCAGCAGTGCTGGGTCTGCCCTGATGGTTTGTCCTGCTCTTCCTTTTACCTTTGTTTCATTTTACTACTACTTGACTGGAATTTTGTTGAATTTACGGTCTGTGATTTCCAGTGCTCAGGGTCAGGGATGGCTGTCCCACACTGTGTGTTCTGGTGCCTTCTGAGGTGGTTATCGAGCAGCTCCCTTGTGCCTGGCTCCGCTCCCTGCGTCCCTCGCAGCGCCCGTGTGCCTGCTCCTGATGCGCCCCGGCTCTCGTTGCTGCAGGAGCTCCCAGCGCCAGCAGTGCGTGATCCGCAGTCTGAGCCGTGGCTGTGACGGGTCATTCTGGCAACTGCAGCTTATGATTAAAAAGAATATCAGTCACTGTCATCTTGGACCCCAGCACTGGTGATCTGACAGTCCACAATGCATCAGCTTCTTCCTCATCAGAGGATCTTAGACTCAGGACTGCCCCAAGGGTTGTCCTGTGACTCAGGCTGATACCAAAAGGCTCTTCTCATTTCATGACTAGCACAGCCAGCTGCACTATTTCACTGCCTGAAGATGCGTCTGAGAGACCCAGAGGATCTTCTAATTCCAATTTTTGGCTGGATCTTCAGGGCCTCCTCCATTCGTGGCTTCAGCAGAGCAGAGGGTTGGACTGTAGCGGCTGCTGTGTTGTCACACCCTGGAAATTCCCTTATGTCCTCGGGGAAGTCGGAGTCTTCACGTTGGCCTGCCGTGGCCTTCAGCCTTGCAGTTCTTGTGCTGGACAGTGGCTGCTGCTGAGATCATCTTCACAGGGGCTGGTTTGCAGCTGTGCTTTGGGAACCTCCGTCTCGTGTGACCGGTGCCCGGGGCAGCCGTTCCCTGGCTGCCAGAGCTCTGCCAGTGGTGTGCCTTGCTTCTCACTCTGCAAACCCATGGACCTTCCTACAGCTCTGGTGTCTCTGAGGGCAGGTGCCTCTGTGTGGGGCGAGTTGGGGCAGAGGGGCTGATGCTTCACCCCCATGCCTGGCTGTTCAGAAGTCCCAGGTGTCCATGTATCTTACGGAGAACATGCATCTCTGTGCAGAACACAAGCTGATGTGTTTTCCAGACCTGTGTCCCTTGGAAAAAAGTAGTCATGTAGGGGTTTGTTTTCCTCTTCCTTCTTGTTCCCACTTTCTGTCATGTGTTAAAATTTTATTTTAATTGAGTAGCTTGTTCACAGCTGTATCTTTAATGCTGGCATTTACCATGGCTTTGAGAGATGTTTTGAGTAGGATGGAGAACCATCCATAGGATCATCCATGGCAGTAGGTGATTCACATCAGGAAATGAGTTAGGCAACAGAGTTAAGGAAATGTTATCTATTGAATGTCTTCAGCTTATCCCGTCCCTTGAAGAGCTGGGGGCAAGGAGCAGATCGGGCTGAGCTCCGAGGAGATGGTGTGTGGATACATACAGAGGGGCAGATTTTAGGGAGCTCAGAAAAGGGTCTGGCATCGTCTGTGGCTATGTAGTCCACCAAACACTGTCATGGGCTGGGCAGGTTTTCAAAGGTCTGATGGCTGATTTTATGTCCCCATGGAGCCTGGAGCTCAAATGGCAGCTGGCTGGGCTCCAACTCCTCCTGCTATAGTTTGTCTCACTGTGTCACTGAGAAGGAAGGACCTGAATTCAGTTAAGGATGAGGGGAAGAGGACATTGAGGAGGGCCCTGAATCTCAGAAAGCTCAGGGACATGCCTATAAAAACCTATGGCTTGAAAATCATGTATTTACTGTTTTTATTGATAAACAGAGTGTACAGGGCTGTGAAGAAGTGTACAGGGCTACTTCTCAGCCTCCCTTCCAGACTGATCCTCTTGGATCAGCTGATGGAGGGTCAGTCACTCAGCTTTTGATGCTCCAGAGGCTGGGCTGGATGAGTAATGATTCCTTTAGGCCTGGCTTCCTGGAGATATCTCCTTATCCTCCTTCACCCAGGTAATTAAAACCTTGTCAGCGCGTGCTGGTGGCGGGATGTCTGCTGCTGCTCCCGGCCCTAGGGGAGGGATGTGGGGGGGAAGGAGGTTGTCTATTAGAGACTTGTTGTGTAAATGAGTTCATTCTTTGTGGCTGGGGGGGGGGGGGGGAGGGGGGGGGGGGAGCCGCAGACAGACATTGCTCTGAGGTGGTGGCCTGGGTGGTGGGGTGAAGCATCAGCTGTGCAGCCCTGGGTGGGCACAGGCTGCAAGTGAGTTGTCACGATGCAGAGCAATATCTTTCTGTAGCTCAAATTCTTTCTTTTCTCCCATCTTTTCATGTGCCCTCTGCCACAAACCTTTGAAGAAGGCCTTCATAATTAAGCTTTTCCGAAATGGGGTTTTGCTTTTGAAAGAAAAATCACTTTGCATTTGGGGGTTTGAATTTGAAAGAAAAATAAGGAACAATTTTCCCATTTAATTTCTGTTCGATCTCTTTTTAAGTCACTTGGTATTTATCATACTGAATTTTCTCTTAAACCTCTGTTCATGTTGCCCTGTATATTGCCCCTTCTAGAATTTTTTGAAATAAAATCAAGTATGCATGTTCTGGTACAGTACTAATTCTGCTCTCAGCATGGGCAAGACATGGTTAAGTTGGACCAGTGAGTCCTTGGTTTTCCTGAGGAAACTGTTAGAGAGTAAATGCATCTTCACTGGCATGCAATAATGAAGTTGCAAGTCTTGGAAAAGCTTCACATTGTTCCAGACTATTTTATGACCGAGAGGTTTTCATTTTTTCCCATTTAGTAAAGGTGACCTGTCTGACTTCTGCCACTGTCAGGAGCGTTGGCCGTGGTCACCGTACACACACAGTCACGTTGTGTTGTCCCTGGAGCACACAGGTGTGGCCAGCAGTTGAGTGTGATTTAGGTAAGTGTCGCACATCTTTGCTATTTGGAACTTGGATGAAGAGGAAGAAAGAAGTTGCCTTTGGAAATGAAGATTGGATTTCAAGCCAGCTTTTCAGATGGGCTGTGATGTAGAAGTGGATAATTTCTCATGTCATTCTCTTCTTGCACCTTCCATTGCCAACTGCAGTGTGCACATCAGTTGAGTTGCTGAATCAGTTTCTTCCTTTCCTACCTACGTACAGACCTGGTCACAGAAGATGGATTTATCAGATATGGCTCAGCCTGTTCCCTCTCTAAGGCATTTGGCATGGAGAAGTCAGACTGAATCTTGCTGTAGAGGCTTTCCCCGTTCCCTCTACCCGGGAGCCTGCCGGAGCCCTCACCTGTTGGAGAGCAGCCCTGTGTTTGTGGGGTTGGGAGCCAGCGCTGTTGCCCCTGGGGCTCTTGGAGCACATCCCAGCCTCTGTCTGTTCCAGTCTCCTCTCGCTCTGTTGTGCACCTTCCCTCGCTCAGAGCTAAAACACGAGCCAAGAATTAATTGTTTTGTGTCGTTTTCCCCCCGTGTTGTGTTGTGGTCTGATTGGTATCTGGGCCCATTGGGCACTGGAGACATTTGCTTCCCCTTCTACGGAGACAGCTGTTGGAGAGCTCAGCAGAGGCTCACAGTCCTTACTGGACTGCAGGTGCTGAACAGAAAAAGTGCTGTTGCCAAGTGTGGATGCCCAGGGTGTAGGTGGGAGGGCAAGGGCTGCGGGCTGGCACTGGGAGCACTCTGTGCGTGTGCAGGACCCGGTGCTGGTGGACGTGGGTTTGGCTGTTCCGGCCTGGCTCCAGCTGCCCTGTCCAGGCTCTCTGGGCTCCAGGGCAAGCCAAGGGATCCTCTCGTGGTGGTGTTCCTGTTCGTTACCACTGGCTGCACACTGCAAACCATGTCCCCACCTGAGTAGCTTAAGTAAACTTTCCACGGCAGGAGGTGTAATCAGAGGTTAAATAATTAAGTAACATTTATTTGACATTTGTATGAAATTCACTGCCATGGAATTTAACTCAGTGCTCAGAAGAGGGCTCTGAGGGAGGAAGTGGCTGTAAAGGGTGAGGAGGAAGGAAAATATGATGGGGCATAGGGGAACCTGGGTGACTTAAAGGATTCCAAATTGGAGTGGAAATTATAATACTGGTGTTATCATAAGCCTTGTCATTCATCCGACTTTAGGATTTCTAGAATGGTTCTGGAATGCTCTCTGGAATACAAGACTCATCTTCCAAGTCCAGACTTGGGAGGTGGAAAATGCAGCATTGCTGGGCGGCTGCAGTGGGACTCTATGGGATGCAAGGATTTGGGGATGCTGAGGGGGAAGCTTTTCCATCACCTTTCCATGTTCTGCCCTCCAGGGGCAGAGTGGGTGCTGGGGCTGGGGGCTCCTCAAGGACGGCTGGGTCTCGTTGCTTCAGGAGCAGAGCAATGGCAGCACTGAGGGAATAGCGAGGGGTGCAAGAAATGAGGTTTCCATCAGTGTTGGCTAAAGAATTTTGGAGCTTCATGGCTTGTTCTTAATTAAAGGCTGGAGTCTGTGGGTGCTGTACTCGCAGGGCTGCTGGGATGGCAGCTGTGGCCCTGGGACAGCCCTTTCATCCTTACACTTCACCTCTCTGTCTTTCTGCTTTCTTTAGAATGGCTGAGGCTGTCTCTGGGGGCTTTTATGTGGATATTTCTCATTGTTGGGTTTCAGAGAAGCACTTGACCAGGAGTCCATGTTTCTAGTAATTATGCTTCATAGGGACATATTTCCTTATGCATTTAATAGGGCTCTGTCTTTGAGCTTGTGCTTGGCCTGAACTCTTGAGCAGGGGCCTTGCACGAGTGAGATGGGCATTAAAGGCTTTGATTTTCTGCAGGGCAATTATTGTGGCCAGGTGAGGAAGAGGAGGCCATTCAGTGAGCCATGAGGGTAGAGGCGTTAAGACTCTGACATTAGTAATCAGTTGAGTGTTTCAGGTTCCTGAGTTCAGTGGCCGTTCACGCTGTAGGGATCCCCAGGTGACCTGCAGGCTTTGAGCTGTGCCTGAAGAGACCTTTTCAAGGGAGCTCCTTTAACCAGACGGTTTGTCTTTGAGCTCTGCTGAAAAACTGGGTTCTGAAGATGAGAAAAAATTTCCTAGTGCACCTTCTAATTGTTCATTTAGGAGCAGAGCTCTCCTCCAGCTGGGAGGGCTCAGGGCTGCTGTAAAGTGCTAATTAAAAGTAATAGTGATAATGAAAACAGATGTTTTCAAGAAAAGTAAGTGCTACTGGGGCCCCAGTCTGCTGTCCCTGCCTTCTCTGCAGGAGGAGAGTGAGTTGTGTCTTCAGAGCTGCAGGTCCAGGGGGGCTGCGGAAGGGGACCAGATGCCAGGTGGCTCCTGCTGCATTAACAACCAGGGATGGCTCTGGATACAGCACGGAGGGGCACCCAGCCCTGTGCCTGGCACCACCTCAGAGCACCTGCTGCCTCTCCCTGCAGAGGTGGAAGGGTGGGTGCAGGACTTGTATGGAGGAGTAGAACAGAATTGTTTGACACCGAGTTGTTTTCTAGAGTGTTGTTCTAGAACAGGAGGGGAAAAACCTTGATAGAAGATGGCTCATTGCAAGGGTGACAGGGAGGGAGATCTTCTCTCTTGTCTAGATTTTAATAAGAAGGGATTGTTTTAGTCTTGTTTATAACTGGTATACTGATGAGAGTTTGAAAGAGCAGCCCCAGGTCTCCAAGATCTCTGGGATAAGATTCATGGGGCTCTGCAGCACATCACCAGTGTTTGGGCTGAGAGGGGAAAAATTGTAGAAGCTTGTGTCCAGATCTCCAGCCTGTAAGGCAGCGGCTGTTTGGCATGATGTGCTTGCTTCTTGGAGTGCTGGGTTCAGCTGTGTTGTCAGTTCCATCATTACCCTTCTCTTTGCTCTGCAAGTGAGCTAGAGAGGTATGACACCATCCTGACCACATCCTGCAGTACAGATGTGCATGGGAAAGAGCAGCTGAGAAAGGAGTTGGTTCAGCATGGAAGGATGAAGCAGTTGTGGAGGCGTATGGTTTTGTCTTTCCCCCTGAAAAACTTGGCTTGAGAGTCTTTGGCTGACTGTGCTCATGGAAGAAGTGGCATCTTTTAGATGGGTGGGAGGCACCAAGGAATAGGGGGATGAGGGAGAGACAACAAGGGTAGGTGGGTTATTCCTGTCCTGCTGAGAGAAGGCATTAGGACAAGGAGGAAGGGCCAGAAGCATTTCCTGTGGTCTTGTCCAGGTTGAGGCCAGTCTACAGTAAGGCTGCTGGTGTGAAGTTTATTTTGCAAATGTCACCAGTGATTTGTTAGAGAAGGCGTTTCAGTTGCACAGGAGCAGGCAGCCAAAGCAGTGGAGGTGGCACCGAGTGCTGCCTGCAGCCCATAGCCAATGGTCCTTGGCGTTAACACTGAGGTGGAGCTGTCAGAGCCTTGTCCATACTGGGAGGTAATGGGACCCATACTCCTTAATTACTGCCCATGGAGCTGCTGACAGAACCCTGGAGCTTCAGCCCTTGTTAAACTCATTTTCAGCTGTCATTTGGCTGTGGTGGCAATGGAGCCCCGGGTGTGTTACAGCCTGTGTTCCTGCTCCTGCAGATGGAGGAGCAATAGATGCTTTTGCCAGAGCATATCCCATCGGGCAGTTTGGCTTCTCTTCTGGGGGCTGGGGGATGTGTGTTACTGAGTTTAATCCAAGAGAAACTATTTTGATACTTGAAATGACTTCAGAATCAAAATGTTGCCTTGCTGTGTGCTGGCAGATCAGCTGCTGGCCCTGCAGACACGCAGTGGCAGGTGATGAGCTGCAGTGTGTCACCTGTTCTGAGGCATGGCCTGCATGCACATACACCTGCTGGATCGTCCACACTGAGTGTATCCAGAGTTCAGTCTTCTCAAAAAGAATTCCTAATGCATTGCACAAGAATTTGGGTGCTGAAGGGGTAAATTCTGTTAAATCTTGTTAAAAGGATGTGGAAAACTGTACAAAAGTCCAAAGTAGAGATAAAAATAATTGAAATACCGAAGGAAATGTTTTAGAGTGGGAAATTGAGTTTAATTTTCAGCTCATCATGAGGAGGATCCAGAACTGAAGTTACAGGTTTTGGTGTTCGAGCTCTGTTTTCCCTGGAATGATGCTCTAGCAGAAGGTGCTCAGCAGATGTTGGAGTAAGCCCTGATAGGGGTGTGTGTGGGTGTGTGTGAGATAAACAGTTCAGGGACTGCGTCTGGTAATGTGACCTTCTCCATTCCAGTGGTAGCTGGGCTGTGGAGGTGGCCTGGGGTCAGTGTGTGGGCACAGTGGCGTGTGGAGGGTCTCACTGGGGCAAGGGGGCTACAGACTACAGACAGGTGATGCTCTGGCAGTTCTTATTTTGGTAAAAAGCTCAAGGCAACGCTAGGAGCACCTTGCAGGCACCCCACAGTTATCATAATAAACAGTTTTATCATCTGCTTGGCAGTCAATAATGTGGCTTATGCTGCTTTAGTATCTCACTGGTATTGATCACCTTAACAGCTGTGCCACGGTCAGCTCCCGTTAACCCGTGCGTGTCGGTGGCTCCGGCCATCCTGCCAGGGGGCTCAGGGCTCACCTGTCACCCACGTGTGTGCAGCAAGGGACAGCAGGATGGGGCAAACCCAGCTTTGAATCAGAGGCCTGAGGGTGGGATTTTGATCTAGGAGCGAGGGATTGAGTGCATGTCCTGTGTATGGGGGGGTTTAAAATAGAAGGATTGACATACGGTTCTCAGTTTGGGCTCAGAGGAGTTTGGGCTTGTAACAGTGTTGTGTGGGTTGTGGTGCTCTGTCAGAAGAAGGGTTCCCTAAGACCCCTGTGTGCTCCCAGACTGCTGTGTGCCCCGAGACAGTGAAGGAGAAGGAGGGCTGCTCTCTGCAGTGACACTGTAGTGCTTTACTGGGGCTTTGGGCTCCAAATGGGACCATGCACTGGACATCCCCTTGGCTTCGCCTGGCTCTGCTGGGACTGGCTGAGGCATTGGCATGCCAGCACCACTGACACCTGCCTGGCCTGTGAGAACAAAGACTGTGGAATGGGCACATGCCAGGAAACAGACTTGGCCCTGCAGCAGCTGCTGGGCTGAGCTGGGGTTGCTGGGCGCTGCTGGCTCTACCAAAGGCACTGTCTGGGCTAAGTGAGCCCTTGGGGGTGCTCTGACAGCATTGCCTCCGCTTCTGGAAGCGCAGACAGCAATTAGGAATATCAGGTTAGTAGCTGACTCCATTTTGGGAGGAAGAAAGATGATTTGCTGTCCGCATCCAGATGGGGCTTTGAGGAAGGATGGGACTTTCTGAGATTTGGTTGTACCTAGATAGTTGGGTCTTGTGGCCCAGTATTTCTCCTAATGGAATTTCCCATCATTTACTGCCCTGCTGATTCCTGATCAATGAAAATAAAATTGCATTGCCTCCTGAGAGGCTCCATGTATGGCTGCAGCCTCCAGCTGTGTCAGTTCCGGTAAGATAATCTCATCAGGCGTGCAAGAGGGTAATAGGAAATAAAAATAAAACCCACAATTAGCAAGAGGCCAGGCAGCTGAGTAACGCTTTCAGTCCTGGAGGTCTGGAGACGTGTGCGTAGCAACTTCCTCCCTCCCCTCTGAAGGTGCCCGTGTCCCTCGCAGTGTGCTGCCGTGTGGTGCTCACCAGGCTTGGCAGTGTCTGCAGATGCATCGGGCACATCCTTTGGAATCCCCGTTTACCTGGATCTGTGTCAGCTCTCCCGTGTGAGGTGGTTAAGGGTTTCACAGGTGGTGGTTCTGAGGTGCACCAGGGATGCAGCAGCTGATGGAGGGACTGTGCACCATGCGCACTGAGAGCATGAACTTGAGACTTTGAGCTGTCAGGTGGTCCATAGGTGTTGACTCCTGATGATTGCTGCAATCAGGAGAGTTTATTTTGGCCAGATAAGGAACATGCTTAGGCTGTATATGAAGTCTGGAGCAGGATGTTGTTTTGGGAGCAACAAATGCGGATGCTGTTTACAGGAGTACGGGACCACTTGGATCTGCTAAAAGTTGGCCTAAAGGATGCTCCAAATGGGGCAGTTTCCCAGCTATACCAGCAAGTTTCTTTACCTGTTTTTGGGGTTTTTTTTTTAATTATCTTCCAGTGACACGTCTATAACTGGTGTTTATACTGAAATGTGAATGGCTGGTATAAGCAGACATACCAGTGACCTTTGCAATGGGACTGTGCAACCCCAGTGTGTAGTTCAGAGCTGATGTATCAGCCACGGTGTTTGTCTGAGCAGCCAGTGGAATGGTTACAGAATGACCTAATACCTCTGAGCCTGCTCTCCCAATCCAAAGCATTGGCTTTCCCAAAGGGTGGGAAAGAGCAGCTGAGCCCAGAATGTCGCAGTGAGTCTGCTTCCTAACAAGGACTGGATCCGAGCCCTGGCAGAGGAGATCTGCATGACTTATGAGTCTAACTCTTACCCTTGGCTTGGCCCTTGACACTAGTCTGGAGCACACATGTTGTTTGGGTAAATCCGGAGGAGGAAGGAGCGTTGGCAGGATTTCTTTGTGAGTCGCGCGAGGCTGCGCGTGTGGAGCATGGCTGTGGAGCGCAGCCTGGCAGCGGAGCAGCAGCCCTTCCAGCTGGGCCACGGAGGCTTGGCTGTGTCTGATCCCAAAGCCATGTAGCAGGGCTGGAAACTCGGAGCATTTCAGGACTTCTCCCTTCACAAGCATCACCAGGGGTTTGGTGGGGGTAGCGGTTGCCCAGTACAAGGTCTTGTGGATGTTCCTGCCCACCATGGAGGACACGGGGCCCAGACAGAGCCGTGGTGGCTGGAACTGTTTGTGAGCCACTGGACAGGCACTGGGGGGACAGCACAAGCTGCAGCATGGCAGGATGGGGGGACAAGCATGGCCCTCTTCCTGAGGCTCTGGGGCTTGGGGGAACCTGAGGGGCTGTGGGGTCTGTGTGACAGAACGAGGCAGTTTGTCCTCAGCAGCTCTTTGATTAGTTTTGGAGTTGGATCAACAATGGTGCACTGAAAATGCAAACCAGATGCAAATATAGTTATTTATGCAGCAGCATAGGCTGAGAACAGCATTTAACAAGAAAGGTTCGGGGGTTTGGAGCAAAGGGGTGAGTTGCGCAACGGCAGAATCGTGAGATGTGTGATGTTTTGAAACAAAACCTGGAACTTCTGTGCTGTCCTGCTCAAGAGGAGAGGTTCCTGCAGAACCTGAGAACAAGCTCGGTGCCCTAGGAGCATGTGAATGCCCTGTCATGTATGAGCTAAGCAAGTGCTTCAGTTTGCTGTGTAGAGAGAAATGTGACTGAAGCCAGCTTACCTCTGCTGCAAAATATTCTTAGTGCTAAGAATCTCCCGAAGGAATAAGCGCTCTTGTCCCCAGCTGCTCACAGAAAGACTTCCGGCCCTCCTTGGGATCACTCCACTCTCAATGGCAGCGGGCTGAAGATTAGATAAATATTTCTGTGTGTAGTGCAGTAGCTGGCTCAAAGGGATCAGCAAACTTGGAGTAATAGTTCATAACAAAATGCCTTCTGAAAAGCTGCCTGATTTGTGTTACTCCCATTGGCTCAGTTTTAGCTGGTGTGAAGGACAGAGGGAAAATGCGGATGATGTGGAAGGTTCACCTTTTCAAGGAGCCCCTTTCTCTCAGTTTCATGCCAAGTGTTTGAGCCCTGCAGCTTTCCAGCCCTGTTTTGTTCAGCGTTTCCTTTGCTTCCTGCTGCTTGAAAAGCTGTTTATGCTAATGATGCCAGGAAGATCTGAGGGACCGGCTGTGCCCGTGGATGTGAGCCCTGTGTCAGCTCTCGCACCGTGGCCGTGCCAGCGCGCGTGCACAGAGCAGCGCCGCTTGCGCTGCCGGCTGGAGTGCTGCCCAAGGTGATCCCTCCACAGGGCTGTCTTCCTGCTGGGGGAGGACTGTCTTGTCCTTTTGAGGTGCCTGATGGATCTTTTCTTTCAGTAGACCACTGTGTGCCACGTCATCCCCTTCTGGGACCTTGGGCCCTTCAGGATCCATGGGCTAGAATCTGTCAGAGGGGAAAGCTCGTAGTGTTCATAGGAACTTCCACAGAGGCAAAATTTTTTCACTGAAAAGGTGGTCAGGCACTAGCACAGGCTGCCTAGGGCAGTGTTATAGTCACCATCCCAGGGAAGGATTTAAAAGATGTGTAGATGTGGTATTTGGGGACACAGGTTAGTGGTGGCCTTGGTGGTGCTGGGTTAATGGTTAGACTTGCTGCTCTTAAGGGTCTTTTCCAACCCAAATGATTCTTCAGTTCTATGAATTCTTGGCTTTGTCAGGATAACCAACTGGCTTGTGAGGACTTGCAGCCCCAAGACTCTTTGGAACCCACGGGTCAATGTTGTTTGGATGCTTCTTCCACCAGCAGGCAGGGCTGGCTTGTTAATTCTGCTCCCACTGCAGAGGCATTGGACATGGCCATGTGTCCAGATGGAAACAGTCTGGCATACAGCAGAACACTGGAAGAAGTCAGAACTGAGCTTGGGCTTTTGGTTGGTAAAGCCTCACTGCAAAAGAGGAAGAGAGATGTCAGGTGTTCAGGATTTGGCAAGACTGGCATCTTGCTTGTCAGACCGTGTTTGCCAGTGAGACAACTCCACGTCAGGGTGTGTGCCAAAACACAGCTCAGTATCGCTTGGAGAGGTGCAAAATATGACTTGCTATGTGAAAGGGAAAAATTAGTTTGTAATTTCTTCATTAAAATGTTGAACTTGGCAAATACATCAGTATTTTCAGGGATGGTTTTTTTGGTTAGGAATTGCATAAGAGGAATCCCAAGGCACTGATGTTGTAAAATGCTGGCAGAAAAACCCCAACTAGAAATCATTCTTCACACTGTGCATCCACATTCCCTGTTATGCTCAGGTTTTGGCACATAAGTACCATTTTATCCTAATAGCTTAGGTCTTGTTGCAGAGTTCTCAGCACTTCCCTTAGGCTGGCAGGTATCTTGCTGCTTTCTGGTACCTTAATGAATGTGAGAGCTGGGATCCGTGTCTTCTGTTTAACTTAAAAGATAGAAGGATTTTACAGAACTGGGAATTGAAACTCTTGGTATTGCCACTCGAATCTCCAGCCAGCATTGCTGAGAAAATTTGAAAATATCTTTCTATTCTAGGAAGTAACTCTTCACATATTTGTGTGATAGCAGCTGCTGTAGAAATCACATGAAGTGACAACATGCTCCTGCCACCTTGTTTTACCCTCTTCTGTGACCATCCTGCTTGCCAAGTGAGGCAGCATGTGCTCACCTAATTGCAGGCAGTATCATAATTCATATGCATAAAGGAGCAAAATTAAAGTTGCTTTGGCAACATACATTCTGTTCTTCCTTAATTTTTGAATTCTTGATCCTAGGCAATTATTTTTATCATTTCTTTCCATTTGCAATTTCCTAAGTGTTACCCGAGTGCTGTGTAGCACGCCAGGTGCGGGGAGGTGACACAGAAAGCTTTGATTCTCCAGATTCGTTGTGTCACCGCTTCAGAGGGTCACAGTGACTGCCTTGCACCCCCCGCCTGGGCTCCTGCTCTCGGGAGCTTTGAGCATACCTGTTCCCAGGGATCTCCAAGGTCCCTTCCCAAGCTATTTCGTGTTTCTGTGACTGTGAAGTTGAATTGGCTGCTTGCTCACTTTTGGTATGTCCATCCCTAGTTTTCAGGCTGGAACAAGTGTCATCAAGTGCCATTGCTGAGACAGGAGCTTCTTGGCCGACCTGGACTCCACACTCGCCAGGCATTGTCCTTCTGAGGACGCTGCAGAAGGCCAGGCTGAGCGTGTGAGGAGGGGTGTGGGCAGAGTGTCTGAGTGCACCATTAGTCCTGTGCTGTCCTTGTCCTTCCATCTCTGTCCCTTTTGGCTTTCATGAGCCACTGGCACCCTGGAGGTGGCTGAGGGCCTGAGCTCTTCCCTGTGCCGTGCAGCTGGGCAGACGGAGGGCAGCCTACAGGGACCGTCGGCCAGGTAATGGCTGTGGGTGTAATGCATCTGCTTGTGTCTTCTCTGTGTCCTCAGCGCCCTTTTTTCCATGGTGCCATGTGGGTCATTAGCTGAGGGAACAGTTTCTCACTGTCGCTTTCTCCTTTTGTTTTCCTCCTTCCTCATTGCTTCCAGTCTTGGTTTACTGCCAAACAGCCTCTTGTGAAAGGGCCGCCTAATTAACCCTGTGCTAATTAACAATTTAAAATTACACAGCACGGCTGTTCATATTTAATTCTCGGGAAGCCTGGGCAACAGCAGGAGCCCCCGCCTCCCTCCCCTTCCATCCCTGCTGCCCGCGCCGCTGCCAGCGTCCCCAGGGAGGAAGCAGCCTGGTGCCGCAGGCTGGGGGTGCCCAGGAGCCCCCAGCTTGCCAGGGGCAGCAGGGCATTGCTTTAGCACCAGCCACTCCTCGGTGGGAGCGTTGCTGGAAGATGGAATGTCTGTCCCTGTGAGGATGGGGCTGGGCGCTGGAAGGAGATGACAGGGGGCCACAGGCATTGACTCTGTGCATGTCCTGCACAGCGTGGCTGCCAGCTGCAGGCCTGGTTGTAGGAAGGCGGCACAAGTGTGGGGTACACGGCGTTGTGCTGTCACCTGCACCTGCCATCCTGCAGCTCTGGGCCGCCGGGGTGCCTGGCAGAGCACTCCTGGCCTGCGGTGCCTGCGCTGCCCTGGCTGGTCCCATATCGGTTCCAGGGGGCTGTGAGATGCAGTGGTGCGGTGAGGAAGGGGCAGGGGCTTGCACAGGCCATGGGCCAGAGGCAGGGTGGGCATGGCAGCGGTGGGATGTGAGGCTGCAGAAGGGACCAGGAGAGCCCTTCTTTGCTGCTGGGGCGGTGTGAGAGCGCGGAGCCTCTGGCGCTCAGGCTGTTCTCTCTGTAACTGGAGTTCATTGATTTTACGGGAAACCATGTTTACAGACAGAGTGCTGATCGACCTGACGAGTTGACTTCTGCCTCCTTAAGTAAGAACTACCTTTTCTTATTGACTGGCTGATAAACAGAGCAGAGAGGGTGGCAGGGGGAGCGAATGGGAGGTGTGGAGCACACCATGTCTGTCTGTCCATCTGAGCTCTCCGTGTCCCCACACAGGTGGCCTAGGGGCAGTCTGGGGTGGTGGAAGATGCAGGGCCCAGTAGTGGGCTAATAACTGCATTGTGCTCCTGCTTAGAACCTGGTTTGCTTTAGCAAGGAAGTTGCTGTTTTCAGTTTCAAGAGATGATTCCTGCAGCTTCTGTGTGAATAGAAACAAATAGTTTCATGCCTTGTGCTCCCTTCAGGAACAGCTGTGATGGTGACTGAACCATCAGAAGAGTGTGAGCTTGTGTAGGGGCTCAGCTTGTGTCCGGGGCTTGGGCTGGCCATTTCAGCTCTGGGTTTTTCCACATGCCGTGTAAGGGCTCCTCCGTGTTGAGGAAAGGGAGAGGAGAGAAGATTCCTTTGGCATAGCACATCTTGAGCTGGTTAAGTTGGAGTGAGTGGGGGAGAGCTGTTAAAGCAAGCCAAGGCAGAAAAGCCCACCAATTAATTGGAGCGTGCGGGTCTGCCTGGCCGGGCCGGGAGAGAGATTGGCTTTCCTGTCAATAAACAAGTCCCCAGTGCAGCATCAAAGCTGCAGTCCTTTATCAATCGTGGCCTCCTCTTCCCGCATGTTCCTGTAACTTACCAAGCATTTATTACATTGATTTTCCAATCAGGCTGTTAACCCTCCCGCCCCTCCAGCCCTGCTAACCCTTCCAGCCTGGCTGTCAGTCAGGCATCTCCTGCCAGTCAGGAGTTCTTGATGGCAGAAACGCTCTGACCCTGCCTATGTCTCACCTGGCTGTGTGTCCCAGGAGCTGGCTGTGCTGGCCTGCACAATGCTCCGTGTCTAAAAGAACTGGTAGGGTGTTGTCATTCCATGTTGCGCTTTGAAGTCTGCATGGATATTCCTGAAACTTCACTTGGCAAAAGTGTGAGGCTTATGGAGTTTCTTTTTCCTCATTTTCCCCATATGAATCTGTGTTGGTTCCATTTGGATTGCAGTTGCCAGTGCAGAAGTAGCAGTGAAAAGGGAGAGAGAAGACGTGTTGTGGGAAGGTGAACGTGCAGTCTCAACGCAGAAGGATCTGGGATCAGTTTAAGGAAAACACACAGCTAAGGACAAATGTTCCAGGGAGAGAGCTGGTGCAGTAGGAGCCGTTACATGGCTGGAGCTTATTTTAGGCTAGGGGAACAAAACTGGCTGATGAAGAGCCCAGACAGAGCCTTTTGGCAGTGGGATTCTGCTCTTCCTTCTTGTTCTGCTCAGTGCACCAGATTACTGTTACTGCAGAGCAAATCCCTATTTATTCCCAGTGCAACTGCAGAGGCAGCTGTGTATGACATAGAATCCAGGCAAGGTGAGACTGGAGGTGCTGTAGAGTAATGTTGTGTGTGAACATGTTGGATGGTGTCTCCCTTGCAGCTGTGTGTCCTTCTGCAGGTATCTTTGCACAAGGGCTTTGAGAGTATTACTTTGCCTTCAGTGGTAGTTTTAAATGCTTTTTCTTTGAGCTTCACCAGAAGTAAAATGTAAAGGGAAAGTACAAACACATTAGGGAACTCAGCAGAGGTGTGGATGGCTTTGTATAGTAAAGGAAAATAAACTGGGAGATAGTGAAACGAGAAAAAACAAACGTTGAATGTCACTCCATTTTCCTTTCCTTGAACTAATTCAGGTAGTTCACATGGTGCTGCTGTGGCACATCACCTGCTCTGCAGCTGCTCATGTCGTCTTTGGCAGGTTTCCAGTTCCCTTCACGCTTTCTTTATCAGCTGAAGAGGGCTCCATCAGGATTGCAGGACTCCTTTAGGACTGCAGTGTTGGAGTTGTTGACCGGATGCAGCAAAGGGGGTCACGATGACGGGGGGCCCTGGATGTTGGCCGCGGTCAGTAGCTCAGGCCTGCTGACTGCCTGGCGGTTGGTGGGAATCCTCCAGTCGCGTTGATTTGGTGGAATGGAAGTAGTGAGAAGGCTGTCCTCCTCTTCCAGGACCTGCACCCACCGTTTGTCTCCAGGGGTGAGAGGAAGCAGTCCGTGCAGTGCAGAGGCTGTGCCCTGCAGGATCTCTGGGAGCTTCCTGGAGCGTGGTGGGCTGACCGCTTTCCAATCCCCAGGATGCACCCTTGTCAGATCTGGAATTTCCTGTTTGGTTTCTCTCCTGACATCTCTGTATTTAAACTCTGTCCAGAGCAGAGCAGTTACGTCTCCTGTGCATTCTGAGCGCTGTTACTCCAAAATCGCTGGGAGTTGCTCTGGGTCACATGGTCTCCCATTGAGGTGTGCGTGTGGTAGGGCTGGGTCTGTGCTTCCCAAGCCATTAGCAGAAGGGTAACACCCAGAAGAACAGCATCTGCCTTAGGGGGAGCCAGAGAATACGAGTTTTTACCAAGTTATAAAGCCACAGAACTGTTTTGTTGTCGTGTCTTGTTTCTGTCACAAGCTTTCCCATGATGATTTTGTTTGTTTTCTGAAGACCAAAGGCCTTGGGGGTGACAGTGCAGGTCCTACAATCTTCCTGCTGGCTCCCTTTAGGAAAGATTTTAAGGAGGTTTTTGCCACCTTCCAGGTTCCTTCAGTTTGCCTCTTGCATTACTGCTGCCAGCATGTTTCCATTGCTCATTCCCCGAGTGCGTTCCCCGAGGCTGGGCTGGGGGTCCCTGGAGCCCATCTTGGCACGCCAGCCCCCACTTCGGTCCCAAGGAG
>NW_008239544.1:1854879-1871613 GCF_000691975.1 Corvus brachyrhynchos
CCAAGGCGGGGGTGCCGGCGGCAGCGGGACTCTCCCCTCGCTGCTCCCGAACTCTCTGCCCAAGCAGGGAGAGCCCTCTGCCACCGCTCCTGTCTACCCACAGATCATCAACACCTTCCACATAGCCTCATCCTTCGGGAAGTGGTTTGAGAGCTCAGACCAGGCCTTCCCGAATACCTCAGCCCTGGCGGGCATCAGCCCCGTCCTGCACAGCTTCCGCGTCTTCGATGTGCGACACAAAAGCAACAAGGATTACCTGAACAGCGACGGTTCTGCCAAAAGCTCCTGTGTATCCAAAGATGTTCCCAACAATGTGGACCTGTCCAAATTCGATGGCTTTGTGCTCTATGGGAAGAGGAAGCCCATCCTGATGTGTTTCTTGTGCAAGCTCTCCTTTGGGTATGTCCGCTCATTCGTGACCCATGCCGTGCACGACCACCGAATGACTCTGAGTGAGGAGGAGCGGAAAATTCTTAGCAATAAGAACATCTCCGCTATCATCCAAGGGATAGGCAAAGACAAGGAACCCCTTGTCAGCTTTCTGGAACCAAAAAACAAAACCTTTCAGCACCCTCTCGTTTCCGCAGCTAACCTCATAGGCCCTGGACACAGTTTTTATGGTAAATTCAGTGGCATTTGCATGGAAGGTGAGCAGGCCCTCCAGGCCGGGGCGGCTGGTGGAGCTGAGCAGCCACGGGTGTCCTGGCCCCCAGTGCACTCCTCAACCTGGGTGGGCTGACCAGCTCAGCGCTGAAGACTCCCATTACCTCAGTCCCCCTGGGCCCGCTGGCTTCCAGTCCCACCAAATCCTCGGAGGGGAAGGACCCTGGGGTGGCAGAGGGGGAGAAGCAAGAGGGGGACGACCAGGACAGCCTCTTGGAAAAAGTGGAGCCAGCCGAGGAGGTGGAAGAGGAGGAGGAGGAGGATGTGGAAGAGGAAGAGGAGGAAGAGGAAGAGGAGGAAGAGGAAGAAGATGAGGATGATGAGGGTTGCAAAGGACTATTTCCAAACGAGTTGGAGGATGAACTGGAGGACCGGCCCCAGGAGGATGTTGGGGCTGTGGCAGGCAGTGGCAGCAGCAAAAAGGACCTTGCTCTCTCAAACCAAAGCATTTCTAACTCTCCCTTAATGCCTAACGTGCTCCAGACCCTGTCGAGGGGCACGGCTTCTACTAGTTCTAATTCTGCTTCTTCCTTTGTCTTTGATGGTGCAAACAGGAGGAATCACTTAAGCTTTAACAATGAGGGCGGCGGAGCCAGTGTGGCCGAGGGCAGCAGGAGGCTGGACTTTATCGATGAAAGTGCCAATAAAGACAATGCCACAGCACCAGAACCAAATGAGAGTGCAGAGGGCGAGGACGGGAGCTACATCTCCCATCACCAGCATGCTGGCCCCCTCTGTGAACTTGGGGGTGGGGAGTGCCCCTCGGGGAGCGGCGTGGAGTGCCCGAAGTGTGACACGGTCCTGGGCTCCTCGCGGTCGCTGGGTGGCCACATGACTATGATGCATTCTCGCAACTCGTGTAAGACACTCAAGTGTCCCAAGTGCAATTGGCACTACAAGTACCAGCAGACGCTTGAGGCACACATGAAGGAGAAACATCCCGAGCCAGGTGGCTCCTGTGTCTACTGCAAGAGCGGGCAGCCGCACCCACGTCTGGCGCGGGGCGAGAGCTACACCTGTGGTTACAAGCCCTTCCGCTGTGAGGTCTGTAACTACTCCACAACTACCAAAGGCAACCTCAGTATTCATATGCAGTCTGACAAGCATCTCAACAACATGCAGAACCTGCAGAACGGAGGGGGAGAGCAAGTCTTCAGCCACACCGCAGGGGCAGAGGCGGCGCGCGCCGCCTGCAACATTGGTAGCCCCTGTGGGGCTCCCTCCCCCACCAAACCAAAAACCAAACCTACATGGCGGTGCGAGGTGTGCGACTATGAGACCAACGTAGCTAGAAACCTTCGGATTCACATGACCAGTGAGAAGCACATGCACAATATGATGCTGCTTCAGCAAAACATGTCCCAAATCCAACATAACCGGCACCTGGGCCTCGGTAGCCTGCCATCCCCTGCTGAGGCCGAGCTCTACCAGTACTACCTGGCGCAGAACATGAACCTTCCCAACTTGAAGATGGACAGCACTTCCTCAGATGGACAGTTCATGATGGGGGGGTTCCAGCTCGATCCCACCAACCCCATGGCAACGATGGCTCCATCTCTAGGTGAGGCTGAAGGGGTTTCCACCATGTTCATGTGAGAGAGCCAGCAAAGGGGTCTGGCACTGTGGCCCCATGAGCTGCCTTTCTGTGGTGGTCAAGGATGGAGGCTGCACAGTGCAGATTTCTCATCTGTGTTCACCCAGAGCAGTTTTTCTCATCTTGTGGCTTTTCTGGTACATTTTCAAAGAGTTTTCGTAGGGAGTTAATGCAACAGCAGATACGGGTTACAGATGCCATGCGCTGAACGTTCTTCCTCATTGTGGAAAGCATCCTAACTACAGTGTTTCCTGAGAACTTTTCCTGGGTTTGGTGAGGAGTGGGAGTAGTTTGGTGGATAGCTTTGAGAGAGGGTGCAGTCAGCTGCTGGCACTCCCAAAGGCAGGTGCATTTGTTCGGGGCCGGTTTGTTCCACACTGTGTTGCCTTGAGAAGACAAGGTAAGCAGGTTTGAGAGGGGTGGAAGGGGTGGTGTTCCACTGCTGCCAGAGTGACGGATGGGATTGGAGGCTTTTGAAGCTCAGAGCCCCTCCTTACTGAAGCACAGGGCAGTTGTGATAAGTTGGGAACGTTTTAACTGAAGCTCCTACAGTAAATGACAGGGCCTTGGATGTCCGTGAGCTGCCTGGAGAGCGATTTGTGAACTGTGCACTTGATGGTTGCAGATCTCACACTGAGGGTTGCAGAGGGAGGCCCTGCCCCTGTTAATAAGCACTTGACACCGGCTTGGCCCTTTTGACTTGGATGCACACGCTGTCAGCTTTGCGAGAAGTGAAGCAGATCTTTCCCATTCTTACACTTCGGTCCAAAACTGAGCAGAACATTAATAATTCAGAAGAGTCTGCTTTTGGGTTTTTCCTGCGTGGTGAGTTCAGGAGAGAGTAACTTAAAGAGCATTTGCTTCTTAGCAAATAGGTTGCAATGTAGGAAATGAAAAGTTTAGGAAATAACATCTCTTTTTGATTAACTGATGAATTGGTGACCTGGTTTCCTTTCATAGGATTGTTAAGCTGAGCTGTGACATCAAATCAAGGTAAAATACCAAAAAGCTGTAGAAAGACCATAAATGTCTTAAAAACGGAAAAGGAGAGCGATGTGGCACAGGGGTCCTGGTGGTCTCTGTGCTTGGTACAGAGTTTCTCTGTCTGCATCTCTCAGGTCCTCTGGTGTGAGTAGGAGCTTGTTGTGCTCAGTAGCTGTGAGTGAGCAGAGTTGAGCTCTGCTTTGAAGAGCCAGCCTGACAAACACAGGGTCGTCCTGGCTTTCCTTGACATGCTCTCACACTCTATTATTAGTTGTCTTTACCTTGTCAGCACTGTTTTTAGAAGGTTCTTCACCATTTTGAACTCTTGGACAAGAGATGAGATGTAATGGTGCAGGAGTAGCACTTTCAGGTTGTTTCTGTCCATGCCATGTTCTGCACTGTTGCCAACTTGTGATAGCAGTGTGGCGACCTCCCTGTGATGCAGCCACCACCTGGGCTTGTGACTGTTGACCTTTGTTTTATGTGATAGAGACTGTGCTTAGCTACTGCATGAGGTAGCATTTGCTTCTCCTGGGAGGCAAGAAAAAACAGAATGAAGTATTAACGCTGTTCTTGAAATGGCCACAGAAACTTTCAATGTGGTGCTATGGAATTCTTCATCCTCTCAAAGTCTGTAGGGTTTTTCTCACCACCTTTGATGGGCAGAGGGCTGGATGATCCTTCAGCAAGTGGGCAGCAAGGGTGATTGTAGTCTGTTCCCAGCCTTCTGCACTGGCTGCAGTGACTCTTTTCGTCAGCTCTGGTGCAGACCAGCAACACGGAGGAGTGGGCGAAGGGACAGCTGCGTGTGGTATCACTGTGTGTTTGTGGGTACACAGGTGGCTCTTGGGAACAGCTTATGTTCTGCTCTGTGTTTATCTTCTGGCAAGAATTCAGCCTTTCTGACCTCTCCTTCCTCTTTTTCTTCGTGCAGTGGGTGGCGAGATCCCGCTGGACATGCGGCTGGGTGGTGGACAGCTGGTGTCTGAGGAGCTCATGAACTTGGGTGAAAGTTTCACGCAAACGAATGACCCATCGCTGAAGCTCTTCCAGTGTGCTGTGTGCAACAAGTTCACTACAGATAATTTGGACATGCTGGGCCTCCACATGAACGTGGAGCGAAGCCTCCCTGAGGACGAGTGGAAGGCGGTGATGGGGGACTCATACCAGTGCAAGCTGTGCCGCTACAACACACAGCTCAAGGCCAACTTCCAGCTGCACTGTAAGACAGACAAGCATGTGCAGAAATACCAGCTGGTGGCACATATCAAGGAGGGGGGCAAAGCCAACGAATGGAGGCTCAAGTGCGTGGCCATTGGGAACCCAGTCCATCTGAAATGCAACGCATGCGACTACTACACCAACAGTCTGGAGAAGCTACGTCTTCACACCGTGAACTCAAGGCATGAGGCCAGCCTGAAGCTTTATAAGGTAAGGGTTGGCTCTGCTTTGTCTTCTTTCATTTTCCAAGGAAAATCTATGTTGCACCACAATGGACTCTGACCCTTTGGAGATGAGCTGCTCAGAGCTCTCCATTGGGATCCAATCCCACTTCATGCTGCAGCTCTTCAGCCTGTGTTCTGTTAGTGACTGTGGTTGTCCAGGCTTCAGGCCAGTTGATGTTCACGCCATAGTGCTTTAGAGGGGGCTCGGTGTCTTATGACAGTGCAGCTGTGATACTCTGCACAGAAATTGAGCAATCACTGTTTGAAAAGTTGTGCAAGGTGACATTTGCCTGTGGTTTGTTGGCTCTTTCCCATACGAGTTTGTCACTTTGTGGCGCTTGAAGGCTTTCACTGTGGTCAGTGTGCTGGTCGTGGCGCTGGGCGGATGGAGGGGCCGTCGCTGTGGTGCTGTTGTGCTCTGTGTACGTCAGCGCTGGGATCTGTAAGCAAAGTGCTGCTGGAGGCTGGGAAAGGGAGGAGGCTGAAGAGGAGCCGTGAGCGTGTGCGCGGCCATGCACGTTGGAGGCATTGCGTGTTTTCATCCACAGCGGTATTTGGGCTGTCACTCCCGTCTTGTTGTCTTTACTTTTCCTCCCATCCCCCCTCGTTCTGTGTTGTCTTTATAACCATCATCTCTTTCCAGTCTCATTTGTCTCGTCCCCAACCCCCTCCCCTTGCTGGCCCGAACCCTGTGGGCTGTAACCCAAGAGGAGCTCCGGATACAGTAAATAGTCCTTTCACTCGTGCAGCAGAATTGCTCCAGACGTTTCTATTGATTTTCACTGGACTTAAAGCTTCACCTTTTTCTCTAATCATCCCATAATAGCTTTAGTATGAACAATCAGGTACGAATTGCCATAAATCTCAGCAGCCGCATCCCCTCCATTCACACGTGCTCTCCCGCTCGTTGTCTGCTCATTTCTCACAGGTTTTTTTATATTCATTCTGTCCTCATCCTTTTCTTCCTGCTTTCTCCCAAATGTGGTGAGGTTTCTTTATATACACAAGAGTGTACCTTGTGATTTTTAATTATTTCTTTGAAAATTTTTCTTTATGTAATGGGAATTTAAGACCTGACATTGAGCCCTACAGTACCTACCCACATCACAGTGTAGACACATTTTCAAAACTTCTGGATTTTTCTGAGGAATGAACAATTCCAGCAAATTCAGGGAGGAAGGAGATAGCCAGGAGCATCATATAAGGTTTACCTTGAGCTGTGGTTGTTGGACCTACCTGGAATTGGTGGGGCGCTGCTCAGAGCGGGGTTTTGTTTCTCAGAGCTCACTGTTGAGGCCAGGATGGCTGTGACAGTGACTGTTCCATCTTGAGCTGGGATCCAGCCTCACCCAGCAGAGTCTGGCTCTGGAAATGATCAGGTCTGCACATACACCTCTGCTCTCTGGTGTGCAGGAGACCTGAGAGAGTTACACAGCTTGGAAACTGGGGGCGGGAGAGCCCCAGTGAGACTTAAAGAACCCAGCTGAGGGAACTGAATCTTCTCTGTGGAGGTCAGTTTGGGGTACAAGAGAGTTGTTTGAAAACTATATTATGATTTTTTTACATGTAATACTGTTAAGTCTGTATTGCAGAGGTTTTAAGTTTTCTTTATCCAGGCCCTTCATCTACAGTGGGTTCCACTGGGGCAAAACAATTGGGGCACTAGAATTCTCTCACTGAGGGGAAAAAAAAGAAGAAACGGAAAAAAACAATCCTACCAGTGTCGGAGAACAGGCATAGGTTCTTGTAATAAAGATTCCTAGGATGTTTTCCTTAGGCAGGCAAAGAGGAATTGTCAGTTTTCAGGTTTGTGAGAGGCCTGGACAGTGTCAGTGCTGCTACAGCCCTGTGTTGCCTCCGACACAACAGCAGTGAAACACCAGCTGAAGGATAACGTGTTTCAGAATAATGGATTCCTTTGGATGCTCCATATATTGGCCTTCTAGTATGGCTGGATAAAGCTTGGAGCAGAGGTTGGTGGATGGCTGGATTCACAGCATCTTGCTTCAGCATAGCTGGAATCAGGGATTGATTTAGTGGAAAAGCCTCTCTCTGGATGAGGCATGGATCAGATGAGCTCCAGCGCAGCTCTCCGGTCCTTGGAGCGGCTGTAGCGCCTTGTCTCTGCTGATAACTGAAGGGATGCAGCGGCAGCGGGGGGAGTTCACAGAATGGTTTCTCTTCTCTCAGGCCTTGGTGTGGTCTGCAGTAAATTGAGATTGATTGGATGTTATTTTTCCTCTTGCTAATGTAATCCATTAGCCTGGCACATGCATAATCAGTTTAGAGCACAGTTAACTGGATGTAATCGAGTTCTTCCCTGCCTGCTGGAGAAAATCCTCTCCAGATGCTGCTGGGTGAGAGCACACACTGGGCTTATCACACACAATCCTCCTTATTCTGCTGCTTTTGCCATTTTTTTCCTAAATCACATGTTATTGGCTGCTTGTATTGCCCAAGTGCCACTTCTGTCAGTGTTACTTGCTGCCAGAAAATGTGATCTGGAGACACTGTCAGTCTGTAGTCGGGTGAACCTTTTAGTCTTCTCCTGCAGCGCTCCCAGTGCCAGGGGAGAAGGTCTGGTCTTCTGCTGCCATCTTTGTCCTGCACATCGCAATAGCTTCCATCAGGCCCCTTCCCCATCAGGGGTAAGGGGAGAGGAATGGCAAAAAACTGGAAAGGTCTGCTAGCCTTTTGTTTATTGTTGTGTTCTCCCAATTCCTTGCTGTCCCCTTAAAATTCTGTGACTAAACTGGAAATCCTGTTGTTTATCTGGCAGTTGCTGGGGGAACATGGTGCCTGTGCCTCTCCTGTGACTGCTGACCACCTTGGGTGACTGAGGGGATTTCTATCCTGAAGAGCTCCCTGGAAAGCAAGAGCACCATTGTCAATGCATGGCATTACATTTTTGAGATGGGTGTTCTGGCTTGAGGTAGAGTATGGGTTTGAAGACCCTTCCTCCCATAGCTGGGACAGCCCGAGGGACGTGGTGCAACCTGGGCTGGGTGACAGGGATGGTTGTGAGCAGAGACAAGTGCAGCTCCCTGCAACAGCAACCAGGGCTCGTCTCCTCGTGACCGCAGAGCTTGAGACCAGGCGTGGAGCAGAGCAGCAGTGTTCCACACAGCTGGAAGAGGTTGGGCACAAGTTCCCAGTGTCTGCTGCACAGGTGGAGTTTCCAGAAGGAATTAATCTGCTTGAGAAGGAGCCAGGTTTGGGCATTTCCTACAACTTCCTGACAATCTCTAGTTCAGAATGTGCAGCTCAGAAGAAGTTTAAACAAAGAACTACTGAAGAAACACGCTGCTGGCCAGACTGCCAGCAAGTGCCTTCAATGGGTTCATTCAGTGTCTTCCTTTTCAGTGTTTCCAAGTGCTGAGTTCACTTTTTTAGGGAATAGGGAGTCTGAGGGAGAGGGCTTGGGTTACATGGTGCCATGCATAGAGGCTCTTTGTTAGCTAGAGATGCAGAGTGTGCAGGAAAATGACTCTTTAATATCAGTGCTCATGGTGCTAGTGATGATGAAACTGTGGACCTGTGCTGACTCGGACAGAAGCAAAGCTGACCTGTGGGAAGGGAAGGAGGATGTGCAGCTGCACACCCAGCAGAAGGCCTCAGTTCCACCGTGGAGCAGCACTGTCCCATCATCCCTCTCCCACAGGAGCTTGTGTCTCCTTTGCCGGCCACAGGATTCTCAAAGAAACTTGTTGGAAAATCCCCAAAAAGTTTTAATCCCAGAGGGTGCATGGAATATTGTATGAGATGTAGTTACAGAATGATGATGATGATGGCAATGTATTTGAGTTCAGTGCCCTTCCATAATAGAAACAGACAAAAAGAGTACCTTCTGTAGTAGTAGCTAACTTTGAAGTTAAAATTACATGAAAATGGGTGAGCTACTGTTAGATACACTAAAGGGTGTGATATATGTGTGGGTCACAGAGGAGTTACCAAAAAGCACCTTAGGTGTATGTGTTAAATGTAACAACCCCTGAGAAAACAGAGCAGGGGGGAACCCAGCCAAAGGGTTGTGAGAAAGGCGAATGTGATCAAATAGGAAAGTATTACATGTGGAGGTAGGGAAAAGGAAGAAGGCCTGTGTTACGGGGTGGGGGGGGGAAGGAGGAGAGATTCCTCTCGTGTGTTTAAGAACAGAATTGAAAGATACCTCTGTATGGAGGGTAAATCCTGAAGGGTGGTCTCATGTGGAGGAACTGTGAAGGAAAAAGCCACTGTCTTAGCAGGACTCCGCTCTGAAGAGTTCTGGAGGAACCCCACAGGAGGGGGCAGAGGCTCCTGGCAGTAGCATGGGCCAGAAGTTGCAAAGCATTAAGTCAGCAAGTTGATAGAACCTGTAATAGAAAAGTCTTAGTAGGGATATGGATTAGGAAGGGGAAAAGCAGACTTCTGGAAGAGAGGTTCTTGCAGCACTTCAGTTGTTTGAAGGAGTCAGCCAGGCTACAGGCAGGGCTGGGCTGGTCCATATGGGCAAGGGATTCCCAGGGTCTTTGATAAGATTCTTCATGAACAGACTGGGAAAGAGGTCTGGGCATGGGTGGGGAGGTGAAGGATGAGAAACAGAAGGCCTAACTTTCCACGATGGAGAAAAAAGATTGGAAAGATACAGGAGGTTTCTGTGTTTGTAAGTGATCAAAACACAGAGTTGAAAGCAATCTTAAAAATCAGCTATAAGGCAAAAATAATGTACCGCTTAGAAGTAAAGCTGTGACAGTTGCAGAAGAACTTTACAACATCAAGTGATTCCACAGGAAATGATTGATGGAATTTGGTGTGACAGTGTTAGAGGGATGGGGGGCAGATAGCCCTGCTGGAGGCGGGGGGGTGAGGAGAGGAGGGGCGGCTAGGCTTCCTGCTTCCCCACATGCAAAAAAAAAGAAGAAAACAAAAAAAAGGGGGTTAAAATTGTTCTTCCTGCAAGCAAGATGGGGAATTACTGCCACTCTCTTTGAAGACATTGCCTCAATGGTCAATGGGAAGCAGAAGGGCAAGGGGACAATATGTGAGCTGTGTACGTCTTCACTTTGTCTCATGGTTCAATATTGTGCTCAACTTTGTTTTAGGAAGGCTTAAAAAAAAGCCCTAGAAGATACCAGAGAAAGTTGCAGGAATGGCAGATGGCTGGAATGACTTGGGTAAAGACCATTGACTTTGAAGTTGGCTTGACACAGGAATCCAGGGTGGAGGAGAACTTGTGTATTTCATAATTTTCAGTGCTCTGGAAATTGCTGGTTCAATGAAATACTGCTGCTTTTGCATTGGTGTGAGTTAGTCTTGCCATAATTCTGTGGTAAGGTCGAGCTGAGAGTCCTCTCATTCCACCACTTGGCTGACAGGAGATGTTCCCTGTAGGACTTCAGTGTAGGAAAGCTCTGGTGAGCAGCCCAGCTCCAGGCCACAGACCTGCCAGAGAGCTCCACTTGAAGCTGCCAGGAGCTGGGCTGATTCAGTTCTGAAATACCCAGATGATGTCGTGGGCAAAAGGAGACGTGTTTGGGTTCTGATATTTATTACAAACTTCCTCCCATCTCTGCCTTTTAAGGTTGTTGGGGTAAAGTTGCTCACAGAAAATCTGTCATGCTCATTACGAGATTTAGAGCTCTGTTAACCTTTGATTTCATCGCTGTCTGCCTTCAGTGTGTTTTGGCTTTATTTTTGCAAGTTTATCTCTTGGAATACAGATGCAGCGTCAGAGCTCTGAATTACACTCTTGAGCAACACAAATTGTGCCTGAAGCCTATTTAAATTACAGCATATGAGGGACTTTAAACTGATTTCCTCTAAGGTTTAAGACAAATTCCAGTGGCAGCTTCACAAGGGAAATAAATACTCACTTAAGTCTCCCTACAAAGTTGTTTTTAAAGATGGTCTCCAAAACCTTTAATTTAAATCTGCATCCACTAGTCTTGGATAAACTCATAATGAAAGGAGCTTATGAACTGCCAATGTGAGAAGGACAGACCCTTACAATCCGGTACTTTCGGTCCTGTTGGGATTGACAAGTATTTTGATATAAAAAGCTCTCAGTATCAGTTTAACCCTCTTGAGACACCTCCCTCGTGGGGTTGCACGTTCCTCTGAGTGATGGATTCCTCCATGGTGTCACCCTGGCATTAAAAGATGTCTTTACCTTCCTTCAGGTATTGAATACCAAAGTCCGCTAGTAGAGGATCACAGAGCTCACCCTTTCTCTGCGCTGCTTTTTGAAAGGGCTGGAATCAGAACTGCTGAGAGCACACAGCATTGCTTGCTCTATGTTTTATTTATGGGCCTCTGCCACTTAGGTTTTTCTTTCAACACTTTTCCAGTAGGTGCTGAGCCATGTGCAGCCAGCAGCTTAGTAAAGAAACCACCCTGTAAAAGCAGTGTAAATAGCAAAGGAGTGAGAGTGCAGCTGGAGCAGGAGCCCTGATCACACAGCAGGAACCAGAAGCTCCCCAAAACATGGAGCTAAAAGCCTGCAATCAAACAGGGTGTAGAATTCAAAGTACTTGTGAGAATGGGCTACAAAACCCAACTAAACAAACCAAACACAAGAAAAGAAATACGAACAGAAAAACACCTTGTCAAGTTTTATCCAAATCTATGTAAGCTGAGTTTTTCCTGGCTTCTGTAGTAGCCCGTGGGCAGAGCAGCGGGAGTGGGTCTTGGCTCTCCCTATTCACCCAGAGCTATGGGTCGGCAGGGACAGAGGCTCAGCACGGGGCAGCGGGGGGTGGTCTTGCAAAGCTGTTCTGAGCCTCAGGTGTCATCTCAAAACAAGGTGTCATGTTGATGGAAGGTCGGTGTGCATCTGACCCTTTCCCATACACGATGCCAGTTCTGTCTGTGTTTATGGTTCATTCTTTTATCCTGGTAATTTTGGAACATGTGGATGAGTATTTAAATTTCCAAGCAGGAATTTTTCCCATGTCAGGTGATGCTTGTTGTTGGGATGTTCAGGGAGAGGGCAAGGTGGTTCTGGCCACAGCCTTGGTGCAGGGCTGCTGACAAAAGCTCTGGCAGACCTTGCCTTGGTGGTGTAAGCTGTCAGTGACCCTCTGTCCCTCCTGTGCTGGTGTGGGAAGTCCCTGCTCTGCAGAGGAGAGTGTGAAGGGAGAGATGCTGGTCCAGATCCAAAAGACTGGCATTGTCTTCTGGGTGATCAGCTGCTGTGAGCAGAGTGGTAGGCATCTATTTACTCCCCTGCCTGCAGATTTAGCTCTGCCATGGGAAGCTTCAGTCAGGAGAGCTGAGATGTTTGTCCAGGACAGGTAACGGGCCTGTTTGTTGTGGCCTTATCCAACTGGTTTTGGGGTCTTACCCTGGTGTGTTTGTCAGGATCTTATCACAGCATGTTTGTCAGGGTCTTTTCCCCACATTCCTGCAGACACCCAATACGTGCAGTTGAAGACAAACTGGTAGGACCGGAACAAGTCAGGGTTTAGGAGTGCTGGAGCAAGGAGGTAGAGGAGCTGGGAGACAGTTTGGTGTGAGGCTGAAGCAGGCAAGCAGCACTGCGGTGCAGGGCTCAAAGCGTGTGCTGAAGAGCTGTGCTCAAGTAGTTCCCCCTGAGGATCCCACGCTCCCTCTGGGCAGTCGTGTTTCTCTTTGCAGAGGTTGTTAAGGAAGCTTCCCAGTCAGCCCATTCCAGAGACTCCTGAGCAGTCATGCTCCCAAGGCCAGAGACTTTCACTGCTGGGACCAAAGCCCCTCCCGTGGTGCCTCCAGTGACCCAATGGGTCCCGGATGACTCCCCACACCCCCCACTCACCCAGTCAGACCAGGCTTCCTCACCAGTTCCACCCCAGGTTTCCCATGGCAGAGTCTCAGATGTCTGGTTCCATTTATTCATGGTGCACTGCTGTAGTAACACAGAAACACTTTGAGCTGGTGCCTCTGTGGAGGGACCCCCAACAAAAGAGCACCTGGGCTTTTATACCCTCGCTGTCTACCCACGCACAAGTCTCCAGGTTTGGGCTCCTGCCCCTCTCTCCCTGTCCATCCACCTCGCTGGTGTTACTGGACTCCAATCTCCTTGGTTATCCTAGAGGCTGGCAATTCCCATTTCCTGCTGTGTCTCCCAGTGTCCATTCGCCTGCCTGGTGTCACCCATATTCGTGCCCTTTGTTATCTCAAAGGTTGGCGACTCACAGCCTCTTGTCCCGGGCTCGAACCCAGAGCTCAATCTGCATTTCAGTCTGTGTCTTGAATCCAGCTACGTGGACCAGATGGATTCCTCAACACAGGTAATATGCCTCGAAGCCCTCAGAATGCTCTTAGTTGCTTTCCTGGTTGGGCAGGGTCATGTTTTCAGTGCCTTGGGTACCAGCCCTGGCCAAGCACCAGTTCTGCGGCTGTAGGCTTGCTGGCGACGACCTCATTAAATAATGGATGGGCATTCATTAGCATCCATCTCTGGCGGGGGCTGCTTTGAAGGCTGGGAAGGAGCCCACAAGATGCTTTCCCCAACCTGTTCTATGTGACCTGGCATGGACTGCCGATTTCTGTTTGGCTGTGCCAGTGCACTGGGCTGCGGGATGCTGCGTTGTCCTTCTCCAGCTTTAACTGAGCTGTTCCTAAAGAAACTGTTGTAACAAAGTCCCCAAAATTGCTATGGAAGCAGCATGGGAGGTTCTGTGTTTGCTGTCTCATAGGGAATTCATTAAATTACCATAAATAATGTATGCATGATACATAACTTAATACCGTAATGGGCTTTTGCTCCTTCTTGCCAGTCCTAAAAATCCTGCCCCTGCGCTGTGACGTGTGTAGCCAAGTTCTGCAAGGCAAATTAGGCAATAAGTTACACTTGTGCAACAGGTTCTCTGGAAGTTGTGCCTTGGGGTACGGTTGGACGGGCTCTGGTAAGCCTGGCTGCAGCTGTTGGGAGATCCTTGGCTCCGGGTAGCTTTGGCAGAGAGGCAAGGCCAGGTGCCCCCAGCACAGGGCTGCGGGGCAGAGCCCAGCACACTGTCCCCCCTCAGCATCCCTCTCGTTCTGCTTTAAAGCAGGGAGGTACCTGCATCTGGCCATCAAACCATCTGTGCAGTGCAGCTATTCCAGGATCCCGGGTTTCTTCTTTGTCCTAGAGATTACCTCGGGATTTTTCTGTTCTGCTGACTTGGCCGTGGCTCGGGTAGACGTGCAGTGGCTGCTGTGTCCCTCAGCTGTTTGAGCCTGCTGTAACCCCCTGTGTCAGCTCTGGGATCGCAGGCCAGGGAGGTGAGGAGCTGGTTGCAGGAGACAGAGATGTTCTGATCTAACTGGGTAGGACGTAAATGCCTGACTTGTATCCCTGCCTTTCATCTCTGGGCAAACCTGCAGACCTGCTCAAGCTGATGCATGTTCCTGTTTGGGTTCCACCACATAGATGTGGTGGTTGGGATTCTCTGACCCAGTTATTGCCCCTCAGCTGCCCCGTGGCCTCTGGGCTGTCTCCTGCCCCTCATTCAGGCAGTACAGCCCCATCTGACCCACTCTGCTCCTCCTTGTGCTCGGGGAAGGATGGATACAAAGAGAATCACCTGGGGAAGTTTCAGGCAGCAGTAACAAAGCCTGTCTCCACAGAGGGGAGGCTAATTACACAGCTAATTAATCCAACAGATGTCACTTTAAATGCCTGTTTCTTTGTGATTCTGTTGCACACATCATGCTGGTTAAACAGACTTCATGGACCCTGTTCAAAATGCCTGCACAGGCTGCTGGGAGCTGCCAGGGAGACCCCAGGGTGTCCTGTTCCATAGGGAGGAGCAAGTCCCAGGCAGCCTGGGCTGGGCTGCACTGTGCACAGACTGCACATGGGGGAAATGCCATGTAATAGCTGTGTTGAGTTAAAAAGTCTGAAATAGCAGCTGTGAGGATTGAGGGGGTTGTTTACATTCTTGCTGCAAGTACAGGGCTGAGGCAGAGGGGATGTCGTCCCACCACAGGGCTGGGGGGCGAGGCAGAGGGTACTCCATCCTGCCTCATCAGCTCTGCTTGGCATGAGGAAAAGAGAGTTTGGAAACCTGAGCTGCTCCAGTGAGGTCAACAGTTCAGACCCAAGGCAGTGGAGGGCACAAAGTGCTGTCTATCTGTGAGGTGAATGTGGTCTGTCTGGTTCCTGCAGCATCAGGAGGGCTCCCTGCTCTGCCTCCTCAGGGGGGAGGCAAAATTGAACATTTCTTCTCATGAAGGCATAGCTGAGGCCTGATGGCCCCCCAGAAGAAGGGAGCAGTTCCATATCCTTGTGTGGAGCTGGTCCCATGTGCTGAAAGTCAGTGGTCATTGTGTTCTTGTCACCTCTGCTGAGACTCCCCTTGTGCAGCATCTGTATGCATCTGGCTGCCAGCTGTGGGAATGGGGACAGCCATGGCACCGCAGTTGTGTCAGTGCTGGGGCTTTGTAAATGGATGTTGTGGTACATTTCCCTCTTCGTGTGGTTCTGCAAGCTGGTACCATTTGGGCAGGGCGCAAACGTGTGTCCATCACCTGAGGCCAACCCTGCTGTTGTCAGATCCCATCAGGCTGCATGGGAATGTCCCCACTGAAGATTGGGATTGGGAAACGTCCCATGTTCTGTGTGTCTGCTCTGCTGCCTTGGCCTTTTATTCTGCTTGGATACTAGAGGAGTCGGATGGTTCCCTGCATCTCACTGAGCAGATTCCTTCTGGACGCAGTGGACTCATGCAGCACTTGGCTGCAGTGCGGACCAGGGCCCCCAGCCCTGTGCTTGGGGGGAGCTGCTGGAATGGAAATGCAACCCCAGCACTCTGGAAATGCCCCATGAGAGAGTGCTGGAGGCGCAGTGGTTGAGCTGCCTGGTACAGCTGAGGGGGAAGAGCATCTTCCTGGGGTCTCAACATCCTCGATGAATCGCAGTTGGCGGCTTGATTCAGTGTAATGGATGTGTGCTCATTTCCCACAGCTGATGAGGATTATATCAGCTTGGTTTAACAGTCTCATTTGCTGCTCCCAGTGCACACTTGTTTTAATGCGTTTCAGTTAATGAGGTAGAAGAGAGAATGAGGTGTTACTGTTTATGTACAGACAGCGAGGCTGTGCTGAGGGCTCTGGAGCCTGGCAGTCCCTGCCCAGTGCTCTCCAAGGGACAGCATTAGCTGGCATTTATAGAAAATTTATTGGCTGCGGTTTATCCAGGTAAAATTTCTCCCAGTGGTGCACGTTTCCCTCTCTTGCCTACCTTATGCTTTATTGCAAGCTGCAAGACATGTTGCCAGCAGCCTGTCCACGGGCAGGGGATGTCAGCGGGCTGAGGGCCCTGGTGGTGTGTCTCACAAAACACTGCAGCATATTTGATGTGGGCAAAGCTGCTGCCATCTACCTGGGATAAAAAGTTCATGTGTGCCCCGAGGGGGTTTATGGCTGGGACACTCCATGCTTTCATTGTTCCACTGCTGTGGTGTTTTCCTGTCCTAGCAGAGTCAGGGCCATGCAGTGCCAGGCACTGGGTGAGCCAGTTCCTCCACCGGTGCCCTCGGAGCGCTGTGTCCCCTCCAGAGGAGGTGTGCTGTGCCCAGGTGTGGAAATGGACACCAGTGCCCTGACCAGAGGAACTCTGCCTTTCTGAAAAACAGGTTGTCCTTGTGCTGACTGTGAATATGTGCCGTGGGGTGGGCTGGAGCTGCACTCCTCAGAGCAGCATCCCGTGTCCCCAGCCCGTGCTTGGTGCCAGTGAATGGCTGAGGCCACTGCCTCCGTGCTGGCCAAGGTCCAGGCTGGCACCAGGGCTGACAGCAGCCAGAGGCCATGCATGAGGTGCTGCTTTGAAGGTGAAGCTGCTGTTGGTTTAAGCGGGAATTAAACAATTACCACGTCTTAGTTCTCCCCACCTCCAGTGGATTGACTCTATAAATTGTCAGCCTGTTGACATTTTAATGTGAATTATGTCATATGGTATCCCCTTTGATTTCAACATGCCTTAGTTTGTAAATACACGAGCCTCTCAAAGAGCTGTGGTTAGCACGCACGCGGGTGGCCCCAGGGGTTTTGGTGGGGAAGGAGAGCAGCACTGTCTCGCTGCAGCTCTGGTGCTCTGGTGCCCGGTGC
>NW_008239544.1:1871941-1883158 GCF_000691975.1 Corvus brachyrhynchos
GGCTGCTTCCCTGCCCTCCGTGGGGCGAGAGCTGCCCACGTCTGCCCATTGCTGGTGTCTCCGGCCAGCTGCAGGAGCTGTGCCTGTCCCCTTGTCTGGCTCCCGCTGGGTCTCCTCACATCCCTGTCCCCATCCAGCCCCCAGCCTGTGCTGCAGAGAAACTCCTAATTCAGCAGGTCCTGATAGTTTGGGTCGGCCTTCCTTTATGTTCTTCAAAAGCCGGCCCAGAGAGTTCTTGTAGTCTTCACATGTGTGCCAGAAGAAGGAGGGTCTTTAGGCAGGGGCAGCAGAAGAGCAGGGAGCTCTCCTGGGGTGACACCTTGCTGCCTTCAGGTGAGATACACCACCTTCCTCTCCAGCACAAAGCCAGAGGGTGTACCAGTTTGAGAACTCTGATTTCTTTCACTTCACCCCCAATATTCGTGGGACCGTTCTGTAACTCTGGGGTTACCTGCAGGTGTGTCGTGTTAGGGCCCCAGTTGTACTTTCGGGGGTGGCTGCAGGGTGCACGTGCTGTGGTACCTACTGCTGAGCCCAGGACCTGCCTGTGGGAGGAGGCACAGAAGGACAGTACCTAGCTTTGGCTTTTGACCAGTAGCAGCAGTGCTGGAAAGGGACCAGATGCTGGAAGTCCCTCAGAGAAGGGACTTGCTGTCCCAGAGCAGGTTCTCAAGCATGCTGTGACCATAGGTGGGAGAGATTTAAAGGCTTTGGAGTCCTGCAGATGATGTTTTCATGTCATGGGGTATGTGTTACAGACACGTCTGGCTGCCTGTGAGTGTTTTTCATGGTCCCACAAAGCAAGAACTTTGCTTTTATCATTTTTACACCTCCTTGGCTCTGACCTACCTGGATTTTCCAGTGCATGCACTGCAGTGCCCAAATAGGCCTATCAAAGTGTCTGACTCGGGCTGGGCAGGGGGATTATCCGGACATGAAACCTGCAGACTGACCTCCTGGTAGCATATGCTAACCCCAAGCAGGTATTTTTGCAGATAAATTAATCTCATGTAGTCACAGAAATGAGAATTTTGGAGCAGTTGGAGTAACTGGAGTTACACCTGCAATTTCATAAACAGGGTTTAGAAATCTGTTACCTCCTCACAGCTTTCTGCTGTGAGCGGATGCTGCTCCCAAGAAAAGGTTTTGTTGCTTCCATTTTATTTTTGAATTGCAGTGGTAAGTACACCCTCCTAATGCCGATCAGTGCTGCCTCCATAGTGTTTGTCATTTACCCCTTGTGTGTCTCTGCAGACTGTCCACTGGGATTGCCGAGCCAGAATGGCTAAAACCAGTAAATAGTGGGCTTGTTTTTTCCCAGGGGTTTCTGTACCTGTGAAAGCAAATGCCAGTAGATGCAGATACACATGAACAAAGAGAGCACCGAAGAGCAGAGACATTTATCATCTTGGGTTTGCTCTGTTTGCCTCCGTGTGCTTCTACACTCTCCGTGTTTTCCATTGCTGTAGTCTGTCTTGGAGGGAATAGCTGCAACTAATGCTTAGAGCCATTCTATTCTCTTGTAGATCCCTCTGCAGAATTATACTACAGTTGAATTAGTTTTAGATATACACACGAAATACGGAGCAGCAAACCCAACCGTTCATAGGCTGCAGACTGCTCGGAGGCCGTGTATGGAATCCATGAGCCAGACAGTTCTGCTGCTGTGGGTCATTGATGTGTCCTTCCTGGTGGAAACCAGGTGGGCTGGGAACCAGTGCATGCCCAAGGACTGGAGAGGTCTCTCAGTTAAATTTGGAGGAGGCTGTGTTTGAAAGGCTTCTCCTCCCCAAGAACCTGGTGGCTTTCCTTACAGAGTAGTTGCTCAGGGGTGTGGAGCAAGGAGCAATTGTGTGAATTTCTGTACACAGTTCTTAGGACACAATAGTGTCCGTTGGGTTCACGGAACCCTCACAGCCATCTTAGAACATAGGAAGTAGCAGGTTGCCTTAATTCAGGCCTTTGTGTGCAGACATTATTTTGGTTCTTAATTATAAGTAGCTCCATACATATTTTTCCAGCAGGATTCTTGCCTCATTCTGTGAGTAATTATTCCATTTCTTTTTATCTTCCTCTTTCATTACATTGCCCCAGGCTTTGTCTAATACAATCCAAAGCTTTCACCGAATGAAGAATTATTTATTGTCTCATGGGCATTTCCGTGGTGCTCTGTGTTCTGTTTGTGTTTCACAGACACTTAAAGAACTTACCTCGGCAGTGTGGTCTGAAATCAGCCGGCGCTCTTGTCCTCATGTTCAGGGTCGGCTGATGCACCACATGTGCCTCAAAGGTCCTGTTCTGGCTGCCCAGCCTGGTGCCCAGCCCTGCAGTCTGTGCTGCTGGAGAAGGGCTGCTCCACTTCTAGGGGGCTTCCCTGGCTCTACTGGTTTTCATCTCACCTTCAAGACTCAGCGAGTATTATGTATTCCCTCTTTCTGCTTCCGTTCTGTCATATTAGGCCATCACACATCCTTTAGTTTTCCTTCCTCCCTTATCACCTGATCTTGAAAATCCTTGCTGTGGACTGTGGGCAAAGGATGAACTGAGTCTGTTGTTTTTCCATGGATCCCTGTTGGCTTCTGCATGGGGAGATTGTGTCCTCCATGTCTTTGATACTGATATCCTGCAATTTATGGAGAGGATTGAAAAATTGTCTTGTGCATTGTTGTTACTGCTTTTGGTTATCTGCTGGGAGTTGAGGTGGTGCAGTGCTGTAAGAAGTTAAAAAGAAGCACTATCAAAACAAGGAAAGCTTCAGTCCATCACAACTTCCCTGGAGATAGATGAAACAATAAATCCCAGGCGAGGGGAGTTAATCTGTGTCCGTAGTGTTCCATTACAGAATGTGAGCTCAGGGTGGGTTTCTGTGTCATGGCGCATTATTGCAACAGTCCCTTGCTGCACGTGGGGGTCCCCTCCTGTCCCCTGGGTCCTGCCTCCAGAAGGAGCTCACTTCCATGGTGCTCCTCTGACTCACTGCTGGGGTTCTACGCTGCAGTCCCTGGGGCAGCTGGAGCCAAGGCAAGGGAAGGGACTGGCACACCTGGGTGCCCCTTGACTTTGGGATATGGGGCAGAGCACAGTGGTATAAGACAGTCCTCAAGCTTTTCCTTCAGAAACTGGTGGTTCTTTTCCAAAAGACTTAATATGGGGGAAAAATAGGATTTTAATTTAAATCCTTAGAACAGGCTCCACACATAGAGAGGAGTTTGGGTGGCTAAGTCTGAGCTGCATTATCAACACAAGACCCAAGTGTGCGTTGCATCCGAGCCTCCTTGGAGAGCCCTCCTGCTTAACACAGGGATCATTCCCTTGGCGGCCGGAGGAAACAAAACATCACTGGTATGGAGAGTCCTAGCCTGGGTCTGTGTTACAGAAAGCCCTCTTCAATCACTCAGCAGCTACATAATTACAATATGGACAACAGATTTCGATCCTGCTGTCTTTCCAGGTTCCCCCCAGACCTTTTGATTACATAATTTGCTTTTTATCCAGTGTTTTTCCATATTCCCAGGCTGCTCTAGTTCACCTGAGTGTTCACAGCTTAACAACTCACACTGAACTGATTATTTTCAAGTAGATGTACAAAATCTGTTACAAAGGTCTGGGCAGTGGCATTGTGAGGCCTGCTTACGGTTACTGTCTTCAGTTGTTCTTTCCCCATTTGTTTTCCTGACCCTGGAAAAGATGAGGCTCCCTGAATTCTTCAGCTCCTGCCTCTCCCAGCACTGAGAAGGGAGTGGGCTGGAAGCCCTGAGTCTCTTCGTTGGTGATGTTGCTGTGTTGTGGCACAATTTTTTTTTTCTTTTTTCATCACTCCATCCTATTGCTTTCCGTACGACGCTTTGCAGGCAAAAGTACAGATTTTCCACCGTGTTCAATCAGGGATGACAGCATCCCTGGAAATATGAAGTGACAAAACTGTATGCTTTCCTGAGGATCAGAATGTCCCTAGTCCATGCTTTGGTTCAGTTACAAGGGGAGTTCAACCATTCCCAAGCTCTGTGCTGCTCCACAGGAGCTGCTGGATGAGGCTAGCTCTGGGTGACATCCCTCACATCCTGACTGGCTGTAGGAGAGGTCACTTCATGTGAAGTTTGTTGGTTCCTGTTGGTCAGAGGTGCACAGGTGAGCAGCAGAGGTGCCCTTGCAGGGCTGTCGTGGGTCCTGTGGTGGAGCCGCAGCTGGACAGGAGCATGCAGGGTTGAGGGCAGCACTTTACGGGCCAGCTGATAGGAAGTGTACTCTCATTGTGCTTTGGTTTAGCACTATAATTAGCAGGATCAATACTCACACTCCTGTGTGCATCTCCATGTACAGCAGCGCTTGCGCCTGTGTCTCCCAGGGGAGATTTTGGGGGTCTGGAAGATTCTCTGCAGTTGAAGTTGCCCAAGAGTGGATTTGCTGTGCTGGCAAGTCTTTGTAGCGCAGCTGTGGGAGAAGAGAGAGTTCAGTGCTGCAGGAGGGTGCCCAAGTACAGTCAGACCTGTTCGTTTCCCCCTCTCTGGGCTGCTCAGCAAGTGCACGGCGACGCAGGTGTGCAAGGGATACCTGTACTCCTGGAGTTAGGTACTGCAGCTGGAGAACAGCGTCTCTGGCTGTTCCCTCACCCTCTTGGCATCTCCTCCCTCCCTCAAGAGGTTTTCAGCCAGCATCCCACTCTGTTTCCCCTACACTGGAAGGGGTTGGCCGGCATAAGTGGGCCAGTGCTGACTCTCCTGTGGACTTTGTCCTTCTGCGAAACATGGGAAGGAAGTCTTCCACAGGAGGAGTCTTAGTGGAGCTCTTGGCTTTCAGCTGTCACCACAGAGGTTTGCATCTTTGGGCATCTCTTCTAAGGAATGATTAATTAGTACTTGCAGGTGTGTTGCACAATTAAAAAGGCGTGGGGGATGTTATTACAAGTTCAGCCTCTTGCTTTCTGTTAACCTCTCTTGTTCTGTGTCCACAGACCCCATGGGACTGTGGGTGTGCAGGGATGCTGCTCCTCACGGGCGACATAAACAATGTCCTTGTTAGGAGCTGCTCCAAGACCCTGTGAAGAAGTTGGCTGCTGGAGCCAAGCAGGAGCTGGGACTGTGCCTCCCCCTGGGCTTTAGCCCCTCCTCATTAAGCAGGTCCGGGCTATTGATTGGGAGCTTGTGTTTGGAAGAGTCTTACTTACTCCATGCATTATCTTGACAGATTGATCAGACCTGATTGAGAACCTCTTAAAGGAACGAACAGCTGTAATGGGAAAGTTGGACTCTGTCATCCGTTAGGATGATTCTGGGAGCGAGAAGAACGAGGCTGACATCTTGGAGCAATTGTATTTACAATTAACATGGCTGAAAACGATTGCCTCTATTGATCCCCCCTTCCTGCAATTACAGCCCCATTGTTTACATTCCAGCACTTCAGTTATAAAAAGGAAATTCAATAATTATTGCATTATTTAAAGTTAAAGTGCCACAGAGTTTGCTGGCTATGCTCGCTGGTTGATTTAACGTTCAGTAAAATCCATGCTGAGCTCTCCATCCTTAGGCTGAGCAATATTTGGCTTTTAATGAGACTTCAAGGGCTGGTGGAACAAACCCCATTTGCTGGGTCACTTTTGGGTTTGTGGGGGAACCCAAAACCTTGCAGCACAGCCAGGACCAGCTGCATGGCTAGCGAGGAGAGCATCTGTGGTGTCACTTAATGCCAGGCAGGGCTGGAGGGCTCAGAAAATACAGATTTGGTGGGGTATAGGGATGGGCTGTTAATGGGGGCAGTTGTGGCTGTTTTTCAGGCCTTTCCGTGTGATCTGGGGACTTAGATTGGTACCTCGGCCTCTGTGGCAGGAGGGAGTGCTACATTTCCAGCCTCTTGGTAAGAAAAGTAAGGATCAGAGAGCAGTTACCACAAGCTGAGCTGCAGAAACTCAGGGACAAACAAGCCTGAACCCCACCGCTGGCACTGCACCGTGGAGCTGTGATGCACAGAGGCAGGAGGCTGGAGGAGGGAAGGGTTTGTAATGCTGCTCCTCTGGAAGCAGTAAACAATTCAGGATGTTGATGGATATGAAAGAGCAGAAGTTCAGCTTTTGAACCTGCTGGATGCAGAATCAATTTTCCCCCCTTCCAGGGGGATGGGGGGCAGCTGTGGGCACTCCAGCTCTCCCCAGAGCGCAGACAGCGTGTCCCACTGCGCGCTGCAGCCGCCCGCCGCTCCCCGGCTCCAGGAAATTCCAGCTGGGGCTGCAGGTGTGAAAGGAGAGCAAGATGAATTGGCCAACCCTGACTTTTATGGAGTACTTGGAACAGACCAGGATCAGACAGCTGCATCCACATGACTTTCATTAAAAATTCAGATTCTTCTCCTCCAGGGCTGTGTGATTTATCTCATGCAGCACATCAGAGGCACATGGGGGCCAAGAGATGCTCACAAGGCTTCTGAGGTCTGCAGTGGGGTCGGGTCCCTTTCTGTGGTGACCCGTAGCCCCCCTCCAGCTCCGCTGTCAGGGTCACCTCCTGTCCCTCCCTGGGGGCATACAGTCCTCGCTGGCACCTGAAGTGTTTCCTACCAAGCCTGTGACTAATTACCCCTGTCTGACCTTACCCCGAGGAAGAGTCAGTCCCTGGGTATTCTCCTGCGCTGCACATGTGCTGGTGGGGCTGAAGTGGTTCCAGTAGCTCCTGAGCTTGGGTCAACCTCTCCGAGTAAACGCTGAGGCGCTCCCTGGTTCTGTGTGCTGGTTCTGGTCACTGGGGCTGCTCAGACATCAGTGCTTGCAGGAGGCGGCCAGCGCAGTGCACCTCTGCAGTGCTGCTTCTTTCTGTGGCTTTTGTGATCTTCCAGCAGATTTTGGCTCCTCCTTCTCCAGCTGCATCTGTCAATTCTCTGAAATCACTGCTAACTTTACCCATGGTAACGGAGCTGAGCGCTGAGTTCAGAGGTAGGAAAAGTGTTACATGTGGACAAAACCTCTGCCAAAGATGTTGAAGTCTGACAACTTCTTTTTCGAGAAGCCCTGAATAGTGGAGTGACCTTTGTTTTCGTGGCAGGGTATCCTGCGATGTGAGAGTGCTGGGAAGTGATGTGGAGGAGGTTTCTCCAGACTGTTTGTCAGTGACCCACACACCACCTGGCCGTACGGAATGGTCAGAGGGGTGAGGAAGAGGATGTTTGTGCAAGCAGGAGGGCGGGGGACTCGCTGGGGCCGTGCCTGGCAGGCTTTGCACAGCCCTGGGGTGCTGTCAGCTGAGGATCTGCAGGGCTGCAGCCGGCAGCCCTCTCACAGCCAGAGCGAGGAACATTGTTCCTTTTGGTTGTGCTGGTTTGCTGCTGTGTAGCGTTTATGAGCTTATTTTCCCACTTTGGGTTCTGGATCCCAGTCCTGTTATCTCACCTGCTTCTCCTGCCCAGAGAGACCCAGACGTGCAGGGGATCTCACAGGGGAGCTGGGGACCGCCATCTGCCTGTCATTGGGACAGTGACTGAGTTTCTGCTGCTGGTTGTCCTGTCAAAGTCTGCACAAGAAGAGGCCATCCTCGAGTGTGGAGAGAGTTTTCTCACACGTTCTACTGCTTTTGTACCACGGACACCACTTGGGGGTGGTGACGGGGTGTTCCCCCTCACAGTGCAAACCAAGGACTTGAGAGTGCTGTGAGCATGGGCTTGTCCTGAGCAGCATTCAGGGCCCTCCGAAGGGAAAGCTTTGTGCCAGTTGAGGTTAAGACTGCATAGAAATGGGACCTTTTTTTATTGAGTAATAAACATCCAAAGCACGAGATAGTTCAAAGTGTTGTTGCATCTCCCTGGTGGGCTGAGGTTACAGGTCAGATGTCCCCCAGAACAGCAGCTGAGCTACTTAACATGGCAGAGAGGGACTGGAGAACCCCCTCGTGCCCCTGGCAGTGCTTCGGGGGGGGTTCTGTCCTGTCACCATCGGAATCAGGCTCGTTACACCATGGCTGAATAAACTTTGCACAGAAGAGATTTTGAGCAGATAGTTGTTTAACATCTTTAAAAATTTAAAAGATTTTAAAAAATTTAAAAGATGTAGAAAAGCTTAGAAATCAGATGGTGAATATGAACTGCAGGAGCAGCTACAGAGACGTTCATGAGAGTTTGTTACTTGTGTAACAGCAGCAACTTGGGGTCTCAGTCCTGGGTACTACAGTTTTAGCTCCAAGGACCATTGTGTGGTATGTGGCATGGGGTGAGGGGGGCTGCCTGCAGTCGGGCAGGCTGATACAGTGTCATGTTCAATTCCATGATTATTGTAAGTTACTGTGAGTGAGGCAGCATAAGAGGGGGAGAGACGGTAAAATAAACAGAGTTTGGGGTATGTGAAGGATGGAGGGAGAGTAAAAAGAACTGACTGTAGCGTCATTCCTTACTTTGTTTAAAAATCAGATTTCCGTAGTCGTACCCTGTGAGCATTTACTACTTAGTAGAAGAAAACAGTTCTGAGGCAGATGTTGGAGAGTGGCACATGGGCCTGGCCCAGCGCGTGCAGCTGACACCGGTGTTCGGCCACCCCGGCCACACCGGGGCCAGGGCAGGGCTGGGGGACACTGAGGGGTGGGTGGCACGGAGTGGGGGCAGAGGAGGGAGATGAGGCCTCTGAGCAGGACCCTCCTGTGCTAATCACTGTGAGAACACAGCCTTGCCCGGAGACCTGCACACTCCGTGCACGGCGGACAGGCTGCGCTTGGTGTGGCGCATGTGGGAATAGGTGCTGGGAGCCCGTGGTGCTGAGCCACAGTTGGTGTACGGACAGGAACACCCGTGTCCCCTGGGAAGCTGCACTCGTGAGCCGTATGGTTTCCATCAGAGCGTTCCTCTCTCTGTTTCTGATTTAAAGTGTAGCTTTGACTCACCCTGATCAATATTTTGCATGCCATGCGTGAAGAACCAGATGTTGGAAGTTTCCTATTGTGGAGAGGGAGGGGGCGAACACCCCCCCAGACTCACAGAAATCGATGTTTTCTGACAGAAGTTGGTTGGTTTTCCTTGGAACAATATATTCTTTTGATTTTCAAGTTGATTTGTCTTCTAACAAGGTTCTGGTTTAGTATTTTGAATTTGTTTCCTGTGATACGGATAAATTCTCACAAGAGGGAAGTTTAACAGTGTGATGGGCAATAACTACACGTACTTGGACAGCATTTCATCGCCTCCAGCAGCGCACAGCTTGGACTGGCTCAGCCCTCACATCTTTTTTCTCTGGACTGCTCCTTTCCTCTGCTGGGGGATGGGTTGAATCAGGTGCACACTGTGCTGTGCCCAGGGCTTGGTGGTGGTGGCACCCTCAGCCTGTGACTTGTCTATCACAATAGGCAGGTGAGGCTGACCCCAGCGCGAGGGATGTTTGAGACGAAGCAAAAGAAGAGCATAAAATAAGACACATTTATTAAACTGTTTAAAACAAATGTTTTCCTAAAACCCCCTTTTAAATGAGAACAGCGCAGACTGTGCCTCTGGTTCCACAGAGACCATGTCCTTAATATTTCCTTGAACCCGTGACCGGATTTTTCTCTAATTGCTCACTGGGGGTTTCCTCTGGCTCTGTGCAGAAGCTGCTGCTGAGCCCGTGGGCGCTTCCTGAGCTCCAGCACGGGGTTTGTGGGATGGGCTGGCGAGGATGGGGCTGGTGTGGTTCCTGGAGCCAGGCCCCAGCCTGCAGCAAGCTGGGAGCAGGGAGGTTATGGCAGGGGTTGGAGCTGGGGCGTTATGGCAGGGGTCAGGGCAGAGCCAGGCTGGCGAGGCTGGCCCGTCTGAGGTGGGCACGCGACTCTTGCGACGGGCTCGCTGACCTTTCATGCCTTAAGCCATTCATCTTTTTTTGGCTCAGGAAGAGGGTAACACATGCAGACAATAGAAATGAGATGAGGAAGAAGTTCTTATAAGGCAAAACAGCAAAAAATCTTTTGAGGGCACCAGTGGGATTAGTGCCCTCGTGGATTCTTCAAATATTACAGTGAATTTAATTAAATACATCGTGATCCCAAAAGAGGCTAGTCTAATTAGCCAGATCTAGAATACATTTATTCTCTTTCCTCACCCTTCCAATCAGAAGCCTAGGCATCAGCTCATATCCTATTTTTAATCATTCCTAGACTCAGAGGGCTCTCCTTCCTCCATGTGAGCAAGGCACACAGCGCTGGGTAATATGTGTCTTTAATCTTATCTCAGCTGTAACTGAGATAATAAGCATCAGAATTTTTACCAGAAGGTCCTGGCTGCACGTAGGCAATATTTTTGATTGACAAACCTCAAGATCATTTCCAAATCACTGTACTTGTGCCTCGGGCCAAGTGTGTGGTGAGGAAAGAGTTCCGTGAGATGACACAAAGACACAAGGGGGTGTCGGGGTTGGATGGGAGGAGCTGGCAGGGAGTATTGCTCAGCTGAACTGTTCGGTGTGGGGTGGAAACACCAAAGGCCTTCACTGAGGGATCTCATTTTGTTTCACCTTGGTATTCATTTTTTCTCAACTAGTGACACACCCTTACTGTGGAATTGGGAAAGTTCCTGTGACCTCCTGCTGCCCAGGGGGAAGGGACAGCAGCTGTGCCGTGGCAGCCAGCGTGGCTGTGCATGGTGAATTCTTCCTTCTGGTTCTAAGAAATAATTGCCACGTCTGTGGGATCCATGACAGGAAATGGCTGTTTGTTTCCCCAGAGGCACGTATCTGTGTACCAGAGGATTGATAAGTTTTGCCAAATAATCGCGGTATCATAATCTGGAATTAGTGGTATTGGCTGCAACAGCACAGCTCAGGAGGGGGACAAGGTTTTTCCAAGTGCTGGCCTCTCACAGTGGTACTTGGCTGCATGCTCACCGTTGGCTTTTCAGCCTGGGTTTCACAGGCCAGGCTGCTGCTTCCCTCCTGACCCAAGGGAGTAAAACTTGGATGCCAGGGAGCGGAGAGCTGGATGATGGACAGGATGGCTCTGCACTCTGCTTCCATACACTGTGCAGGACCTCTCTATCTATTGGGTTTGTTGTGTTCTAGGGTTGCTTTAGTTTTACTCTTCATAGTTTTCCATGAGAATTTACAAAATTTAATTTTATGTTTGATATGCAGTTGGATCCTCTCCCAGGACAAGCTTTGAGTGTGAAGGAGTGAGCCCTGAGTGGGTCATGAGCAGGTGTTACTGCTGGGTCTAGTGCTTTCCCTCACTGAGGGAGGTGATCTTGTCTGTCTCCATCTGTGCTTTGTGCCCATTTCAGTGTCTTTTGGTTTTC
>NW_008239544.1:1883175-1908372 GCF_000691975.1 Corvus brachyrhynchos
AGCAGGAGAGCATGTAATACCTTGGGAGCAAACAGGCTTTGTCTCACTGGATCTGTGTCAAAATGTGGTTCCTTAACCAATTCCCAGGTGGCTTTTAGCAGTTTACAGGGGACTAACCCAGGAGACTGGGGGTGATAAAGGACACTGACATCCCTCTGCTTTGTTCTCCACAGCACCTGCAGCACCATGAGAGCGGGGTCGAAGGTGAAAGCTGCTACTACCACTGTGTCCTCTGTAACTACTCCACTAAGGCCAAGCTGAACCTCATCCAGCATGTACGCTCCATGAAACACCAGCGGAGTGAAAGCCTCCGGAAGCTACAGCGCCTCCAGAAAGGTCTTCCTGAGGAAGAGGAGGACCTAGGACAGATCTTCACCATTCGCAAGTGTCCAGCTGCCGAGGCCGGTGAGTGCTGCTGCCTTGGCGTGAGCGGGGCCAGCGCCACAGGGTGGGTGGGTGGCATTAGACCCACTGTGCTCTTCGGTGACAAACTTGGTGATGTTCCTGTTTCTCTTCCCTGCTGTGCGATGACACAGTTTATCAGTAACACATTACAGGAATCCCACCTGGCCTGAGGTGGGATTTGGGATGTAGAAGTTTAGGATGTTGAAGTTACGTGTGTTGATTCAGGTTGGTGTCTTAAACCCTGGAACATTGTATGAACATCTAAAGATACTGTCATATCTGGGCAACTCAACAAACCAGTGCACTAGTAGATGTTTTCCAATGAGTCAAGTGATGCCCTGAGCACCAGCATAAGCTGTGCCAGCTTGGCACTGATTTCTGGTACTTCAGCCACACTGGACTGGGAGGAGGAGCTGGGCAAAAGGGGTGGGCAGGACATGCAAGTTTTCCATGTCTGTTCTCCATGTCTGTTTTCCATGTCTCCTCTTCATAAGGAAAATAAAGTGAAGGGCTTGTATGAAACATTCACTCACACAGATCATAGGACAGGGATTGCAGCTGCGAATCCAGCAGGAGGAAATGTGCCTAAAAGGAGCAGTTAGGCTGGATGGAGCAGAGATGGTACTTTGTTTAGTCACACAAAGGGTTGAGAAGTTTTTCATGTTCTGAAAAATCAAGGTCTCCTGAAGCCCTCTTCAGAGGGAGGAGAGGAGGAGAATCAGCCTGGGTCAGCTGGTTTGTGTGCTGTCAAGGCATGAAGGTGCTGGAGCTGGGGTGTGCCAGCAAAAGCCTTCACAGTCCTCCTCTTAGCTTCAAGCAGGACTTTTCTCTATGACTGCTATGAAAATTGGTAAATCCTACATATAGCCTGAGGAACTGGCATTCTGCAGTGAATGCACATGGAGGTGAGGAAGGTGGCCTTGGCTGAAAAGGCTGAGAAGGAACAGCGGCAGCAGCTGACGGAGGTTTCGTAAATGTCCCTTGAATTCACACCTGGGTCTTACTGCTGTTATGCCTGTGAGAAACGAGGATCTGAAATAAACCCAAAACACCCCAAGAGTGAAGACAGGCGATTTTTCATTAAGAGTTAAATTCAGTCTTGTGGAAAAAAGTGCCCAATCTGTGACCTTGGCGGCCCAGCAGAGTCGAGAGCGTGGAACACGCTTCCCCAAAGGTCACAGTCACAGTGAGAGCGTGGTGGCTGCCACACCGCCTGGGGGGGACAGCGGCTCTGGCAGCCCTTCCGCTGCGCTGCGGTGCTCTGCCGTAGGAAAACATTCCGAGTTCAGAAGGGTTCTTTGGGCAGGGCTGTGGGTTGTGAGCTGCTTAAATGCAAAACGAGCAGAGAGGGGAAACCATCCGTGCCCTTTGTGATAGACAGAACAACCTTGAAAACCTTGTTTACTCTAGAAATTTCTGTTTACCTTGTCTTTTATTGTACAAACCTTATCTTTCCCATCCGGCCGCCCGGATTAGGACATGGCAGGTAGTGGGAGGGCAGGAGCTGACTGGCTGGGAGGGAAAACATTTTGGTGACCATTTTAAAAAATGTAGTATTTTTGAAGTGAAAGTCCTGACAAGTCACTGAAAGGAAAGCTTGATTTACAAGTATTTTACTTTAATTTTCTTTAAGCCTGTTGGTTCTTCAACAAAAACTGACAGAGAACAAGACACTGACAATTTCTTGATCATATTTTATTTCAAAGGTTATGAATACAAGCAAGAATAAGGCTTCAGAAGGCAAAGGGTCAGTTTTGCTTGTCACTTTAAGCTGAGATACTTAATTTCAGACACTCCTCAAGCCCACTGTTGAGCTGATCAAAGTGGGACACCTCACTGGCATGCTGGCCCAGGCATCCCTGCAGGGATGGGAGTCAGGTTTGGATGAGAAGCTGCTGTAACCCCAAGGGGGAGAAGGGGTGCTCCCATCTCCCACTCATTCTGATCCCATTGTGGGGATGCTCAGCTGTGGGGCAGGGCTGTGCACGGGGGCGGTGTGAGTCTGTGCCCTGCGTCTCCTCCTTCTCTGTAACAGGGTCTCTCCTGTGTCCCCATTATGGTTTTTAGTGTTGTTTTCTGAGGGCTGGGTGGACTTTTCCCCTCTGCCTTTTGATAAGGCGTCTCTGCGTTATTAGATATCAGGCTCAGAGACCGGGACAGATACTTGTCTGTGACACTTCTCTGGTCTGTGACACGGGTCTGCTGGGGCACAAAGGGACCATGACTTCTCTGTTGCTTTGCCGCAGTCCAAGTGCAGTGGTTTGTTCTGTACTGTGGCCTCGTGTGACAGAGTGGAGTCACCCTGTTCCCCTCCCGCTGCGTCCCATTGCTGTGCACAGAGCGCAGGTGCTGGTGTTGAATGCTGTGTGTACCTGCTCCGTGTGTACCTACTCTCTGGTGTGTGCAAGTATGTAGGAAAAAGCAGTACTGTCTGGAGACGGTGAGTAGATACTTGCTTGTGTAGATGCATCTCAATCTGTTGGAAGAGAGCTCTGATCACACCTTAATTAGTCCTCTAACAATCTGCAAAGGTCAGTGCCAATTGCCTGTTCATTTACATTTGTAATTGTGATGGTTCTTGATTGCACATTAGTTGCAATTCACTCCCTCCCACCCTGAAGAAGCACAGGCAGCCTGAGCAGCCGCTCCAGGGACACAGGAGCCTTTGTCCCTGCCTGTGCCAGCCCCTCAGCACTCCTCAAAAATTGGGTGTCTTTTGGGGAAGAGCTTTAGGATCTGCCCTCCGCTTCCAGTAAGGGAATGACAAAGTTGTTGGCAGGGAAATTACATGGACATCAGGCAGGAAACCCAATCCTCCTTGAACTGGATAATTAAAGACAATTAAACTTTTCTGCTTGCTTTGAGAAGTGTGCTCATTATGCAAGAGATGGGGAAGCGGCTGGAAGTTCAGCTGGTTTGTTGATCAGAGAGAACACAGCTTCAGGGAGGGGGTATTGTCCTCTCAGGGTATTTTTGGACATCTCTTGCTGTGGTATCTGGGTTGCTGCCACTGCAGATGTCAGCCCCTTGCTGCAGCAGCATCTGTGTAATGTTACTCATAAACGAATTGATTTTTAATGATGGGGGTTTCGAGAAGAAAAAAGTGAAGAAAGAGTGACCATAATAAAAACCAAAACGGTCTCAAGATGTCAGATGAATGCACTTACGGCTCATTAGATAATGACAGAAACAAATGTGAAACAACCTGCATCGAGTTTTCATTCTGACTTTGGAAGTGTTTCTTTCATCCCAGAAGGCATCAAGCACCACACCCCTCTCCATAGCTCGGGCAGCTGCACACAGGGTCGTTGGTCAGAGCGGGGTTTCTGCCCTCTGTCCACCACATAGTGCTCCTGCTCTCCCCATCATATTCCTCTCCATGTGCCACCCATGTAGGTGGGGCTGTTGGGCCCCCATTGCTTAGCCTTTGTACCCCTGGGCAAGTGCTGGTCGCACTTAATGTGTTTCCTCCCTTACCTGTTTCTCCTGACTCCTCCTGTTTTCCATCTCTTCTCTCCCTTTCCATAGTGTCTTCCTGTGAGAGGAGCAGTAGGCCTTTGCCCGCCCTTCCCACTGTGTGGGACAGGCATCCTTTAGGTGTCCTCAGGTGTCCATGCTCCTTGCCTGCACCAACCTCTCCCCATTTCACCGCAGAGGACAGTCACACCTCAGTGTGGTGGTCACACTGTCACAGCAATCCTTCTCATTGCTGCCAAATCCTTGGCAATCATCTCCTTCCGGCGCAGGGTTCTTGTTGGGGCCCTTGCAGGAAGAACAGGGCCAGCTCTCTGGCAGCCCTTGCTGGACACCAAATGCTGTGAACAGCCCCTTTGTCCTGGCAGGACGGACAGGGGGCTGGGGAGTTCACCTCTGCCCCTCTGCCCACCCTTGCTGGAGCACCTGCGCTGCTCCCTCTGCCAGCCCGCAGCAGGGGACCGGCCAGTCTCCCTGCTCCAAACAGGTGGATTACAGTTATTTTGAGGACTGTCTTTACTGCAAAACTCTGCTCTGTTCTCAGAGCAGAGTTTTGCAGTAAAAGCTGGAAAGCTGCTGGCTCCCTGGAAGGGGGGGATGCCTCAGAGGCCCTGCTTTCCCCTTCCGTCTGCCCCACAGGCAGAGGTGCACTGTTTGTCCACGTCTCCCTTGCGTTTCAGTATGTCACCTTTTGAAGGGCTGGGAGCTGCAGACTGAAATCGGGATGTGAATCTTTAATGAAACCAAGTATGTAAACAGACCTAAGGTACAGCTGAAGCAGTGTTCGGATGAGAAAATCCCACGTGGTTTAAAAATAGTAGCTCCCAACCTCAGAATCACAGAATCACACCTCAGCCTGACTCTGCCTGTGTCGCCTGCAGACAGCAGGGTGCTCATTTGGTTGCTGCACCTCAGTGCACTGAGTCATGCAAATGCTGTGTTCCTCCCTCTCACAAGCAGTTCTGTGGCTGCCCCAGGGATTCGAAGGCATCACCATCGGGGGGACAGGAGCAGGTCCCACGTGCTGGGGAGCCAGTTTGGTCAGGGAGCAACCAGGATGTGGTTTGCAGTGAGAGGTTTCTCTCAAATGCAAAGTTTCTATCAAGCAGAAGGGAGGCTCGATGCCAGCCCGGTTGAATCCATTTGTGATCTGGCAGGCCCACAGCATGCTCTAATACCTCATCTGCTTCCTCAAGACTGAGGCACTACTCTCTGGTTCCCTCCTCTACTGTCCAGGCTCTCCAGTTCCCCTATTCCCTTGGTGGCCATTTCCTGGATTGGGAATTGTGACCAGCCCATCTGTAAAATGAAGCAAATTGTGTAAAAAAGGAGAGGAGGTCTTCCACAAAAAACTCCTGCGAGGGAACCATCCTGTTATTTTCCCACCCTGAAGGTGGGCAACCATGCAGGGCATTTTTTCCTCACCATCGTAAAGCACGGAGTAATTACTCATGGAGCTTGTTACAGCAGGGGTGGGAGATGTGCCTTTGGGGTGGATTTTTCATGATAGCAGACTCTCTACTTCCAGTAGAACTTTAAGACTTTTGAAGGGAAAGTTGTTAATGGCAAATTGTATTTCTCCCTGCTTGAAATAAATGTAGTGGGATCTGACATCCTCCACTTGGTCTCCATTAAAGACAGTGTGGTCATTCTTAATGACGCCTGTTGGTCTCCAGCTTCTGCTGGAGGTAATGGAGGGTTTTGGAAAGAAATCTCCAGTTTGTTTTGTAATCTCTCTCCACTTTTTCATGGGACTTGATTTCACACAGCAGTTAAGAGCTTACCAAAGCAGATCACCTCTATGGTGCCTGCAGGAAAAGAGCACGCGGAGTCCATGCTACAGCATCAGCCAGTCAAAACCCCTCTGCAGCTCTGGCTCTGCTGACGATGCCCCAGGTACATGTCTGAAATGTGTGGCCCTTGCAGAGGGCTGGGGAAGTAATTTCCAGGCTTGTCCTTGATTGACACATTTAATAATCTGCCAACCCAGGTTATAGCCTGAGCTCCTGTGTGCAAACACCAAGTGCTCCCCAGCTTCATCCGTATCTCTTGGGCTTTTTACCTCTCACTCTCCAAAACTTGATACTGCCTTTTCCCAATACGCGATCTGTAACCCCTGAGAGCAGCAGCCTGCTCAGGCTTTGTTTCCAAAGTGCTGCGTGTAAATCCAGCCAAACCATCAGTACATGCATGGTCAGAGGTGGGCGAGCAGCCACAGGTTCATGGGAGTCATTGGGGGCCCTGTCGTGTGCACCCGGCTTCTGCTGGGCCCGTGTCCTGCAGCTGGGGGTGTGCAGCAGCTCTGTTGTCCAAGGTGGAAATCCCTTCCTGTCATCTCCTCAGACACAGAGAGTGGGACGAGGGATTGTCCTGTTTTGAGAAAACATTTACCCATGGTGCAGTAGCGTATGTGGACTAGCAGCAGAGGCAAGCAGCCCTGGGCGATGTGTGTATTGCGCTGATTGAACTCGCAGTTCCCTTTACTGCAGCAGTTCTGATCTCCCTGCCAACCCCACCAACTACCCCCACAGGCAGGATTATCTCTTGTTTTCCAAGATCTCGTGTCACATGTGTTCATTTAGAGGACAGTTTGTTGCCTTCCCCTTTGTTGTTCTGGTGAACCTTGGAATTTTTTCATTTTTCTTATGGATTGAATGGCTTCAGGACTTTTTACCTTTCCAGCAAGTTCCTAATAGAGTTGCAGTATTTCTGGCAGGGTCTCTCCACTGGAGGCCATCCCAAGGCTGGGCAGATGACAGCGTCTCTCCTCCATGGTCAGGCAGAGAGACTAGGGAAGCTTTTGGTTCTGCTTTAGTTTCACATTGCTTTAATGGTCATTGAAATCCAGCAAAGGTGTTTCTGGCAGCCATGGATCAGGGTGGCTATGCCCAGCTGACTCCTTCGGAAGGCCTGAGGATGTGAGGAGAGCCCAAACGGTTTGAGAAACTTTTAGGGGACTTTTCTTTCCTGGTATTGCCCTGTAACATAATTTCTATCTGTTCCCTCCTTGTCTCCTTTCTCCCACCTAAATTTTGAGGAACCCCATTCGCATCCCAGCAGCATCTCTCTGTCTTTTTCCATTTGGGATACCATGGGGCTGTTGAGGTCTGGCTCCACAGAATGCAGGGATAAAATTGGTTCTCTTTAATATCTGGCAGAGGCAGATTTCCTTTGTTTTTTATTTTTTGGGGTTGGTTTTGAGTTTAAAGTCAAGAGCAGTTGTGCCTTAGCTCTGCTTTGACCAACCAGCAGCAAAGAGATAATCTCAAAAGGATATGAAAGGTTTAATCATTTTAATTTTGTTTTTATTAAAGTTGGTTGTGACTTTTTTCCTGTGCCCCTGGTAAAAGGGGGGTAACAGAAACCTACCCAAACCCTCAAGCATCTGCTTAATGAAACTGCAGCGGGAGGCGCCTGCGGAAGGAAGCGGTGGGATGGCCGGGCTGGGGAGGGCAGGCCAACGGCATGCGGCAGCAGCACCCAGCCGTGGCAGGAATCTCATAAGCCCATCCCACTCCAGCCACCCCTTGTCCTGGGGAGCTCATGGCTTTCGTTAAGCAGAAGGAGAGGAAGCTCTGACAGCTGACTTGTTCTAGAATGTTTTTCTTGTTTGACTGCATCTTAAAGCCCTTTCCACTTAGGAAAAGTAAAGGGGGAAGTATCACCAGATGCTGCAGTACAACACTATGAGACTCCCGGTCCCTCTTCTCCGCTTTTTTCTCCATATCCATGCAAACTCCAGAGCCAGACTGAAGCCCAGCTGTCAGAGCTCCACATCTCCCTGAGCTCCATTTCCCTTGGGACTCAAGAGTGGCATCCCTGTCTCTTGGTAGTCCATCCCTGAAGCTCTGCTGCCGGTGCCCAGTGCATGGTGCCCACTGCACCTTCTGCTTCTCTTCCCTGTTTCTCTTTTCTCCTTTCTCCTGCACAGATGTAGAATAGGGAACTCTCCTGAGGACGTGATTGTTGCAGTGGTGCAGGTTAAAGATTGAAGGTCTCTCCCTGTGAGGAGTGAATCAGTAAAGTTTTGAAGGCATTGCAGGTACTGCAGCATGGCCTCAAGGTGTGTTGGAGCAGGTTAGATGTCCATGTGAGTGACATGGGATTCACACTGACAGCAAACTCGGCTCATGGTGAAGGTCCCATCAGTGTAGCCATGCTGTGTCTTGTCCCAGCCTCGCCCCTGCTCAGGTGCTGTGTCTGACCCAACCCCCTGCTTCAATCTTCTGGTAGCATGAAGAAAAAGAAACCCTCCAAAACTTTAGACATGTGCTCCAGCAACTGTTCCTCCACTGCTAGCCCTGATTTATGATGTTTCTCTCATAGACTGTGTTGCAGCAGCTCATATCCAGCACCTTCCCACAGGTCTGACTCTTGTAGCCATTGCTGCGCTTCTGTTTCCTCCCTTCCCGTGCTACTGGGCTTCAAATTAAATACCTCTGGAATGAACATGCCTCCTCCTGTGTTCCCAGGTTAATGAGTTGAAAGTTTCCTGGCTGCCGTGTTGTTCTTGGTGTATTAGTTTGGAGTCTTGTTCCACTGTTGACCTGAACTGAGAGGGGCTGGAGCTTCAGCACAGAGTTTTGGTGGGACCTCAGTACCTTCTTCCCTGCTAATGTGCCCTGGCTGGGGACAGTGGCAGAAAGGAAAGGTCAGTCACATTCAGCTGGGCACAGGCTTTGTGTTTGGAGGCAGCAAGGATGTTTGAGTGGTTCATAAGTAAACAGTGGAGCAGGGTGAGACCTGGAGCAGCACGCTGGTGTGCCATCCTGTTTGGAAGGTGAGTTTGAAGCCTGCTGCCACTGAACATGGCCATTTGGGGTATAGGCTTCACTGTCCTGCACGAAAGATCCATTTGTGTATAAAAGCTGATACAAGTCTGCAGGGTCATGCTCAGCACTGGAAGAGAATGTCCTTGTACCTTCCTCTCTTCGGGAAATACCCTTGCAGGGCATCAGCTCCTTTCCTGGTTGTTCCTGCCTTTTCCCTGCTGTTGTTCTCTCAGAGTTCATTCTGCTGCAGGAGCACATGTCTGATGGTCTTTAACTGGCAGGACTGAAGGAAGCCCCCCTGCTACCCAAACCTTGCCATGCAAACCCAGTGCACTGCCCAAGATGAAAAAGTGCTTTGAGACCTTTGTTCAGAGGAGACATTGTGAGGATAGGAAGTGCTCTCCTCCACCTCTCATCTGTAGGTTATGGACTTAATTGCAACAGATACACAGCTTGAGTTCTGAAATGGATTCCTTTTTTTCCTTATGCAAAATGAGATTCCATACATTATAGGGGGATGATTTGTGACATAGGGTTTTACAGCAGCTGGCTCAGGCTGGCAGTGACCCCTGGCCTGACCCGCTCCAACATTCCCACTGCTGCGGTGTGCATGTTGGACCACTCTCCTGTGTCCCTGCTCTGGTCCTCTGTTTGCCTGTGCTTCTGAAATGCACTTGCTTCCTGTCCCTTCTGCGAGGCCTATTGATCCTCTGGTGATGACATTAACATCCTCAGAACTGCCTGAGAAGGAGCTACCACATGCATTTATTTTTCCACTAAAACTCTAAGATTGGCTAATAACGTGCCTGTCAGCACCAGTGTCCTGCCTGCTCTGACTGCTTCAGAGGGAAATCTGGGGACCCATAAACAAATTCCTACCTCAAATCAAGGTCTCATCCTTGTTCCTGCTAAAATTCAGTTCATGCCCCTGAGCAAGAGGGTTATATTTATTCCAAATACTCAGTTTGCTTTTCCAAGTTGCACATCTCGATGCCTTTGCCATATATTTTGTTTTGACCTTAATGATTTCTTGAGGCCACAAGTTCCAAAGGCTAATTGGGAGCTGTATGAGAAATTACTATCTGTATTTGCTTCCAATTTGCACTTTTTTTTCCCCTTTCCCCTGTCAGTCCCTCCAAGAGTGATGAGTGAGAAAAGCAGTGTTGGTCCTACTCTACTGAACCTTCACTTGGATGCTCCTCTGAAGGCCACCTTCAGCTCAAAGAGCCTGAGCCCTCTCTTTCTCTGTGTGGGTACCTCCTCCTACCCCTTTTCAGGCTTTTCATTCATCTGTGGTCACTTCATTAAATAAATAGCAGTGGTTTGGGTTTTTTGTTCTGTTCTACACATGTGCTTTCTCCCCTGTCAGTGTGTCAGGCGTAGGTTTCCACTGGCCTGCAGGGATGTGCTGGCCTCTCCACAAGATGCACCCCGAACATTCCCACTCAGTGCCCTTCCTGCCCCAGCCTGGGGCCCCAAGCCCCTAAATCTCAACGTTGCTCTGAGATGGTGCACGTGGGGCCCTGCATGGCCCCGCCATCGCTCCCCAGGGTTAGGGTTAGGGCACCCCAGGGGCACAGCCTGATGTGACTTCCCATCTCTGTGTTCACGTGTGCAGGCGCTGCCGCACCTTCTCTGGGAACAGCTCTAGCATTTGGTTACCAATTAAGTTGAAGCATTCTGGCCTTTTCCCATCCCCCTTTCATAGTGGTGAAGGTTGAATTAGGGCTGGGTGTTTGGGATTGTTCCCTGGCCTCCACTGCTACTTTGCTGCCTCCTTTGTGGCCAAACAATGGGATTAATTTGGCCTTTGCCAGCCATGCTCAGCGCCAGCCGTTCCACTTCACTTGCGCAGCCGCCTCTCCCTTCCACAGCACCTACTCCCTGGCTCCTCCTGTTCTCTTTCCGTGTGTAGCGTGGAGGGTCACTCGTGGTTTGTTTTGTGTTGGTCTGGCAGGGTCAGGGGCCTGCTGGTCTCCTCCTGCTCCACAGGACCTGTCAGGTGAGGTGACCACCCGTTGCCAGGCGAGCCCGTCCCCCGCTGGCTGCAGCCATGCAGGGCAGCATCCCCTTCCTTCTGCACAAATTGGCAAGGACTAACCTTGTCATATCTAGTGCGGCGCTCACGGGCGCCTGCCTCCGAGGGGTAATCATGCAGGCATAAATTCGGAAAGTTGCTAAGCTATGAGCAGTCTTATGAGCATTAAAAGTGTCCTCTTTGCCAGAAAGGTCATTCATAACTTGGCTGCGCCGCTGATGTACAGTCAGTGATATTGATTGATTAATGTATAAAAAGCACCAAATCCATTTGCTTCTATGAAAGAGAATAAAGTGCAGTCGACTCTCTCTTTATTTTCACCTCATCCTTTTGTTTGAAGGACGTTTTTTTTTCTCTTTTTGTTTTGCCAGCTAGGTTTAAGGGGGTTACAAAAAGCCAGTTTCTGCCAAGTAATGCGTTCACAAAGGGAACATTGATTCACATCAGTGTCGCTTGAATTACCCTTAAAGGTTTGCCAAGGAGTTGTTCTTATATTAACCTTCTGTTCATCAAAGACAAAATAAATAAATAAGTCATAAAATCAGCTTCACTGCCCATGCTGGAGTTGGATGCAAAACAGGAATTTCTCCTATTCAGAATTTGTGCTCCAGGTGCTGCACCTTGGCCCCTCTCCCCAGGCTCTTGGACTTTTCCCTCCTGCAAAGCTGCTCCCTCAAGGCCCCAGTCTGAGCTGGGACAAGTGTTGATGGTTTTAGGGAGGGGGGCTCCTGCAGGGGAGTATTTTTGGAAGGATGTTGTATAAAAAGTTCATTTAATCACTGCAAGCATAACTAGAATGATTTCTACACAGGACAGTGAGGCCCAAGGAATTCTGCCCTGGCCAGGGTTGGCATTCTTCTCATTCACCCAAGGTCTTGTCTGTTTTTCTGTACTTACTTGACCACTGGTAATTAATAATGTGTTGTTCCCATTTTCCTCTGGTTAATTCTGAAATAGGAGACACCTTGGTGCCCCTGGAGCTTTGGGCAGCAACATCCCACCTTCCTCTCTCTCTGGGTGCACCGGCATTGTCCATGTCCATCCCAAAGCACCCTCACCTCCTGTGTGGGCAGCGAGGGGCCGCAGGTGTCTGTTCCTTTGGCAGGATGTCTGGCCCATGAGATCCAGAAGTGGCTGTCCTCTGCAGCAGGAGCTCTGTTGCTTTTCCTCAGTGCTGTTCAACCAAACCTCTGCATTTTCACTCAGTGCCTGTTCCAAAACTCTGCAGTGCCATTCAGTGACATTTCTTCTCCAGAGCAGGAGTTTCTTTGGCTTCACTCTGCATGTCAGGCAGCTGTGCCCATCACACTCATCCAGCAAACACAGAGCTTGCAAATCACCTTCCCTTGGAAACATCTCTGCACGAGCTGTCCCACCTGACTGTCACAAGAGTGACCAGCCATCCCCAGCACAAGAGTCCATGGCAGCCCTTGGGTTCTCCATGTCATTTCAGATAACCTGAGCCGTCCCACCACAAGGGATGCCCTCACTCATGGCTTCCAGTCTGGCAGCGCCTGGTGGGCTCCTTGGCTCCCAAAGCACTGGCTTGGAGCCACAGGGGAGCTCAGCTCCGGAGTTCTGCTCAGACCCATGGAAGCACTGTGCTGGCTGCGGCATGGGCAGCCTGAAGTGCCCGTGACCCCATGCACCAGTGGTGTTCTGGTGGTGCTCTGCACTAGTGCATGAGCCCACGGGTACCTGAGGTCCCACGAACAACTTCAGCACCGCCCACCTGGCACTTTTATTGCAGTGTCTCTTACTGGTGAAGAACGATGGTGATAACTCTGCCAGCTGTGAGGTTGCGTGCTGGGGTGAACACCAAAAATGGCAGTGTGCAGGATCCCTGCGGGATGTTCCTCCCACAACTTTCTCTGCTTACTTTGCCCGCATGGTGCATGTGCTGTGGTGGGCCCTGGACTTTGTGCTGCCCGTTTCACATCCCCAAGGGGCAAACCCCCAAACCCGGACACAGCTGACAGCAGGGCTTGGCACCTGGTGTTCCCAGGAAAAGCCTTTTCCCCCGTGACTGCTGTACAATCGGAAAGGAGAATCATCCTATTTTTTAATCTTTTTCTCTGACTGTGGGAGCACTACAGCCGGCCGAGGCCCCCTCCCCCTCTGGCGAGGCAGTGAGGATTGGATCAGATGATACGGAGTGTGCATGCTGAGAATGAATCCATTTTCTCTCCTCCATCTCCCCAGAATAAATTAGAATTTGCCTGATTTAATAAAATGGCTTCATCTCTCTCTGCCATCTTTTCTATCTCCCATGCGTTTCATCCCCACCCCCACTGCAAAAGAATAGATCTCGCCTGTGCGGGTCCTGTTTGGGGCCATGCTGCGGTGCGTGGGGTTAGTCAGCGCCGCACGCTCCGCCTGCCCAAGGGTCTGGCCAGGACAGCACAGGATTTGTCCCTGTGTCTCCATTTCCTTATAGTCCAAGGAGGTGGCTGTAATTGCTGTTGAGGTCAGTGTAATTTACTGTCCATCTGTCATAAACCTGCCCTCGCCAGGGATGTGACTGCCATGTAGAGTGTTTGGGGACAGGGAGGGGCTGGGGACAGGGATTATACAGCCCAGATTTGCCCCAACACAGTGCTCTGTAAGTAGTGTGTGTGTGTGTGTGTGTGTGTGTGTGTGTGTGTATGTGTGTCTGAGCGCGTGGAGCGGGCCTGAGCACTGCCACAGACCCCGAGGAGGAATTATTGTCCAAATTTAGGTGGTTTTGCTACAGCCAAACCTTTTTCTGTCGCCTGGATCTGGTGGTTTAATTCCTGTTTCGTAGGCTGATTTTTTCCTTTCCGTTCTGACACTAATTGCACCAGGCGCATTGGGAGTGGCGGCTGCTGAGCGGTACCAGCTAAATGTTAAGAAAGGTTTTAAAAACAGACTGAACTCTTCCTTAATGAGGCTCAATCGTGCTCTCCTCCGGGTGGTTTTGTTTTGCTGATCTGTCAGTTTTTCGAGGATTTAATTGCACTTTTTTCGTATTAGTCTTTGAAATGGGGCTAAGCAGCTTTCTCTAAAATGCAACACAAAAAGGAGAGATGCTTCCCTATTTTCTTGCTTTACTTTCATCACTCCAGGATCATCATCTGCCACTGGCACCTGGGACCCTGCAGTAGTAAAGAATAAAATATGTGAGAGCATAAGTGAAGGGTGGGCTGCACTGCTATGCTGGCCCCGCAACTGGAAACCCTTGCCGGTGGTTCCGTTTGCCTCCTGGCTCCTCCGTCTGTCTCCAGCTGGGTTGCCAGTTACGCTAATCCTAGAAGACCTTCCTGATGTTGGGTTTATAGGGAGAAGTAGGAGGCAAAGGCCGAACTGGTTTGTCCAATGTAGCTCATTTCCTGCAGAAATGACACAAAAATGAGTCAGAACCAAGCAGTGCTGCAATGCTCTGGAATGGTTGTAGGCTCCTCGAGCAGTGGAGCTTGCCAGAGCCTCTGGAGGCCTCTGAGCCCAGGCCCTGCTCAGAGACAGGCCAGCCAGGGCTGTCTCTGCTGGGGTCTGAAGCATCTCCAAGGGGTGGAGACCCCCCAGCCTCTCTGGATCCCAGTGTCCAGCTGCTACAGTGCTGGGAGTCCAGGGCAGGGGATGCCAAACAGATGATGCCGGGATGGGAGGAGGCAGGAGAGAGCAGGCAGATGTATCCATGAGGCTATTATCTTTATGGCATAGAGAAAACACATTTGAAGCAATCAGCATGGCATTCTTAATGGCTTCACTTCCCTGTGCTCTCCTCACGGGACAGGTTGCACAGCAGCCAGGGCTACCGGGGCTGTGCAGGCGCCGCCCCGCCACGCACTGCTTTTAACCAGTGCTTTGTTTTGCAGAGATGCACAAAGCTGCTGTTGAGTTTCCTGAGGATGCTGATGAACAAGGGAGCAGTGAGAGCTCCAAGCCACACAGCAGTGACTCTCCTTCCTTAATGTGCAATTTATTTTTACATCTCTTTGCAATTACATTTCTTTTTTTCCACTTTTTCTTCCCTTCCTCTGGCTTTGTTTCTTTTCCTCTTTCGCCTTTTTTCATGTTTATCCCTTAAATATTTCAGTCTCTTATTTCTAGTCTCAGCCTAACAAAGCATGTTTTCTTTTCTTGTTCTGATGCGTGCCTGCCTCCCTGTGAGCTCCCAGCACACCTCTCATGAGGATGTAAAATCTAAGAACCAGATCTTTGAGATTTCAAAATAAAATAAAAGTAAACTCTGCTTTAAAAACACTTTAGCAGGAAAGCCAGGCTAATTGTAAATCAATGAGTCTTAAAATGCAGCATTGATCTCCAGTTAGAAGTTTGAAGGGGAAAGCAGTAATTACTGTACTGAAGGTAGACTTTTTTTTTTTTTTCTCTCAGCAAGTTCTGGGCAGAAGGAAGGCTCATTAGGGCAGCACTTCAGAATCTGAGTAATTAGTTTAAAAAGTACTTTTGTGGTGTTATTCCCATGGCTAGAAATTATTGGAGTCTTCACAGATTTATAGTTCTGCTCTGATAAAGTTTGATTTATTATTGTGTTTGGTGGGGAAGATCCTTCCTACACAGTCACTTGGGTGATGACCTGGAGTGGGGATCAGGCCAGGAAGGATTGCTGTGGGCATGTGGGGCCTCTTGCCAGCGGAGGAGCCTCAGCCCAGTAGGATGGGATGTGAGGTCTTTGTGAACAAACTCTGGCCAATACTCCAAAAGAAAACAGAGCAGACATCTGGGAATCAGAACAGCAGCTCTTACTCCTTGTGAATGTTGTTGGCCTCCTGTCCAGTTACCTGCTAGTCCCTTCTTGCTCATGGGGGAGACAGCTCAGAAGATCTCTCAGTCTTTGTCATACCATGACCAGCTCTGTGCTGTTTTGTTGGGCCATTCCCTGTGCCACCCTCCTCAGGAAAGCACGACTGGTCTGGCAGGACTGTCAGGCTCCCCTAAGCCCATGGCATTTCTCCATGGGTTTTCCAGCTAATTCCTCCCATGAGCAGTGTGATCCTGCTCTCCTTTTCCAGGCTGAGGCAGAGGAAGTGGCTGCAGGCACCACCTGGGATGTGGATGCAGCCTCGTGTGATGTGGTCTGGGTTTGCTCTGGAAGGTGGGATAGAGCAGAAGTATCCAGGGCTTATTCCCTTACAAAACTATGCTAATTTGGGGAACTGACCCTGGAATTAGCATTGATCCATGTGCAGGAAGGCTTTGTGGCATGGGTGGTGAGCCCATCTGTACTTGGGGAGCGGGTTTGTGCTCCTGCCAGTCTCCCCAGTGTGTAAAATTGGGATAGTTGCACAGTCTGACATGTCAATCCCATACCTCTTGCCGTGGCTGTTCCTACTCACCAGACTCGATAAATATTTTCACAGAAATTACTCATTTTGCAGGGACTGCCATAGATCTGATTCTGGAGGGAAGGAAAGGGGAAGGTCTCTGGAGGCAGAAAACCCTTGTGTGGCAGAAAGCCTGCTGGGAAGTCAGCTCAAGAAGAATTAGAAACCCTTTAAATAAATGCTTACTTGACATGACTCTGTCTCCCCCAGTCTAACAAGCAGGGAAGCGAATGGCAGCCGCTGGCCAGAAATTGATTGCATTAATTGATATGCCAATAAGAGAGCTTGTTACATCCGCCATTGGTTAGGAGGCCGGCTAACAAGTCCCGCTGATCAATGGAACCAATAAAGATTTCATCCATTAATGAGCAACATGGTAATTAATGTTATCCATAAACCAATTAGCCTGGGTAGCTAATGTGCTGGTTAGCACAGTGAGTGGTGGAGCCATGGGTGGGCACAGGCCGGCTCATGCACAGGGGACATCACCTCCCCTGTATGAAGGAGACATCATCACCTCTCTGGTGTGGAGGGGACATCACCTCTCCAGTGCCACCATGGGGCTTGGAGCAGCAGCCAGCTCACTCTGGGCCTCCCAGAGCAAGGGAGCTGGGAGGGTGGCTGGTGGGATAGGTCACATCGCTGGAAAGGGGCATGCTTCTCTAGATTTTCAAGGCACTTTCAGCTCTTTCTTTCACTTTGGAACCTTTGTGTAACACACAGGCACCTTTCCCACTTCTTAGATGTTTTTGGAGGTGCACAGGTTTCTGTAACTTGTGTTCCATGGTGTAAGGCAGCATTTGGGTTGTTACTCTGTTGCTGGGAAGCTGCTGGAACCTCTCGAGCCCCCACCAACCACAGATGCTGCTGTGCACAGCCCTGCACTGGGCTTTCCCCACACCGCCAGTACCAGTAACAGTGTTAACACAGGTAACACAGCATGAAGGCTGCTGCCTAAATCCACTTTCCAGGGGCTTGCCCCAGCTGCCAGCACCACTGTGGCATCAGGACAGTCCATAGGGATCAGGACAGGAGGTGCCGGAGCAGCCCCAGGCCCTGGGCAGCATCAATCCCGCAGGTTCCACCGTGGAGTTACCTTGGATTGTCGGATATTGACCCTGGGAGACCCCTTGTGGATTCCCTAATTGAAAATTAATACCAGATCAATGCCATGGGCAATTTGCATATTGATCATAAACAACTTTGAAGGCACCAAGTGTGTGTCGAATCGATAGAGCTCTCGAGCAGGCTGCAGGGAGAGTGTCCCCGTGCCGGGCGCCTCGGCGGCTCATGCCAGAGAAGCTCGGTGAAGGCGGTGGAGGTGCTGGAGCATGGGTGGTTTGCACCAGACTGGAATCACAGCATGGAGTTCACAGCCTTTTCCTGTGGTTCCCTTCAGAAGGGGAAGGATGGGAAGGGCTCTTTGTTTGCTTATTTTAAACCAAATGGCCACAGCCCAGAGGCATCCCAGGGAGTGGGGGACATCACCCTGTCCTGGGCACACAGCCCTCCCTCCCCACCTGCCACATGCAGCCTGACACCTGCAATAGAGAAGCAGAGGCACTGCTTTTCTGAGGACATCAGAAGGGAACTCAGCAGTGATTTTTGCCTGACATTTTTGTCTTACATTTGCTCTGTGAGGGCAGTATTAAGACCCTTCTCTGTCTGCCCAGGACATTCACCAGTTATTTCAGAATGGCTTTGGGCTGAAGGCAACAAATATTTTGTGTCAAACTCAAATAAAACCTCAAAAACTTAATCTGAAAATCTGTAACTCATCCTTGGAAGCTTCTGGCACAGAGGGATCCCTGTGGGCAGGGAGATAAAGCATATGGACAGGCACTGCATTACCTGCCCCTCTGCACATGTGTGTGGTGCAAGGCAGCGCCTTGGACCCTGCAGGGGAACCACCTCTGGCCTGGCCACAGACAGAGCACAGGGAGCAGAGAGAGGGCAGGACTGGAAACCCACATCCCAAAGTTGCCACTTATTTTAGGAGCAGCCGGCAGCTCCAGGAAGTCGCTGTGCATCTGATTAGCGTGTTACGGAGCTTTCATTGACTCAGCTGTGCTGTGCTGATGAACTGAGGCTGGGGACAAGCGCCTGTAATTGAGAGAAATAAATTCTTATCACAGGCCTCTGCTGGAGTCACCACCTGTGCATGCGCCTTGCTCCAGGTTCCAGGAGTGGATCCAGTCCCCAGAGCACCTGACATGCCCTTGTTAGTGGGAAGGAGCCAGGCTCAGGACTGCAGACACCAAGCACCATCCTGGGATGGCTGACAGGTTCTGTCCACCCAGTCCACTGGCATGGCCCACCTGGTGCTACCTCCCTGCTTGACCACAGGCCAGCAGCTTGAGAGCCATCAGTACCCTCAAGTGTCTCCTTGGGAGCTGCTCTGTGCTCTTCCCTTTTTCTTGATCCTCTATGTTTCACTTGGGAGCTGGAGCAGCTGTTCTCCATTCTTACCTGAGATCTGATGACAAGTGGAAGATCCTTTCTTGATCTGTGTCAGGAGACATGGGCATCACAGAAGAAAGGGTTTTGTGATGCTGCAAAAGAAATAAGAATGAAGGTATAGTTTCTCTGAAAAGAAACCCATCTGCTGTTTTAAATTAAGAGGAAAAAACAGAAGTCCAGGGTCACAGGGCTCTGCAGCTCACTGTGGTGCAAGGCCGCGGTGGGCAGCCCTGTCCCCACTGCAGTGGGGCTGTGCTCGGGTTCCCTTGGCTGCTCGCAGCCCCTGTTATTTTGCCAGTTCTCGGGGCCGTGGACAGACTGCCTCGGTGGGCGCATGCGGCAGTGGGGAGGTGAGTGGAAAGGCTTCACTCGACATTCCCTGACCTCCTAGTACAGCTGAGTGCTGGAGAGGCAGCGCTGAAATTGCAGTCGCTTTCAATTACCCAAAGCCAAGAGAGGTAGAGAAAAAGGGGCTGTTGGCTCCAGGAAACTGAAGTCGCTGCTGCTGAAAGCTTGTTAGTACAAGGGGAAAAGCAATTACTGACATTTTGCCAGTGCCACTAACCCAAACCCAGGGAGGAACAACCCAGGCCAGGCTGTGGCCATCCCTGCCATGCAGGGTGATGTGGGACGCCTCAAGCATGCCCTCAAGGACAGCTCCATGGCTGTGGAGCTGTGGGGTGTCTCCCCTCCCTGTTCTCTTCAGCAGGTGTTGGTTGTGCATGCAGGAGCTCACCTGTGTTACCTGCTCTCTTCTGCACCAGCCCAAGTGGTGTTTGGTATCGAGAGCTTTGAGGGTGCTGGCAGAGGGGCTGGGAGAGAGGTGATGGCGTGGGAATGAAGACTCCACAGGCTGTCCACTGACAGGACTGGAAGTGGGGCTCTGTCTTCGAGGGGCCGCCTCACTGCCATGGCCTCTGTTCTTCAGCTGTTCACACCAAAAACTTTGGTACTGCAGCTCTGCCAGGCTGGTTTTTCTGCCTGGTGAGCCTGCACAGGTATTGTGCTTGTGCTACCAAAGTGTCTGTCCAGCCTGCTGGGTGTATTTGTCCTGTCCTTCTCAGGGCTCCTGGGGATGCTCAACTCCTAACTCCAAAGTCCCCTTAAAAGCTTAAAGGCTCTCTGCAGACGTGACTTTGGTTGCCACTACAGTGACCCCTCTTGTTCCCCGACGCTGGTAGTCTGAGCATCCCTGCTGGCTCCCTCCCACCTTCCTCAGAGTCACAGAACCATTTAGGTTGGACAGGACCTCTAAGGTCATTGAGTCCAACCTTTGACCAGTCAGCACTGTGTCAACTGGACCATAGTGCTGAGTGCCACATCCAGTCGTTTCCCTCAACTGCCTTTGCCTTGAGGCAGCAGCATGTCTGGGGGTGATCCTCTTTCATTTTTTATTATACATATTATTTATGGCCATTTATGATTTCCCATGTTTGGGGATATTGTTACTTCGTAGAAATGAGGTCCAGGAAGAGCCTGCCAACACGGCACTGGGATCTAGTCAAGAACAAACCCACCAGACCATGGGTGTCAGACCCTCTAGGACTCACCCCATGTACAAACCATCCTTAGGGACATTCACTTAGAACTACTGGTCTTTTTTCCATGTTCTTTGTAATAAAAAACTTGCCTCCCTGGGGACAAGAAGTGACAATTTGCCGTGGACACTGTACCTGGCTGTGGACCTGCTCCCCTGCCCTGGATCAGCCCCACCACTTTCCTCCACTGCCCCATGTCTGTGTTGGGAACTTGTGGTACCGCAGGCTGCAGGGATATTTTAATTGTCTGTTAACCAGGGCACTACAATTATGGCTTTCCCAAGTTTTTAGCTGAGCTTAAAAGAACTCCAAACATGCTGAGATGGGGAAACAGTTGGGGAGGGGGAGAAAGAGGGTCAGCAAGACATTAATTAACTTTTCCTTGGAGCAATACCATGGAGAGGGAGAATAGAGTAGCAGTTGTAGGACTTGTATATTTAAAAGAAAAAACAGAAAGAGGACATTTTAGTGTTTCGTTTAAGTGTGGTTTGTGAGGATGATGGGTTAAAGTTGTTAGGAGCTCTCCTGTGAATATTCAGCCCCTAAGGCTAAGTGTGAATTAATTATAGCTCAGTTTTGTTATAGTTACAGTGTTCTCAAGATGTACCTTGTTGCGAAGTTGCTAAAGTTGGCTACTAACTTCGGTTTGGCATTGGCGCTGGTTTTGTTTGTGGACCTCTGCAGTTTCTCTGAAGTGAGCCTATATTCCCTGTGAGCACAAAGCATCTCTTGCTCTGCTGAGGGCCTGCAGTGCTCTGCTCTGAAGGAACAAGTGACAGGATAAGGGGAAATGGCCTCAAGTTGTGCCAGGGGAGGTTTAGGTCGTGTACTGGGAAAATTCCTTCTTGGAAAGGGTTGTCCAGCCCTGGCACAGGCTGCCCAGGGCAGTGGTAGAGTCGCCATCCCTGGCAGGATTTAAAACCCACGCCGATGTGGTACTTGGGGACATGGGTCAGTGGAAGCCAGGACAGCGCTGGAGGAGCAGTTGGACTCAATGATCTTAGAGGGCTTTTCCAACCCAAATGATTCCATGGTTCTACCCAACCTGCCATTGTCTGCTCAAGCAGTTCCACCATGTGTCTTTAGCAGAAGGCCAGGGTTGCCTTCCCTTACAAAGTGGGGCTGGGCACCCATCCCCCGGGCACCTTTGCTATGCTCCTGCCTCATTACCTCTGCCACCCAACTCGTGCATCCTCTTTCTCCCATAGATCCCCTTTGTCTCTGGACCCTTGTCCCGCAGGTCTCTGTGTGGAGACTGCTCTGTCCTCTCCCTGCAGACCTGGAGCTGGAGATGGGCTCTTTTGTTTTGCTGTTTGATCTGTGGTTGTGTTTTTGCATGCATCTCCTTTCCAGCTGATTCCAGTTTGGAGCTAGGTTAAACTGTGCAAAATACTGTTTAAAAGAAAAAGAGAAAGGAACTTGTCAAGATGCATTTGTTAGATCACGTTTAAAATGAAACAGAATTGAAGGTAGTTTTTGTCCAAGAAAGGGGAGGCTGAAAAGCCGTCAAGCCGCAGGAGAAAGCCCCTCCTTTGTTGTCCTCCTGACATTGAAGTGTAATTTTTCATGGTTATTTGGACTGGAAAATGGGGGGAAAGGGAGAGATGGGCTTGCGATTATTTCCCATAAATGACAACACAATCACATCACGCTCCACTACAAACATACTCAAGGAATTTGCCTTTTTTTTTTTATATTTCATATGTGAAAATAACAGCAACCTTTCTAGTGCTGCTGAAATTAAAGGGGGTAAGTCCCCGTTGGGTTTCACTGGCTTAAAATATAGCCCAGTTTGTGAAAAACATGGACAGCCCTGTTCCCGGGGAGTGGGAGAATGGCAGTGCTCTCCCAGGGAAGGGGTTCTTGGTTGTGCATGCTCCATCCCTGGGTGTGTTGAAGGCCAGGTTTGATGGGGCTTGAAGCAACCTGGTCTAGTGGAAGGTGTTCCTTCATTTGTCAGGAGTTTGAAACAAAATGGTCTTGAAGGTTGCTCCCAAGCCAAAACAATTCTGTGACTCTCTGATATCTGTGTCAGCTGAGCACACCATAGTCAGCAGTTTCTGTTTGTCAGTGAAAGCAGCAGAGGTGCTCTGGCCATGCTCTGCAATGGAGCTGTCTGGGAAATAAGTGTCATTAAACAAAGGTACATGTAGTATTATATTGTTTTCCTGCAGCTCTTTGTCAGGTGGGACTCATCCACCAGCTTTGCATCCAGGCTGGAGCTCCGTGGCATTCCTCTCGTAACCTTGCCTAGTGCTGGCTTTGCACTGCTTGGAGTCCTGCTCTTCCTTTCAGGAAAACAGTAGGAATGAACAAGCTGATGCAGAGTAATCCCGTTAGGAGCTGGCACAGATGGTATTGCAGCACATACATGCATCCATAGCGGGAGCTGAAGTCAGACCCCCACCTGGGTTCTACCTCTGCTCTGTTACCACAGCAGAGGGCACTGGGCCCATGGGCATGGTGTGAGGTGGGACTACCCTCCCTGTGCCTCTGTGACCCTTTCTGAGTCAGCTGCACCAGGCCCTGCATGGTGACCCTGGCACAGCTCGGGGGCAGCTGAGCTCATCCTGGGCTTCCAGGATGCAGGAGGGCATCGACCCACTGTGGACCTCCCTCCTCCTCCATATGAACCCAAACCTCTCTACCCAGGGCCCTGGGGGACTCAGTTTAAAGTGGTTGCAAGCAGTTGAACTTGTGACTCAGGCGGGTTGGTGGGCGCCGGCGGGGCCCCTCAGTCCTGCCTTTCTGTCGGCTTTTTTGGCTACTTATCCTGAAAAGGGGAGCGTCAGAGATTCTTTTTGTTCCAAAGGAGAGACCCTGTGTACAATTAAAACTTGTTTCTGGTAAACCTCATTCCAGGAAAGATGAGCTTTTAACAAAAGGCTTTTGACAGCTGCAGGGTATTTCATTTTTTTAATGCCGAATGAAAAATCAATACATTTTTCTAGGTTATACATATTCAGAACAGGCTTGATATTTCCATTATAATGGAAAATGGGTGTCTGCACATCTCGCCTGTCAGAGCTGCACCGCCACATTTTCCAAGCCACTGCTAAATATTTCAAACCTGATTTGATTGTGGTTCATGACAGCTAATGTTTCTCAGCTCTCGAGCCTGCCGGAGGGTGGAGAGGCAGCGCACGCTCTTTCCCATGCCTACATTTCCACCACCAAAGAAATGCCCTTTATCCCTTTGGATAAGAGCTCTGGGTTTGTTAAGGAAAACCTGGTTGGGAAAAAGAGAGGTGAGAGGTCTTGGGCTGATCAAGCTGGTCTGGATCCCATCAGCATTTGCCGCCTTCTCCAGCTCTCAAACTTCCTGGGTTTGGGAAGGGACAGACCTCGGTGTGATCCTGTGCAATTGCGCACAGCAGTTTGGGTACGTTTTGGTGTGTGACTTGAGTCAAAGGTTCCCTGACCTCTGCAGAAGTCAGATACTTGTGATTTTCCAGACTCTTCTCCTGCTCTTCCCCCTCCTCTCCCCCCCACCCCCCCCACTTTGTGAATGATTTGATTTTAAATTAAAAGGAAATACTGCTCTCTAAAATGATTTATTCATGCAGGAAGCAAAGACTCTGCCTAGGATTTTGCATGGGACAGGTGGGTTGGGATGGAAGAGCAGCTCCTTTAGCTGCAGGGGCTACAATTCCTTGCTCTCAGCGTTGACCTGAGCCCTGGCAGTTGGAAAATTCCTTTTAAAAGTTATTAATAAAGCACCATGGATTCAGGAATGGAGCTCTGGCATGGGAACCAGTGCACAGTGTGTGTTGTTTGGATTTCCCGGGAGCATGATTCCCCCATACAAATCCCACAGCAACGGCTCTTGCACCTTTGGAGTCCCAACAGCATGTGCAGCTTTTGGGAGGAGGGGTCAGGTAGTAGCGAAAAGGTCACGGTGGTTTGGAAGTAAATTCCCTGTGTCTTGCTGACCACTACTCGTTCAGCCGCAGGAGCTGGTCTTGGGGTGGTCTGCACACTCTGCTGCAGGTGGGTCCTGTGGGTCGTTACATGAGGACAGTGGTGGGCTCTGGTCGTGTGCAGCGTGACACCGGTTTGCAGTGGCAATGGAAGCTCCTTGTGGTGTGCAGTGGATTGAGAGGAGGAGCAGATCTTCCCTACCAGATATGCTGCTGGCCTTGTTCTCACAGAGGGATGCCCCAAAGGAGTACAGGGGATGGATGGTTGGGTGCCTTCACACAGGTGTTTGCTTTCCAGACCTGCGCTGCACCCTCAAGCTGCTGCTGTGGCTCACCAGCTGCGGAGAGTGTGGGCACAGACCTTTCAGGAGCAGGAGCTTTGCTGCTTTTACTGTCAGTGCTGAGCTCTGCTTGGCAGAAGGTGGGTCAGACATGGGTGTGGGCGTTGGAGGCAACTTCTCAACTGGTCAGACCCCAGTGCAGCACACAGAACCAGCTCAGGGGTGGCTGTCCCCACCTTTTCTGGGCTCAGTGGGAGCACTGGTGGCTGTGCCACAGGCCACACTGAGCATGATGAGCAGAGCAGCCTCAGCCTTCCAGAGAAGTCTGCTGGAAGGGGATCACGAGGCAGATGGAGTTAGCGCTTCCCCTTCCCTGGGGCTCTGTGCCAGAGGCCCTGGCAGCAAGGAGATGAGCAGGGATGGTACCAGGACCCTACCCAAGCTGGTTCAGAGCCTCTCTGGGCAGGTGTGCTAGACTCTATTCCCTTCCCATCCTGCTTCAGAAAAATTACTTTTCAGAAAAAAACCAGCTCAGGGTGGAGCAGGAGGAGGGTTCGCAGCTGGATCTGCTCCCTGCCCTCTGCCTGGTGCGGGGTGTTGAGCCAGGAGCAGTTTGTGTCCTCAGAAAGGAGCGTTCCTGGCACAGGGGCTGTGGAATGCTCAGTGCCAGAGATGTGGGGGCTCAGTCCAGGCTGGCGGTGGATGGACAGGAGGAGCTGCAGCCCCGGCTGTGCTGGGGACTTGCTGTTTGTAGCCTTGTTTTTTAATCATTTTCTCCCGTTATTGGTATTCATAGCTCACATTTTTCCGGTTACTGTCCGCCTGGGCTTTCATCCATTTTAAAGAGCTATTTTTTCCCTTGTTGATGATGATGATGGTATAAAGACAGATGGTGTAACTGCTTATGAATGTCCTATTTTATTCCCCTCGAACCAGACAGCACACTGGAAGACACGTATTATTTCCACATGCTCAGGTTAGAGCCCAGACAGCGGCGGAGCCT
>NW_008239544.1:1908413-1917869 GCF_000691975.1 Corvus brachyrhynchos
TGGGGCTGGGTGGTGGTGGGGCCGGGACCAGGGCAGGGGGTGATGGGCCATGGGTGATGAGCGGTGGGTGATGAGCTGCAGGCCATGGGCAATGGGGGCCGTCTCCTCATGGTGTCCAGGGGGGCCTCAGAGCATCTGAGCCAGCAGAGAATGGTTAAAATGATGATTTAAATTAAATATAGAAAACCCATTAACAAAGGTTTTTAATAAAACCAGCTAAAATCTGCTTCCACAGCAGCTGCCCAGCTGAATGGACACCCTTGCCCTGTGTGAAGTGGTTTGAAGGCACTAGGGTGGTGGGGTTGGGGTGGGGATGGTTTGTTGTGTTTTTTCCCTGGAGTGGAACAAAGATTGGAATTTTAATTTCTGAAATGTGAACCCAGCTGCTGGTTTCACAGCCCTTCTCCCAGTAAACTTGAGCACTCGGCTCACGTGGCAAACTGCCCATCTCACCCCTCCACCAGTGATATGTGCCTTTCTACATGTTGGATGCCTTTGTCAGCATTGCCACCCATCTCCCCTCTCACTCCCAATTTAGGCTGTCATATCCTCAAAGGGCACTGCTGAGTATCTGCAAGCTGCTAATATATATTTTTAATCTGAATTTCTAGCCCTGTCTTTGTTAGGAGGAGGATGGGGGTTGGTGCTCGAACCAGTTAGGTGGTTCAGGTAAATCTCAGGATAGCATGAGTTCATGGGGTTTACCATGACCAGATAATGCGAGTTAAAATTTTAAACTATCCTGCCTAAAAATGGGTATAGTGGTCTAAAAGTGCCCTTTTTAACCCGGTGGTGGGGTAACCCCTGTCAGTTACCAGGACTGTACATCAATAGCCATGATAGTAGGTGATAACGTGGCTGTTACACCCTGGTGTAAGCGCTCTCACTCCCAGTGTCCCACCTGATGAGGTGCCTTGGAGTGGAGCTGCACCACAGCGGGTTGACACGCTCTGTGCCTGTGCTGTTGTTACGGGCTGGACCATGGCGCTCTGTATTTTGTTCTGAGCTTTCAGCACTTCACCGAGTGTTTGCTCCATGCTTTTGCACCTGCGTGGTGCTGCCCGGGTTTGTAGACTCTGCCCCTGACTGGGATGAAGGCAAGACTGCCAGCATGTTCCTCCTGTGCCTCATGTCTGGGCTGGGGCTGCAGCAGACCAAGCTGCTCCGAGCTTGGTCTGAGCAGGAGGGATGTCATGTGTCTGCAGTGGACTCTGGCATCTTGGTGACCAGGGTCAGTACTGCCCCATGTCAGTGGGGCCAAAGAGCCTGAGAGGGGGATGACAAGGAAGGATGAGGCTGAAGGTGCTGGAGGCTCCAGTCGCTCCCTGATGCTTCTGTAATCCCTGACATGGCTGGGCAGAACCTTCTTGTGTAGACAACCATGTAACTGTACATGACATCTCAGGGGACCTTAGTAGCTCCAGGTGGTAAAAGTAGGCAAGGTTCTTCATTTTGTCTTCATCTCTCACTTCTTTCCTGTACAGTTTCTATAAGCAGGTGTGTTGGGAGAACACTGGGCGATGTTGATACCTGCCACCCAACACTTGTGCACAGCCCTTGCTGCTGCTCTTACTCACTGGCAGCTACATATTCTTCTGTTCTGCCTTCCATGTCTGTGTCACACTTTCTGCTTTTCTTCTTTCAGAAGAACCCAGTGAAGATGTGGAAGGGCCCAGTGAAACAGCTGGTGATGCTGAGGAGCCTGCCAAGGAGCAAGAGAGTGGAGGGGACAAGGACCAGAGTAAATGGACAGGTATGATTCTGTGATGTAGACGAGGTGGTGTTTGGTCCATCATTTTCTTCAAATCCAGGAAAGAGAGGCAGGAAGAACACTGGTCCACAAAACCCTTTTTAACTGACCACAGCGTGTCAGTGTGACATAAGTGTCATCCTTTGTGAAGGCTTTGGGTGTAGCTTCTTGACATACTCAGTAGTTTGAGTTGTGGTGGGTCATGTGTCCCCTCTCTAAGCCCCAGGCTGGCGCTGGGCCATGGGTGCTCTGGGACTGGACCCAGGCAATGGGGATCAACAGCTGGGAGAGGAGGAGGGAGAAGGGGACAACCCCTCCTGGCAGCAGCCAGCACATGGTTGGATTAAGCATATCATTTGATGATTCTGTGATTGGCCTACTCTGGAGAAGGCCATCCATCTTCCACCCTCATCTGGCCCTTGCTGACCACTTCAGCCTAGGTGCAGAACATGCGGTGCTGAAGGTAGCATTCATTTTTCCTTGGCCCAGGGCACAGCAGTTCTGGCTCCAGGTCCCGTTTGGTTGGCAGGCTCAGCATTGGTCTGTGCAATGCCTTGGTCTGCACAGAGACCTTTCTTCCAGACAGCCTTCTCCTGCTGCATTCACGGTTGCCCCTTGGTGAGCCCCAGACAAAGACATTTTGTCTTACGTAGTCTTCCCAAAATGGAATGTGGTATTTCACCTCTACAGTTATAATCTCAGCACATCTCAGTCTCAGTCAATGGAAGATGTGTCCTAACTGGTGGAGAGAGCAATCTGGGCCTTGTGGGCTGTTGAAGTTTGTTCTTTCAGTATGGGCTGCGCTTGCTGAGGTTGCTCCGTGTGTTCCTTCCTGCCACAGACTGACTCTTAACCCAGAAGTGCAATTTTGCTTGGCTGTAGCTGGTTTCTAGTCTCAATTCATTGTGTGGGATTGTGTGATCCTGAGCACAACCATTTTGTGAAGTGTCACAGAAAGAGGTAAGTATTGTTTAATGATTAAATCTCTTCAGGGGTAAATAGGGTCCTTTGCCCAAATCTGAAGCACTTAAAAAGGCTGATCTGTGTGAAAAGATTGTATCTCAAAATATGTAAGGAAAAATGAGGAGCCTGCTTTTTAAACCAACCCTTTTCTCTCCAGAAACTCTGAATTTGGATGGTTTAACTTCTTCACCCTGCCAGTGCAGCTCCTAACCCAGTGTTTGTGAGGCAAGGAGCAGATCAGAAATGGGACAGCTCCATGGGGTCTGCAAAGGGAACCGTGTGGGGAGGACACAGAGCAGGTGTGTGAGCCCATGGAGCGTGGGACTGGCCTTGTGCAAGCCAAGGTGTGCGTGATGTGCTGGCACTGAACTTGGGCCCTGCTTCCAAACATGTAACACCACCACCCTGAACTTCAAAGCAAGATAATGTTACCAATTGTTGCTGTCCAGCAGGTGTGCAAAGCAGGCACCACATCTTGGTCGTGTTTCTGCTCTTGTCCCTCGAGGAACATGACTGTGTTGACAGGTCCTCCTGGACCTCAGACATGGGAAGGAATAGAAACTGGGTCAGGTTATTCCTGACAGCTCCAGAAGTGTACAGGGATACAAAAACCTGATAGAAGTGGAGCCATGAGCAGGGAGGGGAGCAGGCAGTACCAGGGAGCTCTCCTTGGAGGAGGAGGAGGAGGAGGAGGTTGCCGACACAGCCGGTCTGCCCTCGGCAGCAGTGGAAGGCTGTGACCACGGTGTCACAAAGCTAAAGAGCCTGGAGCCTTCTCTGCATTTGCCTTCACTGAGCAGAGCAGCACAGCCCGTGTCAGCAGCACCGTGGGGAGAGCCCGTCCCCCAGCTACCAGGGAATGGGCTGCAGAGCACTTGGTGATGCTGAACATTGTCCCTGACCTGCTGTACTGTACCTGGGTGTTGGGAGACTGTGCCTGGAGCATATCAAACCTGCCAGCTGCTCTCTCTTGTGCTGTGCAGAGGAAAGGGGAGCTGTGACGAAGGACAGACATGGGGCTTGTCCCTGACCGAAGGAATGGCTGGGGAACTGTACACCTGCCATCTCTGCCCCAGATTTTCCTGGGAATTGACCAAACAACTGTTTGTAAGTGCTGATGGGAAGATAATGAGATGAGGAACAGTCGACACAGATTTGTCAAGAACAAATCATGTCAACACGACCCAATTTCCCTTCGTGTGAAGAAGGCCCTGTTTGGAGTCAGTGTCTCCTTGGGAAGGCTTTCGATGCCACTTTTCAGGACAGGCTGAAATGAAGCACAGACATTGTGGTGTGGGTGACAATATTGTGCCTTTGGTGGGTTTCATTAGTACTGGAAAGCTCTCCGTTCCTGCGCTGGGGTGTTGGGGAGGCTGGGCAGCAATTTCAGAAAGCCCAAACAGCCGGAATGACCCAGAACAGAACAACATCAGTCAGGAGGAGAAAATGGAATGAACAGGCTTATTTGACCTAAAAAAAGACCAAAGAGGAGGACAAGATAAGTCTTCTTGTGCATGAAATGCTTCTGAAAGGAAGGAAATAATTTTTTCTCCATGTTGAGGATACAGACAACAAGACACAAAGGGCTTAAATTGAAAGGAGAAAGATTGATGTTAGATAACAAATTTTAAAAAAGTCTTCCTGTACAGCCTGTGGCTTAAGCACTGGAGTGGGTTTTCTGGGAAGGTTCCTCAGAGGTCTTTCAAGAAGATTAGAGGAGCTGCTGTCAGCAGTGAGGCAGGCTCAGTCTATCCTGCTTTGGACGGACTGGCTGACCTTCGGAGAAGCCTCTGAGCCAGGTGACTCTGTGAAGATGGAGATGAGGGCAGGAGAGGTGTGGGCTGAAAGCCAGTGACAGGGTATGTGAAAGGGAAGGGGGACAGACCCTTCTGCTGCTCACCACCTGCAATTTGATCATACGTTCCTCAGCAATTTACTCTCCTTTGTGCTTTGGTTTCCTCACTGCACACAGGGGATTTATTTCTTCCACTTTCTTAAAGGCTTGTAAGATCTGTAACAAGACACTGAGTTCCTTTGCCCATCTCCCTGCCCCAGCCCAGGGGTGAGGGTCTGCACCGCGGTGGATACAGTCTGGGCGCAGCCTGTGCTGGGGTTAGTGTTAGCACCAAGGAGAAAACCTGTTTTCATTGTAAACTTGTCAAAATGTCTCAACTGCAAAATAAATTTACTGATTCATTCTTTGTATTTATTTTAAAATGGAACAGTGTGAAGCACAAACTTTTTTTTAGGTGATACTTTTCAATTGAATATACACGGGGAAAACTCCATCCCGTATAAGGACTCACTGGATCTTGATTTTCACAGATATCTCTGTGGTTTCTGGAAGGTTCTGGAAGGTGGCAGTGCCTCCACACTGGAGCAGGGAGATGCTGTGTGCCTGATGGCTCAGTGTTAGACATTATCTCGTCATGACTAATGTGAGATTTACCACAAGCAAACCAGCAAGGGTGAAAGGAATCATGGCTGATCCTGACTCTGTTTTTAAGGCAGGATGTAGATAATGGATACTCAGCTGAAGCCCTGCTCATTGCAGTACAAGGCCTCTCAGATTTGGGGGGCGGTGCTGGTTCATGTCTCTGATGGAGAAGCCCATCACCAGCAGTGACCCAGCTACCAGAGGCTTCCTTAATGCACTGTCCATTGGGTACATGGAGAATATCAGGGGTTTTTCCACAAAAACAAGAAACAAAGTCTACTTAAAATATAGATTGAAATGAAATCTTTCTGGAGGACTGGCCTGAAGGGCTTTTATTTTTGTTAATGATTTTTTTTTTTTTTTTAATCCATGATGCTCACCTAACAGAGCAATTAGTGCAATGGACCGTCCCTGATTCGAATCCGTGGTAGATTGCTATTAAAGGAAGTATTAATGGGCTGCTGAGAGCTGGGAAATTATTGCAGAAAAGTGTGTTTATGGAGTATGGTGCTGGCAGGCATGATTTCAATCGGATTTGACATGTTTAACATAAATGTATACTGCACAGCTCCTGCAGTTTATGAATAATTCCTACAGGCCGACTGCCTTTCTAATTACTGAAATTGAAAAAAACAGGTCAGGCACATCCTGACGGAAATCTATTCCTGCTCCTCCCCCCGGCTGCTTTTTGCTGCTTTTTTTTTAATATCTGGCATTTGTGGAGCACTTAATGGCCGGGATGTTCTGGGGGCCTGAGAGGCTGGGGGGAAGGGGACAAGGGGCACGATGGGGCCACTCTCAGCACTGGCGCCTGGGCGAGGGAAACCTGGGAGAGGGAATGGGAGAGAAGGACTGTGAGATTGCCTATATCTGTGTTTTTCTGAGGATATATGAAGCACAAAAGGCTCCTGGGTTGGCAGCTGCAGCCCAGAAACATGGCTGGGCCAGGTGGCCTCATGCAGCAGCCGGCTTGCCTCCGGGCATGCTGGGCTCTGGCGGCATCGGAGATGCTGCGGGAACTGACATGGGTTGCAGGAGAGGCCCGTGGTGCTAAGCAAAGTCCCACCTCAGTGAGTCCCTGGTGCTGCTTGGCATCTCATGCAGGCATCTGCTGAGTGTTTCGTGTTCATATGGAGCAAGGCAGGGAAGTCTGGTGGTGGCTGGAGCTTCTGGATATGAATATTTAATGGTAATTCAGCTGTGGGTACTCGCTGCAGGTGGGAAGGTATGACACAGCATTAGAAAAACAAATTATTCGGCCATTTTCAGGGCTGGAACCATGCGAGGCAGCAGCGAGGACGGGTGCAGAGTGCGCATGCCGAGTGTGGGGCCTTTACCTGTCAATCGAGTTACTGTCAAATACAGAGCTGAGAAATGCTGTAGAGCAACAAGTAGTGCACAGGCCTAAAAGTGTGGCTACAGCAGCTGATTAGAATGGAAGTTCCTTCAGGAAATGGGGAATTAAACAGTGTCTGAGGAGGAAATGTTGGCTGCATGTTACTGAGGAGGCAACAGCGCTGCGGCAATGCTGGGTGCCCCGTGCCCTTCCCCGGGGGTCCGTGTGAGCTCTGGCCGTTCCTGGATCATGGCAGTTTCTGGAGAATGGATGAAACTGATAAATTAGCCCTGGATTTTGGGAGACACAGAGGTGCTGTAAGGGCACAGGGGCAGCAGCCTTGGGCATTGATGGCACAGGGCTGTGTGGCACAGTAGCAGCTCCCACTGGTCTGAGGACTTGTGGTGCTGAGTGATGGCTCCAAGAACACGTTGAGGTGATTTGAGGAAGGAGACACCACCAAATATGGAATGCTGTTTTCCATCAGGCAGTGAAACCACAGTTCCTTCGTCTCACTGAGAACTTTCCCAAGCCAGCTGCTGGACTTCGTGGCAAGGAGTTTTTTGGAGGCTGGTAGTGTTTAGATCAATGGCAATATCAGAAACCCCACTGTAAATTTCTAGGGCAAGTGGCAAGCTGGTTTACGGAATGCAGGGAGATGAGAACCTCTGGCTTACGGAAAGCAGCATGAATTAATAATCATTTAATTGGCTTTTCCATTATGTTGCTTGGTTGGGAGATGGAAGTTTAGATGAAGGGGCTGTCAGTGATACTTTAGCTAAAAGAATCTGATGGGTAGGAGGTGGGTGGTGACTTCCTTCCCACCAGGATAGAGAGCAGCAGTTTAGGGGATCCATGCTGGCTTTGCCTCTGGAACCAGTAAAGGAAAGGCCCCCACTTCCAAAGAAGTGCCCATCCACCTCTGGAATAATCCCAGGGAGGACCTCACCTCCTCCTCCTCTGAGAAGCAGAAGCTGCTGAGAAGAGAGAGAAGATCAGTAGAGCTCTAGAAGTTCTGTGGCAGCCCTGCTCCATCACACTTGGCTTTTAGGGGACATTTGTTGAGAAACACAGATCTTCCTCTAAGTCAGCAAATCTGAACTAAATCCATTTAAGGAGTCAAATAACAATACTCTCCAATATGTACATCATACTTTAAACCAGATTCCTTTTCCTGCCCTGCAAGGCCTGGACCTGGAAGCAAGATGCTGGCCATGGTCACGGCACATGTAGTGTCTCCATGTGCTCCAGTGCCACACAGCCCTTCCAGACCATGGCCTTTTGGACATTTTGAACTCAGGATATTCTGTCCTGTTCTCTCTGCACAGACAGAAGGTCCCATGCTGTGCTCAGAGCTCTGCAGGCAGGTGCCAAGCCATGTCCTCATTTCTCCTGGTAGCAGAGAGTTCTTAATTCCTCTGATCATCTGTGATGTGGACTGAATGTGTCACTTTGTGCATTTGACTGTTTATCAGCAATAAACTTCAGTCTTGGTGTTAAAATTCTCAGTTGAGCTGTCAACTCAAAAACTAATACTTAAAATAAATATCCCATGTGCAACAAATCAGTTATTCTTGGGTCTGGACAATCACCAATAATTCTGGTTCTGAAGGATTAAGGTTATGGGGTTGGATCAAGTGCATTTAATGAAACTGGACACTTAGGAGATGGTACATTTTAATCCCCTGTTACTAATTCTAAGCAGGCTGCTTCACAGTAGAAAGGAGATGAGAAAATACCCTGTTGTGACTCCCAAGGTTGGAGCTGGCATTCAGCAGCCTGGGGTAGCTGATGGTTGGGCTGAATTCAGCCACTGCATCCAAAAACATTCCACTGGTGAGCAGCTGGCAGCAGTCGGTGCCCAGTGCAGGGACACAGCGTGGACCACACAGGAGCCACAGTCACTGGGCTAGAGAGGTCTAAAGGGACCCGAAGCCATGATTGTCACTGTCATCTGCACCCAGTGCAGGTCTGCAGCAGGGCTCACATGTGCCAGACCACCCTCGCAGACCTGGGGTCTCCAGCTGCTCGTCCCAACACCCAACTGCCTGATCGGGGCTGGCATGTCAGTGTCCGAGGTCACACTGAGGACTGGACAGGGTCAGCAGCGATCAGGCTACTGACAAGGGCCACTCACATCACACAGGGCTCGGGTAGGGCATTTAAAGGCAGGGCGGTCCTTCAGCTGCCACAGTGCTGGCTCCTGGTGGTGGTGTCTCCTGCCCGAACCCTCCGGGAGAGACTGTGTTCCTCAGCGGATGAGCAGCAGTTCCTAATGCTCCAAGTACGTTCTTTACAGGAAGCAAGGAAGGTCAGCTCTGGCCCTGCAGACGTCTTTAAGCCCTTTCCAGTTCTGAAGCCCAGGGAGAGTCTTGGTCCAGGCAGTGAGCTGAGCGGAGTAGCCCGTCATTCTGTGAGGGCAGAGCAGGATCTGTGATCGTGTCCGTCAGTCAGCACTGACTGCAAACTCATTCCATGCCTGGTTTGGATATTTTTGTGGAGTCGGCAGCACAGCAGAGTCCTGGGGTTTGGGTTTCAGGTACAGCCAGGACTGTACATGCATGCATGGAGGCTGCTGCCCAGCCAGGCATGAAGCACCAGGCATGCAGCTGGCTCTGGGGTCCAAGCCCATTTGGTATGGACAAGCCTACCAGGAGAAATTCAGCAGTCCCAGATCAAATCCTCTAGTCCGTGCCTCCCTCTGGCAGTACCATTACCTGTATTATTTGTAATACTTGTTTTCCCTCTCCTGGAAATTATTTTGCCTCTATTCAGCTGAATGCAGAGATGGGGACTGGCAGGGAAGGTAGCTGGAAATGGGAATGCATTCTCCACTGTGATGCGGTACATTTGGAAATAACAGCTCGTGCCAGTGCACAGAAGGGTCTTTGGGAAGGAAGCAGTTTGCTGGGATCTGACTCCTGACGATATCATCTGAAACAAGGAGCAGATATCAGCAGGTTCACAAGT
>NW_008239544.1:1917891-1935926 GCF_000691975.1 Corvus brachyrhynchos
GGCTGGCCTGAGAATGCTACAGCGCCTTGTTAATCGGCAGCTGATCCATCATATTAAATATCCAGCTGTCAGATATTACCTTTCAAGTGAAAATGAATAACTCCCATTAAGGGCGAAATGGGTTTGAAGTCGATTCGAGACAGATTAAAGTACCGTTATGAATGTGTGTTCGGGGAGGAGGAGACGGGGGCTGTGTATAATATACTTGTCCTTACAGTTTTTAAATAATAGATGTCCCACAAATTTATGTACTGAAGGCAGCCAGGGTTCGAGGGAGGAGAAAGGTCAGGGATGTGCTTCTCCCAGTGCCACAACTCGTGGAGTGTTTTGCTGTTGACTTCAGGGCTTGTTTGCATTTCTCTGTTTCAGTGGTATAAAATGGCCTTTCCTCGGCTTATCACAGTGGGAGCGTTTGGGTCCTGTTGGCTGGGTCCCGCCGAAATCAGGATTTTGGCAGGACTATGTGCTAGGAAGCACCAGATCTGCACATTCCTCTGGAGGTGTGGGCTGAGCTGGCCAGAGCCATCCCAACAGCACCACTGCTGCCAGCACAGGTGCCATCGATGGGGCTGACAGCCACAACCAGCAGCCCTCTCCAGGGCAAATGCATTTCAGAGTGTCTGTATGTAGAATACCCCTGGGTCAGCCAGGGGTATGAGTTCTACCTTACCGAGTAAATCCAGTTGCTCCTGGAGGTGACACATGGGCCTTCACCATCTGGCCAAGCATTTGTGTGTCCAATGCAGCCACAGGCCCAGCATCTCCTGCACATGCAGGTTGTTAGCAGCCCCCAGAAACAGATGAGGTCTTTCTGCTTCTGACCACCAGTGACACAGTTCCCTTGCTGTGGGAGATCAGGAAGAATAAACTGGTTTTCGCCAGGTGTGCGTTGTAGGACATAGGTTAGTCCTCAGATTCATCCTCCTCCAAGTCCTTAGGGTGTGTGTCAAGCAGAAAATGGAAGCACTGTCATCGTCCAACCTAGGCCTCTTTGGGCTGTCCTGATGTTAATCACTTTTTGTTGCAGCACCAGCCAGCCAGCCAGAGAAGGAGCTGACGGAGCCTCCAGCATCCTCTAAGCGGATAGCGTTTCCCAGCAGCTCTGAGTCACCTCTCTCCTTTAAGTGGTCAAAAACTTCAGAGGAGACCAAATCAGAGCAGGTAAGATGGAAGAACCTGTCTCTCTGTGCAGGTAATGTGTTTCCAATGTGCCAAAAGCAAAGACTAAAATGGGAGAAAGAGGATGAAAGGCAGTAACTGGTGGTAGAAGGCATCAAATTATTGAAGCCTGGCTGTAAGAGAGGGAAGTAGCAGCTGGAGGAGCTGTGTGATTCATGTGTCTGCTCCGCAGATGTACCAGTGTCCGTATTGCAAGTACAGCAACACAGACGTGAACCGGCTGCGGGTGCACGCCATGACCCAGCACTCGGTGCAGCCCATGCTCCGCTGCCCACTCTGCCAGGACATGCTGAACAACAAGATCCACCTGCAGTTGCACCTCACCCACCTGCACAGCGTGTCACCTGACTGCGTCGAGAAACTCATCATGACGGTAAGTGGCTGTGCAAGCAAGCGTTGCTGCTGCCATCCCAGCGTGTCCACTGCCATCCTGACATGTCCACCACTGTCCCCACAAAGGTGAGGAGCAGAGAGTTGCTGTGGTGGTCAGCTCCTTCACATGTCAGAGCTCTGCCATCAAGGTTTGCTGCACCCTGGTATGTTGTGTCCCTGCTTGAGCCCTGTGAAGCTCAAGTGTTGAGTGATTTCCCTGGGAAATCAGGATAAATACTATTTCCTTGACCTGATGAGGTCAGTGCATGGGATGGCAGCTTGTGCAGAAGCTTCTGGAAGATGCAGAAGCTGATGGGATATATTGTTCCTGTTGTTTCTTCGGTATAATATTTGTTGCAAGGTGTCTACATTTAAGAACTTGTCATCAAGTTTATAAAATAAGTTTTTATTTTGATTCCTGCCAATTCCTTCTCTTTGTGTTTTTTTCTTGCACCCTGTTTCTGCTTGTTTTCTCCCTTTTTTGCCAGTTCTTGGCACTGGAGGTGAATAACACTGTGTTTGTTATAACACTGATGTCCTTTATCAGCTCCTTCCTGTGACATCTTCTGAGCAAGCACATGCAGCATGGCGCAGCTGTTCTCTTACAGTTTTCTTGTCTTCTCTTTCTGTCACTCTTCCTCTCTACAACTCCCTGAAAGAAGGTTGGAGCCAGGTGGGGTAGGTCTCTTCTCCCACATAACAAGTGACAGGACAAGAGGACTAGCTGTAAGCTGCACCAGGGGAAGTTTAGATTGGATATTAGGGAAAATTTCTTCATGGAAGGGATTGGAAGCCCTGGCACAGGCTGCTTAGGGAAGGTGTCAAGTCACCATCCTCATTTTGAGGTGTTCAAAAATCATGTGGATATGGCATTTGAGGACACAGTTTAACGTGGTGGTGGCATTGGGTTGATGGTTGGACTTGGAAGACTAAGGGTCTTCAATGATCCCATGGTTCTTTTTATGATTCCTTCTCGAATACAGAAGTCACAGAGTCACAGAATCATAAGTAGTCTTGGGAGGGACCACTGGAATTGCTCCAGTCTAACCGCCCTGCTCTGGCAGGGTCCCTTGAGCATGTTGCTCAGGATTGTGTCCAGACAGCATTTGAGTATCTCCAGGAAAGGAGACTCCAAAGGCTCTCTGGGCAGCCTGTTCCAGTTCCCACTCCATAAGGGCCTTTATGCTCTTACCTTCCTGCTTTGCATTACCAGCTGCCTGTCCCCTCAGGGCTTCTCAGGATGTAGCTGCGCCATGCCGGCCGCCTGCACACCTGGGTCACGGAGCTGTCCCATCCCAGAGACCACGGCCTCTGTGACCTGTGGCCATTTCATTGGTGCTGCTCAAGTGTGTAAATACCTTCTGGGGGCTTGAACGGCTCTTGTTCACCTCCTAACTACATTAGTGGCAGGTGTTTTGGCTTTCTCAGAGCAGGGAGCAGAAGCCAAGCCCCTTCCCTGGGCCAGCAGGTGTAACCAGTTTGTTCAGGGTAGCTGTTACACTGGTGTGGAATGGTTTGTTTTGAGCCAGGCAGGGTGTGTGGTCTGGATGTGTGGTCTGGAGCGGGAGTGTTGGGTTGGTCCATCCTCAGGCACATGTCCTCCAGGATATGAGGGAATAGCAGGCACCTCTCGTGACGGAGCTCAGGACACTCTGCAGAGCAGGTCAGGGACAGTCCCTTAGGTGAGCGCACCTGCTGTGCTAGAGCAGGGCCGCGATGCTCTGCAAGGATCAGCAGAGACTGGCCCAGCCATGATGCTCATCGTCATGTGTATTCCAGGTTTTCCCACCTTTCTTCCCTCTGGCACCTGGAGACACATCTGGGGAGAGGCTTCTCCTCCTCCAGGTCTCACAGCATGGGGTGAAGAAGGTGGGTCTTTTTGTATTATTCTACGGCAACATTTTGAGCAGTCAGTACAGTTTGTGCAGAACATGGCAGTATTGGAGGATCGTAATTTTGCTCATTCTCGTGAAGATCCCATCTTGATTTGATGCGCACGTCAGGTGTTGGTGCCACCGCGAGGGAATTGCAGCCCCGTAGCTGAGAGCCGGGTCCCTCTCGACGCACCGTGTCTGCGCGCAGCATTGGAGGAGGCTCCAGTTAATAACAACTTATCAGACGCCGTTCAGGAACCTGCAGTGTCTAATATGTCTGTTGCCATGGTAACGGCTCCTGCTTGCGCTCAGCATCTCCAAGCTGCCTGGTCGTGCTCCCTCCTTTTCATATCAGTGAGCAGCAGGGCTGGCTGTCCCATGGGACCCCCATGTCCTCCCACTGGCCCCGATGCAGGGACAGGGGCTGGCGGGGCTGCCTGAGGAGCAGAGCGCATGCCGTGCCCCAGTGCCACACAGGGACAGGGGCTGGGGCTCACACTGTCCCCCCATCTCCTGCAGCTTCCCTTACATGGGGCTGGTGGATGAGCGTAGCCGAGTTCTCTTTCTGTGGCATCTCAGCCTCTCTGAGTGGGGCCAGGCGCCATCTTTCCCATGGCAGCCTCTGCTTGGGCCTGCTCGACTCGGCGGGGCCCGTAATGAGGGGGAAGTGCAGTTCGCCCGCGCGGGCGATTGACAAGACTGATGGGCTGGAGCTGGGAGAGAGGACGGCTTCCCAAGAGCCTCCAGGAGCGGGAGCTCTCCCTCCTCCCGCAGCCAGCCTTATCCTTCTGCACATTTCTGTCTCGTCATCTCTGCTGTCAGCTTTCTCTTCCTCAGTTTAGGGCATCTTCCCTGTGTTCCAGCCATCTTTCCATCTTTTTCTTTTCTCCCTTGCTTCAGGAGTCATTCCTGCCCATCTCTACCATCTCACTTCCCCCTCCTGCTATCTTTACATTTTTACCCTCTTTTCCATTGTCTTTTCTTATTGCTCTCTCCCTTCTGCTGTCACTCAATTTTTCTCTCTCCCTCCTTTTCACCCCCTCCCTCTCCCCCCTTTCCCTCTCACTCTGTGTCTCATTCTCCATCTCGGATGAAGGTAATGAAAATAATCGGGCTTCATTAATTCTGAGCCCTGTGAGATGATAGCCATTTGGAGCCATGTTTGCCAATTAGATGGTCTAAATTAGAAGTGACCTTGGTATACTGCCATCACTTTGCCTCTCGGAGTCTAATGAAGCTTTTCACTCCAGCACCCTCTCTCTCTCTCTTTGTAATGGAAATTACCTCCTTTGTCTGGTGGGGAACCTTCCCTCCCGTCTGTATTTCCCCTGGTTTCATAGACATGGGGACAGTGATGTATCTCCTCAGACCTCTTCTAGAGGTTTTCTTTTCAGAGCCACATGATTTCAGCATTTTGGGGTATATTCAGAGGAACTGTACCCTTGTTTGGTGTCCATGGACAGTCAGCACAGGCAGGTGCAGTGTGAGGGGAGCTGGCTGCTCACACCAGCTAAGAGTAATTTTTTGGGCATGTCAGCAATATGCGGGTGTCATATTGATGGGTGTTGGGCTCTGAGCCTCCAGCTCTGCACACGAGCAGCTCTGCAGTTGGTTGTTAAAAATCCAGTAGATCTGGAGGTGGCAGGAGCTGTGCTTGTCGCTGCTGGAGCTTGTCACCAGTGAGGAGTGGGCCCACTGCTTGTTCTGCAGAGGGCTGACAGGTTTGTAGGTGTCAGGGTGTATGGATGCTGGTGGGGCAGGGAGGCAGGAGACCTGGCCCGTCAGCCCTCAGGTGCTCTGTAACAGTCCTCAACTGGGCCACTGTGTCCATAGAAATGGCCACTGAAGTGGGGTTGTGCCTGCCTCTCCATGGATCTCATCATCATGAAGACATTTTATCTGCTAAGGGGTCTGAATTTCACCCAAAAGGTAGGGTGCTTGGAAGCAGAGAGGCTTGTCCAGCAACCTCCCATCGTCTAAGGACCTTCTGTGTGGTAACAATAGAACTGAGAGGGACCCATCGGAGCTGCAGGGGATGGTGCTCAGGCTGTGCACAGGATCCAGGGTGACTGAGACGGAGGTGCCATGCTGCAGTGAGCTTTGCTGGTGACTTGTGGGCCAGGAGATGGTAGCTGCAGCCACACAGGGGGTATAGTTTGGTGTTAGACAGAAAAGAACAGGTATGAACAGGAGAAGGGAAGGGAGGAGACAAGCCACATTTGTTGAACTCACAGCTGGAGGGTTGTGTTTTAGTAATGGCTCACACTGACTGATGTGTTGCCATTCTAAAACAGTGTTGGAGACATTGAAACAGGTAGACAGAAGTCGAGGAGGGGGAGGGATGCCAGGATGACACACCAGGTATCTCCTGTGCAGGTGAGAGGGAGGTGGAGAGCATTTGACAGCCGCACGCACTAACACGGGCTGTGCTCCAGATAAACACACTCCTTTCGATTACTGGAACAGTTCATGGCATGAAATACATCTGCAGTACAAAATGCTGTGTCGCAGAGCACCGCTCCTGTCTCACCTGCCAGGGAGCCGTGGTCCACTGCACCTTCCTGCCCCATCATGCCCCCACTCTTGGTTTATATGAAAAGCAGCCTCAGCATGCAAGGCAAATTCTGCAGGTCCAAGGAAATGAGATGTCCTCAGATGTTTTTGCAGTGTGAAAGGGCAAACCCTTCCAAAAGAGCAGTCTGGAATTCCGTGTCAGTGCAAAGTGATTTGGAATGTGCAGCCCATTTGCACTCGTATCTTTGCCACCTGCTCAGGGCTGGTCCATAGGGATGAAAAGATGGAGGGTCCTGCCCTAGATCATGGTGTAGGAAAGGGGCAGGAGCAGCCTGGATGGAGCCAGAGGACTAGAGTGGGTCCACTTGCTGACCAGTGCCTTGTTTCCAGTGGTTTGTTCTCCAAGGCCAGCCTATGGCCGCACCGCCACAGTTCCCACATCCATACCCAGAATTTCTAGTTCCCTGCACTTTTTTCCAAGCTTTTTTTCTGTTTGCCTTTGGGAATTTTGTGCCTGTAGCAATTTAATGTACCACAGCCTTTTTTTTCTTCCTTTTTTTTTCCCCTGTGGTGGAGGGAGGATGGAAGGAAGGGAAGGAATGGTGGCTGTGGAGATGCAGGTAGATAAAGGTAATTACTTAAACACATATAGGGCAGGACTTACAGGTTTGGAGCCCCAGATTAAGATGCAGAGGAGCATGTGAGGTTGATGATTATATTTCGGGGAGAGTTAATTGACGGAAGGTGAAGGCAGACAAAGAACCGCTGCTTACTGCCTTCTTGAATCCCAATCAGGAATTATGATTAAAGACGCGGCGAGACAACAGAGGCCTGATGAATTGGTGTCTTTTTTTTTTCTTTTTTGCCGTCATTCACACTTGATTGACTTCAACCTTTCAAGTGCAAAAGTCTCTCTTTTCCATTATTATTCATAGCCATCTGAGTTTTTCTAATTAAAGTGTATGAAAACAATTACTGATCCGTCGTACTGAGCGTGGTGGTGGGGACGGCTGCCGTACTGTAACGCCTATGAAAAGCCACAGCTCTATAATGATGTGCAGCTGAGGTGTTAGATAATTTTATTCTTTTTCTACTCTGTTGGGGTTTTTTTTAATTTCTCATGATTTATTTTTCATAATTCCTAAAGAGCCTAGGAAAGCAGGCTCTTCCTGCTGCTAGAGCTGAGAGGGACGGTTTCTTCTTGCCTCCCCTTCTCGGCGTCCATGCTCATCCCCCTCCTCCGAGCCCAGCTACTGGAAATTACTATGTGACCTTTCACGTCTCCCAACCCACCGCCCACAGCCATCAGATGCTTCCGTTTAGAGTAGAAGGTGGAATGAGTTTGATGTGCTCAGCTCCCCTCCTGGGATGTGTCAGCTGCCTTCTCTCCTGCTCCATGGGACCTGGCACTTACTGCCACGCACTGGATGGCCCAGGAAGGGGAGGGAGCTCTATGTCCCTGACAGCTCAGCTCACAGCTCTGCAGCCACTTCTGTGCCACCATTTCATCCTGAGATTTTCCATGAGCTTCAGCTTCCCCACTTCCTATCTCCTGCAGTTCACTCAGAGCCTTGTGGTCCTTGGCTGTGCAGAAAGCCGGGTAAATGGCATGCAGCTGCCACACACATTCTCTCTCCTGAAATCCAGGGTTCAGATGCCCCCTCCATATCTAGCAGAAGGATGGAGAGGCTTGTTTTGCCTCACGCCTGAATGGGAGTGTTTAGTTGTGCCTCACCTTCCCACCAGTGGGAGGCTGGGAGCAGGAGCACCACAGGCATCACCAGGAGCACCTGGTGAAAGGGGAACGCTGCCTGGGTGTAGGTGGTGTGGGCAGCTGCTCGAGGCTGTAGAGGAGTCTTCACTTGGCACAGGCAGTGACCAGCACGGGCAGCCCTGTGCTGGGTCTGTCTGTCCGGTGCTGTGAGGCAGCGTTCCAGCAGTGCGAGACACTGGCTCCAGACATTCAGAAGGACATTCATTGTCCTGCATCTGATGCCAGCCATGTGCAGGCTGCTGGTGAGATGGCTTGTGACCAGGTATATCCAAAGAACAGAACAGGATGAGTGTGTGCATTTGGCTCTTCCAAAGAGCCTCCAGCTGAGCCATGCAGATTCTCAGCTCTTTAGGAGCGGTGGTGTCCCAGCACTGCACTGGTTTTGCTGGTGCAGGATCTAGCCAAATACTTGAAGAGGAGCAAAGGGAACGCGTCAGTCAGAGCAAGGAAAGGGTTACAAAAGCTTTTTATTTCACAATTTGCTTTCTCTTTAGTCCTTCCTTATTCATCCTTTCCTTTGTCACCTCTCTCCTTATTTGTACTTTTCTTTCTCATGCCCCTCCCTTCCCTGCATCGATACACTTTGAAAACAGTGCTGCAATGCTCCCTGGTTCAAGATTACAGTGTACTTTACTAGGTATGATTTAATTAGGGGCCTTATTATGTTTTCAGCAGCTTAAGGTGGGCCTTTCAACTTATCTACCTAATTGGTTGCACAAGAAGTTTCACAGCCCATGACAAAACATTGTCAGTGATCAAAGTCTGAATTCCACATAAAGGAAAAATATTAATAATAAGATTATTCTTCAAGTGTGCACTGCTAATTATGTCCAGAATGTAACTGTAGAAACACTTTTGACTGATTTGAGCTTTGTCTAATAAATACGAGTCTTCAGTGAGCTGTGAAAAATGACGCCTCTGACTTCACAATACCGATGTCTAGTTTTGCCACTGAAGATGTTTAAAATGTTTTCCTGTGTTTTTCCTCTCCCTATGTCTTTTTCCCCTGTCTCTAGGTGACAACCCCTGAGGTGATGATGCCCAGCAGCATGTTCCTCCCAGCAGCTGCTCCAGAGAAGGATGGGAACTCAGGCGCAGAGGAGCTGGGGAAACAGTCTGGTGAGTGCAGGTCAATGAGGTCCATGGTCCCAACCACTCCCCCAACTCTTATCACCTGGTCAGGGAGCAGTTTCATTCCTGTTAATCCTCTCTTTGATAGGACCAAGACTCAAATACTATGTTCAGTTTGATGAGCCTTCTTTTTCCAAAATAGGTAGGACATCAAAAAGGAACAGTGAAGACAGAGGTGGCTGAATGGCTTTTGCTTGAAAGGGAGAATTGAAGGTGATAAATGCACTAAGGGATGTGTGTGTGAATAATTTCCAGAGATTCAAGGTGGGCAAGGAAGTAAATTGTGTAGGTTTATGCAATGGGCCATGATGAGGTTAATGGGCTGGTATTGAAACAAATGAATGAAGATAGAGGAGAAATGTTAGAAATACTTGTTATGTGGGAGATTAAAAACCACAGAGTATTCAGGACTGAAAGGGGGTGTTGATCTACCATGGTGTGCTGGTGTAATTTTTGGGTTCGCTCTAATTCTGTTTTCACAGAGATCTCTGAGGATGTGGGGAAGACCCTTTTGCCATCGGACAGCGCAGAGCACAGCGGGGATCCCAAGCCCACTCCGGCTGATCCGAGCGCTGCCCGGGAGGACTCTGGCTTCCTGTGCTGGAAGAAGGGCTGCAGCCAAGTGTTCAAGAGCTCAGCAGCCCTGCAGACACACTTCAATGACGTCCATGCCAAGCGGCCTCAGCTGCCAGTCTCTGACCGCCACGTCTACAAGTACCGCTGCAATCAGTGCAGCCTGGCCTTCAAAACCATTGAGAAGCTGCAGCTCCACTCCCAGTACCACGTCATCCGGGCAGCCACCATGTGCTGCCTCTGCCAGCGCAGCTTCCGAACCTTCCAGGCCCTGAAAAAGCACCTGGAAACCAGCCACCTGGAGCTGAGTGAGGCTGACATTCAGCAGCTGTATGGTGGTCTCTTGGTCAACGGGGACCTCCTCGCTATGGGTGACCCCTCGCTTGCTGAGGACCACACAATAATAGTCGAGGAAGATAAGGAAGAGGAGAGCGACCTGGAAGATAAGCAGAGCCCAACTGGCAGCGATTCGGGGTCGGTGCAAGAGGACTCTGGCTCAGAACCAAAAAGGGCCTTACCCTTCAGGAAGGGCCCTAACTTCACTATGGAGAAATTTCTAGATCCATCTCGCCCATACAAGTGCACAGTCTGCAAGGAGTCATTCACGCAGAAGAACATTCTCCTGGTCCATTACAATTCCGTTTCTCATCTGCATAAACTGAAACGCGCCCTCCAAGAATCTGCTACCGGGCAACCCGAGCCTACCAGCAGCCCAGACAACAAACCTTTCAAGTGTAACACCTGCAACGTGGCCTACAGCCAGAGCTCGACTCTAGAGATCCACATGAGGTCTGTCCTGCACCAGACCAAGGCTCGTGCGGCCAAGCTGGAGGCGGCCGGCGCCAGCAGCAACGGAGCCGGCAACAGCAGCAGCAGCAGCAGCAGCCTCTCCCTGGGTTCGTCCACACCGAGCCCCGTGAGTGCCAGCAACAGCAATGCTTTTGCAACCACCAGCACAAGCACTTCAGGCACCACTCCCATTCCCAGCCTGCTCAACCAGGTGTCCAGTGACAGTGTGGGAATTCCTCCCTTGGGTAACGCTGTAAGCACTAACATCTCCTCCCCTTCAGAGCCCAAAGAGGTGAACCGCAAGAAGCTGGCAGACATGATTGCATCCAGGCAGTGGCAGCAGCAACAGCAGCAGCAGCAGCAGCAGCAACAGCAACAAGCTCAAACCTTGGCACAGGCACAGGCACAGGTCCAGGCCCACCTGCAGCAGGAGCTGCAGCAGCAGGCTGCTCTCCTGCAGTCCCAGCTCTTCAACCCAGCACTTTTGCCACACTTTCCGATGACAACTGAGACCCTTCTGCAGCTGCAGCAGCAGCAGCAGCATCTTCTGTTCCCATTCTACATCCCCAGTGCTGAGTTCCAGCTCAATCCAGAAGTCAGCTTGCCTGTCACCAGTGGTGCACTGACATTGACTGGGACGGGTCCAAGTTTGCTGGAGGACCTGAAGGCACAAGTTCAGCTCCCTCAGCAAAGCCATCCACAGCTCTTGCAGCAGCAGCAAGGTCAGCTGTCCTTGTCACAACCCCACTCCGTCCTGTTACAGCAGAGCCAGCACCCAGAGAAGAAGAATAAATCCGTAGTGAAGGAAAAAGATAAAGAAACCCCACGGGAAAGGGAAAGCGCAGAGAGGGGAGACAATAATGTAACACTGAAGGAGTCTCTTCCTGATAACTTAAAGCCCAAAGAGAAGAAGGACTTTGTGCCAGGCAGCAGTTCAGAGCCCTCCATACTGCCTCCACGGATTGCTTCCGATGCGAGGGGGAACGCCACCAAAGCCTTGCTGGAAAACTTCGGCTTTGAGCTCGTCATTCAGTACAACGAGAACAAGCAAAAGGGGCAGAAGAAAAATGGGAAGACAGAGCAAGGTGAGAACTTAGAAAAGCTGGAGTGTGATACGTGCGGCAAGTTCTTCTCAAACATCCTCATCCTGAAGAGCCACCAAGAGCATGTTCACCAACATTACTTTCCCTTTAAGCAGTTAGAGAGATTTGCCAAACAATACAGAGAACACTACGACAAACTGTACCCACTGCGGCCGCAGACCCCAGAGCCACCGCCCCCGCCTCCACCGCCTCCCCCTCCTCTCCCTCCAGCTCCTCCTCAGCCGGCTGCTGCTCCTGCCATCCCTACTTCTGCCCCACCAATCACCTCTCCCACTATCGCACCAGCCCAGCCATCTGTGCCACTCACCCAGCTCTCCATGCCTATGGAGCTGCCCATCTTCTCACCACTCATGATGCAAACCATGCCCCTGCAGACATTGCCAGCACAGCTGCCGCCTCAGCTGGGCCCTGTAGACCCCCTGCCCGCTGACTTGGCCCAGTTGTACCAGCATCAGCTCAACCCCAGCCTTCTCCAGCAGCAGCAGAACAAGAGGCCACGAACGCGTATCACCGATGACCAGCTCAGAGTCCTTCGGCAGTATTTTGACATTAACAATTCCCCAAGTGAGGAACAGATCAAAGAGATGGCAGACAAATCGGGATTGCCCCAGAAAGTGATCAAGCACTGGTTCAGAAACACCCTGTTCAAGGAGCGCCAACGCAACAAGGACTCCCCGTACAACTTCAGCAACCCTCCCATTACCAGCCTGGAAGAGCTGAAGATAGACTCACGGCCTCCTTCTCCAGAGCCTCAAAAGCAGGAGTACTGGGGAAGCAAGCGGTCCTCTCGAACACGCTTTACTGACTACCAACTCAGAGTCCTGCAAGACTTCTTTGATGCCAATGCTTACCCAAAGGACGATGAATTTGAGCAGCTTTCTAACTTGTTGAACCTCCCAACACGTGTTATAGTGGTGTGGTTCCAGAATGCCCGTCAGAAAGCTAGGAAAAACTATGAGAATCAGGGAGAAGGCAAAGATGGGGAGCGACGGGAGCTCACAAATGACAGATACATTAGAACAAGCAACTTGAACTACCAGTGCAAAAAGTGCAGTCTGGTCTTTCAGCGCATTTTTGATCTCATTAAACACCAGAAAAAGCTTTGTTACAAAGATGAGGATGAGGATGGACAGGATGATAGCCAGAACGAAGACTCTATGGATGCAATAGAGCTCTTGACTCCAACCAGTTCCTCCTGCAGCACACCGATGCCCTCACAAGCTTACAGCACACCTACATCTTCAGCCAATGCGACCTCTTCAGCTTTTCTGCAGCTCACGGCAGAGGCAGATGATTCCTCCACCTTTAGTTCTAAAGTAGAACCTACAGATGAGAAACCAAAGCAGTCTGAACCTCCAAGTACACAGCAAAACCAAACCCAAGAGAAGCAAGTGCAACCAAAGCAAGAGTCTCAGCAGCAACAGGACCAAGGAGAACAAAAGACAAGTTCAACACACCAAAAGATTTCACAGTTATCCTCCCCCTCTTCACTGCAACAGCCACCTCCTCCTCAGCCCCCTCAGTGCTCCTTGTCACAGTCAAGTCCAAGTCCATCTCAGCTCTCACACCTCTCCCTCAAACCTATTCACACGTCCACCCCTCAGCAGCTGGCAAACCTACCTCCTCAGCTAATCCCATACCAGTGTGACCAGTGTAAACTGGCATTTCCTTCCTTCGAGCATTGGCAGGAGCATCAGCAGCTCCATTTCCTGAGTGCACAGAACCAGTTTATCCACCCCCCATTCCTGGACAGAACACTGGATATGCCATTCATGCTTTTTGATCCCAGTAATCCACTACTAGCAAGCCAGCTGCTGTCTGGAACGTTACCACAGATTCCAGCAAGCTCAGCCACCTCACCATCAACTCCAACATCCACCATGAACACGCTGAAGAGAAAGCTGGAGGAAAAGGCCAGTGCAAGCCCTGGAGAGAATGACAGTGGGACTGGGGGAGAAGAACCCCAAAGGGATAAGCGTCTAAGGACAACCATTACCCCTGAGCAGCTGGAAATTCTGTACCAGAAATACTTGCTCGACTCCAACCCCACACGGAAGATGCTGGATCACATTGCACATGAAGTGGGCTTGAAGAAGCGCGTGGTGCAGGTTTGGTTCCAGAACACCCGTGCACGAGAGAGGAAGGGGCAGTTCAGAGCTGTGGGGCCTGCCCAAGCCCACAGACGGTGTCCCTTCTGCCGAGCTCTCTTTAAAGCAAAGACAGCTCTGGAAGCTCATATCCGATCCCGTCACTGGCACGAGGCCAAGCGAGCTGGGTACAACCTTACGCTGTCTGCTATGCTTCTAGACTGTGATGGGGGACTCCAGATGAAAGGAGACATCTTTGATGGAGCCAGCTTTTCCCACATGCCACCAACTAGCAGTGATGGACAGAGTGTTCCCCTCTCCCCGGTGAACAAGAGTATGGAACTGTCACCTAGAACCCTGCTGAGTCCATCCTCCATTAAGGTGGAAGGGATTGAAGACTTCGAGAGTCCCTCCATGTCCTCAGTCAATCTGAGCTTTGACCAGACAAAGCTGGACAACGATGACTGCTCTTCTGTCAACACTGCAATCACAGATACTACCACAGGAGACGAAGGGAACGCAGACAACGACAGTGCAACAGGGATTGCAACCGAAACCAAATCCACATCAGGACCCAGTGAAGGTCTGACTAAAGCAGCCATGATAGCAATGTCTGAATATGAAGATCGTCTGTCTTCTGGCCTGGTCAGCCCAGCTCCCAGCTTCTACAGCAAAGAGTATGACAATGAAGGTACCGTGGACTATAGTGAAACCTCCAGCCTTGCAGACCCCTGCTCACCCAGCCCTGGTGCAAGTGGTTCAGCCAGCAAATCTGGCGAAAGCGGGGACCGGCCCGGGCAGAAACGCTTTCGCACGCAGATGACTAATCTCCAGCTCAAGGTTCTTAAGTCATGCTTTAATGACTACAGGACACCGACCATGCTGGAGTGTGAGGTCCTGGGCAATGACATTGGACTGCCAAAGAGAGTTGTTCAGGTCTGGTTCCAGAATGCGAGGGCGAAAGAGAAGAAGTCAAAACTCAGCATGGCCAAGCATTTTGGTATAAACCAAACAAGTTACGAGGGACCCAAAACAGAGTGCACTTTGTGTGGCATCAAGTACAGCGCTCGGCTGTCTGTACGTGACCATATCTTCTCTCAACAGCATATCTCCAAAGTTAAAGAAACCATTGGAAGTCAGTTGGATAAGGAAAAGGAGTATTTCGACCCAGCTACTGTACGTCAGTTGATGGCTCAGCAGGAGCTGGACCGAATCAAAAAAGCCAACGAGGTTCTTGGTCTGGCAGCTCAACAGCAGGGCATGTTTGACAACACCCCCCTGCAAGCTCTGAACCTTCCTGCTGCGTACCCAGCACTACAGGGCATCCCTCCAGTCTTGCTCCCAGGCCTCAACAGCCCATCCTTACCTGGCTTCACTCCATCCAACACAGGTGGGTACGGATGTTACCCTGCTTAGGCACACCTTCACTTGGTGCATACATAGCACAAGCAGTTGTTCCCTTGGGAATGACTGGTAACAGGATTCCTGGCCCATTAGTTCAGCATGTTGACTTCACAGCAAAAAAGCAGTAGGTATTTTATCTATAATTCCTGAACTCAGGAAGTTTTAAAGTCTGAACTAGAGCAACATCTAGACATGCTGCATATCCCTGTGTAGAAATCCTGAAGCTCCTTCAAGGAAGTGGGATATAGATTTATCCAATGGAACAGAAGGACTAATGTGCTGAATACACTGTTCATTATTCCTTTCCTTTTGATATTCAGTTTATGTGATACCATCCCAAGCGTTCAAAAATCCAAACTCTTTCTAGGGAAAGGTGTGGTGTGTATGGTAGCACTGGTGACAGATGCCCAGAGCATCTTTATATGTCCCTGTGGTGACCTCTGGGACAAATCCCAGTGCAGCCGAGCATCAGTTTTGAGTGATGGCTGGGTATGACCTGAAAACACCTCCTCAACAAACAACGGTGTAGTTGTGGGACAAATCTAGTTTGTATTTTAATAAGATTTTTCTTAACAATGCTACATAAAAATGAAATTTGTCGTAATCCTTTGGGTAGCCTAATCTCAAATACTGAACTTTATCTTTTGAGAATGCTTCTTTCCTTTGTACGTCGTGGATAGGTGGAAAGTCTTAAGTCATGTAGGAAACAGTGGCAGTGGAAGGTGCAGCTCAGTGACCAGCAGTGACATAAAAAATGTGATCCAAAGGCCTTGTTTCATTATGTGTCTGAAGGGCCTCTGTGCATGCGAGGGGTTTTCCATGTCACCCTTCTCTTCTCACCACAGATCTCATTTCAAAGCTCTCGGCCAGAAGCATCTCCTTGGCAAATCATATCATCACCCTATTGCAGGTTGCTCTGCGCTGTTTGCTTAGTGCCCCAGATTTATAACAACAATTAAAATTACTTTTTTGCAGTTCAGTCCATATTGTTGCTTTTATTTTTCTCCAAAGCCCAGAATGTATCCTGGGGAGATGGGACTGCATCTGATGAATCTTAAATGCTGCCAGTGACTGCCCAGACAGGACTGAACTGTTTAGAAAGTCAAACAGACTGTTTGTGGCCTTTAGATAAAACTCCAAAGGTCAGGCTATGGCAGCTCCAGGCCTGTCAGAGCAGATAAGGCCATGCATCCAGGAATGCTGTGAATTACCTCCTGCTCCTTCACTTGAACCTCTCAGGGATGTTCAGCTGGGAAACATCCATTTCAATGGTGTCCATCCATAGCATGCCCTTATCTGAGATCTCCAGGGCCACTGCGTGGAGCCTCATTCCATACCTGTCCTGTTGTCACAAATCATTCTGTCTCACCACCAGGTCAGGAGCAGACACAGGTTTTAGAAGGGTTTGGGTCAGCCATGGCTGCACCCTCCCTGCTCCAGCCACTCTCCTCATGGCCCTTCTGCAGCTCCTTGGCAGTACAGCCTAAAATAAAAGTCACCATGCTTCCACGGCTGGTTCCCGGCTCCACCACTGTTCCTGCCCAGGCTGGCCTCTGAGCAGCCTCTGCAGCAGATTCCTGCTCAGGAGCTGGGGAATGTACAGAGCTGTGCCAACGGGACATTGGAGCTTTATTTTGGGAGTTCCCCAAATGGCATCAAGGGAGTTGCCAAGCAAAATGTTCCTCTTCAGGAGCATATTTGCCAGCTGCAGCAGTCATGACTAATGGAGGTGACTCCCGGAGCACACTCCTCTCACGCCCAGCCACTGTGAGAGCAGAAATTGGCACCAGGGACAGTATTGCTAGTGGCTAATCCTGCTGTCGGGAAGAAGGACAGGCTTCACGTTCCACCATTAATCTGTCTCCTTAATGAGGAAGCCTCACTACACTTCTAATTCCACCCAAAACACAATGCTTATGCCCAGGGGAGATGTCTGACCACCACATAAACTCTGGAATTGCTCAGAAGCTGAGCATCCAGAGCCCCTGACATTAGAGAGAGGGAAGGAAGGGGTTGCTTCAGAGATTTGTGGATTCATGAACATCAGCCTAATAAGGACAAAATAAATTAGGTTTAGCCTGTCAGTCTCCAGTTGCCATGACCAGGGCTTGCCAATCTATAAAGACTTTAGCAAGACGAGCAGTGCTGAGCATTCCCACCCTTTGGCGTGGCGCCATCCTGCTGCTGGAGTCCTTTGGCCCAAGGACCCGTTAGAGCAGATCCTGACATGAGTGTTAATCATTTGGGAATTTCAGAGGAGTCAGTAAAACATCAGCTGTGCTGGTCATCCTGGGTGCTGGTGGTTGTCCCCATCACCCATCATGCGGTCAGTGCCTCTGGGCAGTGCGGCCAAGGCAGCTGCAGGCAATGGGGGCAGAGGGGGCATGTCCCCACCATACGGAGCCCATGGAGTGGGACAGGAGCCCTTCTCCAGAGTGAGCAGCAGGGACGGGCTCTCTGACCTGTGCTGCAGCAATGCCTCAGCTCAGACCAGTCGCTGCCCTCATACAGAGGAGATGGAGGCTCCAGGGCACTTGTGGGGTGGACTGGGGTCACCCTCCTCGTGCTTTCTGCCTGCCCAGCACCAAGTGACTTTACACCTCTCTCTCTCCCTCTTGCAGCTTTAACTTCTCCCAAACCCAGCCTGATGGGCCTGCCCAGCACAAGCGTCCCTTCACCCGGCCTCCCCACCTCTGGATTACCAAATAAACAGCCCCCGGCCGCACTGAGCTCACCCACCCCAGCACAAGCCACGGCGGCCGTGGCCCCGCAACAGCCGCCAGCTACGACCCCGCAGCCGCAGCAGCCACCCCCCGCACAGCGCAAGGAGAAGGAGAACGAGAAGGCAAAAGAGAAGGAGAAGGCACCCAAGGGGAAGGGGGACACCCTGCCAGGGCCCAAGAAGGAAAAGGGGGAGGCACCGGCAGGCACCCTCGCGGCCCCGCTGCCCACCATGGAGTACGCGGTGGAGCCTGCCCAGCTCCAGGCGCTGCAGGCCGCCCTGAATTCGGACCCCACCACCTTGCTGACGAGCCAGTTCCTTCCTTACTTCGTTCCCGGCTTTTCTCCCTACTACGCCCCACAGATCCCTGGCGCCCTGCAGAGCGGGTACCTGCAGCCCATGTACGGCATGGAGGGGCTGTTCCCCTACAGCCCCGCACTGTCACAGGCGCTGCTGGGGCTGTCTCCTGGCTCACTGCTGCAGCAGTACCAGCAATACCAGCAGAGTCTGCAG
>NW_008239544.1:1935974-1936450 GCF_000691975.1 Corvus brachyrhynchos
AGCAGAAAGCGCAGCAGCCCAAAGGAAGCCAAACCCCCGTCCCCACGGGGGCTGCCACCCCGGACAAAGACCCTGCCAAAGAACCCCCCAAGCAAGAAGAGCAGAAGAACGCACCCCGCGAGGTGTCCCCCCTCCTGCCCAAACCCCAAGAAGAGCCTGAAGCGGAAGGCAAGGGCGCGGAGTCGCTCTGCGACCCTTTCATTGTCCCAAAGGTGCAGTACAAGCTGGTCTGCCGCAAGTGCCAGGCGTGCTTCGGCGACCAGGAGGCGGCCAGCGACCACCTGAAGTCCCTCTGCTTCTTCGGCCAGTCTGTGGCGAACCTGCATGAGATGGTGCTTCACGTGCCCACCGGCAGCGGCCAGGGCAGCGGCTCGTACCAGTGCGTGGCGTGCGAGAGCACGGTGTGTGGGGACGAAGCCCTCAGTCAGCATCTCGAGTCAGCCCCGCACAAACATCGAACAATCACAAGAGCAGCA
>NW_008239544.1:1936557-1949533 GCF_000691975.1 Corvus brachyrhynchos
CCACGCCTCCAGAAAGCCCTGGCCCCCGGCAGCCCCGCGCAACCCGCCAGGGAAGCCGCCGCCGCCGCCTTTCCCTCCTCTCTCCTCATCTTCAACGGTTACCTCAAGTTCATGCAGCACCTCAGGGGTTCAGCCCTCGATGCCAACAGACGACTATTCGGAGGAGTCTGACACGGATCTTAGCCAAAAGTCAGATGGACCGGCGAGCCCGGCGGAGGGGCCCCAGGACCCCGGCTGCCCTAAGGACAGTGGTCTAGCTAGCGTAGGAATGGACACCTTCAGATTGTAAGCTTTGAAGATGAACAATGAAAATGAATTTAAATAAAAAAAGTTAATAACAAACCAATTTCAAAAATAGACTAACTGCAATTCCAAAGCTTCTAACCAAAAAAAAAAAAAAGAAAAAAGAAAAAAAGAAAAAGCGTGGGTTGTTTTCCCATATAATGATGCCGGTGGGTTTTACATTTCTTTTTTCCTTTCCTTTTAATAAAATAAAACTTTAAAAAAGAAAAAAAAAAATCTGTTACATTTGTCCTCTTGAAGGTACTGTTGGTCTGGGAGACGAAGGCCCGTGCTGCCTCCTCGCACCTGCGGAGCTCGCACCCCTGTACATTGCCCCTGTCTGATCCCCCGTTGATAGCACAGCAGAGCCCGGCAGCGCTGTATGGGAAAGCAGCCCACCTGGAGACAGTTTTAAATTTCTTGCTATCTTAGCATTCAGATACCAATGGCTTGCTAAAAGAAAAAAGAAATGTAATGTCTTTTTATTCTCAGGTCAATCGCTCACACTTTGTTCTGTTTTCAGAATCATTGTTTTATATATATATATATATACATATATATATAATTTCTTTCGTTTGTTTTGGGGGTTTTGTTTTGGTTTGGTTTTGTTCCAGAAAAGGATTTTTTTTTGTTGTTGTTTTTTTGGGTTTTTTGGGGGTTTTTTGTTAATTTAAAATGGGCAGAAAGTATTCAAGAGAAAAACAATGTGAACTGCTTTAGCTTTTCGGGGATTTTAAGGGTAGCTTTTCTGCTGAAGCCAATTCCAAGGGGAAAAGTAAAGCACTCCCACTTTCAGAAAAAAAAAAAAAAAAAACCCACACAAAGAGTGTTGAGGACTTGGAGCTTAAAAAAATAAGTTTTAAAACAACTGACTTTCTGTATTTATGATAGATATGACCATTTTTGGTGTTGAGTAGATTGTTGCATTGGAAATGAACTGAAGCAGTATGGTAGATTTAAAAGAAAAAACCCTTTTGTGTACATTTAGCTTTTGTATGGTCCAGCTGACGGCTTCTCATTTGATGTTGTCTTGTTCATTCCTAGACAGATAGATTGCGATCCATCGACTCGCCTGAGCTTTTCTCCCCTTTGTACCTTTATCCCCGTCCCCATCCTGTAATCTTCCACTTATGGTCGCTACCTTCATTTCTTAGAGGGTGGTTGCATAATTATTTTATAAAAACTAAAGAAAGAAGTTCAAAGGGTTTTGGGGGTCAGTAGGATCCCTTGCAGAATATTTTTTGTTGGGGGTTTGAAACTTTTTAAGGCATATACATGCGATTTACCTATGTCTGTTACCCTTGTGCACTTATTTTATTCTTATTTTCCATTTCTCTTTTTTTCTTCTCTTTTTCTTCCCCTCTTCCTTTACTCATTTTGTAAATGCTTCAAAGACTCTGTTCCTGACCTCTGAGCATCGGTTCTGTTTGTGTAATTAGGCTGCACTCTGTTCCTTCTTTTGAAAAAAAAAAAAAAAGGTTTTGTTACATTTTTTTCTCTAAAGAAAATTCATGCTTTAAATAAAATCCAAAGACATACCCTTCACCACTGGTGCAGAATGAGCAAAAAGGATTCTTTTTACTTGAGAATTTGTTTCTGATTTAAACAAACAAGTCTAAGTTTAAATAAAGAATAAAAAAAACGTACCCAGGTTGTTATCTGTGCTTCTTCTGCAAGCAGAGAGACAACTCTTAGCGAGCACCCAGTGCACCCCAGGCAGGTTTCTCTTTCCAAGATCTCTCCATGGCAGCAGCGGGTGCCAGGCTCAGGGAGGCCTGGAGCCCCCCGGCCCCCCCAGCCCGCGTGCACCTCAACTGGCCCAGACTTTGAAAGGAAAACTTTATGCTGCTAAAATGTAGATTTTGGAGATGTAGATACTTTGCTGTTCCCTTCCATAGCCAAAAGCCAACAGAAATAACCTCTTTCCACCCTGTTTCCTCCGCCCAAAAGCACGAGAGCCTTCTGCCCGCCATCATCATCCTCCTCCTGCTTCAGAAGGGAACTTTGAAGACTGTGAACGCAGGTTCCTCCCGCTGCCTCCGGCCGCTCCTCCCCGGGCTGAAGCCACTCGCCACCTCCGTGAGAGACTGGAGCATCTGAGAGACGAGTGCGGGTTCGGTTTCTAGCGGGACACTTATATTTTTATGGAGTTTTGGTTTTAGTTTGATGAAAGACTAGATCCTGAACTGTTGTACATATTTCTGACTAGGCTAATGCACAGTGCAAATTCCTTTTTTAATTGTTTTTTAAGTAGTCGATACTAAAGCGCAAACCACCGGATGTTCCTCCCGGGACCCAGCTGTAGCATAAGGTGTCAAAAACAGAACCACGTACCCATGGAGCGTTTGCTGTTTTAACAAACTGTTTTCTTTAACAGAAGTTCTTGTATTTCTCCCTGTGTTTGAGATGAACATTTTTTAAATTCTAAAGTTGTACAGTTTTTTTTCCATTATTTTATCTTGTTTGAAATTCTATGTAATATATATATATATATATTTTTTGCCATTTAACTGTTGTATGTTACTCTGTCTGTATCATATAGAAATTTTTTTGTTTGGTTTTGTTTTGGATTCTCTCTGTGATGCCAGTTCCCAGTTTAACACAAACTTTATCTGTCCAGTTCCGCAAGGTCTCTTTTGGAAACCCTTTTGTTTTGTCTTGTTTTGTTTCGTTTTTTTAATTATATTGCTTGGTCATAGTGCAATTTCTCTCTCCTCCTTCCCCCTCCTCCTTCCCACCCACTAAAAGGTTTTATAAATTCATTTCCTTGTATTTTTTCTAAATGTTTCTAGAGACTATTTCAGTGCGAGGTTGCCTCCTCCTCCTCTTGCAGCCCAGCTGCCTGGGGCCGATGCAGGGACCCCGGTGCCGTGGGGCTGCGGGAGCGATGGCGGCGCACGGGAGCCCCCGCGCGACCCCAGCCCACGCGAGGCCTTTGCAGCAAGTGGCAGAGCAGGGCCAGGCTGGGCACGAGGAAAACACTTCAAACTTAGCATTAAGCGGGTTTCTGTTTTATTTTTAATAAAAAGCTTTTTTAAGTGGTGAAGATGGCCAAAGTTTCATACAATTGAGAATAAAGAGAAGTGTCAGGGGTGTGCGGGGCCACCCGGGGCGGGTGGGCAACAAGGTGGGTGGACACAGCCAGCACGCTCACCAAAATATATTTTGCTTTAAAAAAAAAAATAAAAGCTTTTAAATAGAAGCAGAAGTTGGGTTGGTTGGTCGGTCGGTCGCTTGGTTGGTGGTTGGTCAGTTGGTTGGCGCTGATACTGCCCACTGTGAAACAAAACTTTGACTATTTTTTTGTTTTTATTGGGGGGGGGGCAAGTTTGGGTAGAACAGAAAGCATAAATGAGGTGAAGAGGGTTATGAACAGCCTTTGCAATGTACAAAAACTAGAGCAAGTGAAACCAAAAATGATGTTCTTGGTGTTTTTCTATACTGTAGTCTTGTTAGCTTTTCTGTTACTGTAACAATGCTGATCTCGAACTGTACCAAAATACATGAGACTGACAGAAACAAACCACATGGAACTTTCAAAACTTTAAAAAACTTGTCACAAAAGACTTTGTTGTCATAGTTGAGTTGACTGTAGATGGTAATTGAGTATACTCCTTTGGAACTATTTCATCACGTATGTTTCCTGCTCATTGTGATACATTAAAAAAAGATGAGCAAAAGCTCTCGTCTCGATGTCCCGCGTGTGCGGTGCTGGGTCCGCGTTGGGTGGGTGTGTGCCATGTGGCACGGCGTGGCATGGCATGGCTCAGCAGGGCACACGCACTGCCCCAGCGTTGGCCACCCAGCGCAGGTGGGCACTGCCACAGAGCCACGTGCCCGCACACGCGTGTCCTCGTGCATCGCTGGCGCGCGCGTGCCAGCACACGCATGTCCGCGTCCCTCCCCACATCAGGGCGACAGCGCCTGGGCTGATGCTGTGAATTCCTCTTCCAGTGGAAGCGATGAGCCAAGCAGCACCGTCTGTACTGCAGCTTTGGGATGCTCTGTGTGTGAAAAGGACATTATAAGTGCATTTAATTTTATGAAATGACTGCGAAAGGATTCTGGGCGTGGTGCTGTAGTGAATGGTTCAAGCGAAAGTGCAATGCCTTGATGGTCATCCTGAAACCTGTAAACTAAAAAAATCACATCTGTTTCTGCTGATGTGAAAAATGATGCAGGTAAGTAGGTAAGTGGCAACTCGCACTCCCTCTGCAGCAGGGAGGGAACCCAGAGGAACTGCTGAGTGTTCAGCACACAATTCTCTTGCCAAAAATTGCCCCTTGCAGCAGAAAAGGCTTGAAATTCATTAATAGGGACCACATCCAAAAGGAGTCACAGGGGCCACAGCTCATCTCTAATTTGTAACTACAGTGATAAATAATTTACACCCACCATTGCAGGTGGGGCAAGCATCTGTCAGTATGGGTGTCCTTGGTGCAGTTGCCAGGACAGCAAGGGGCTTCCTCCCCCCCCATGGGAGCAGGGACTGAGCTCTGTGGTGTCCAGAGGAGCAGAGGGCATGGGGAGGGAACCCGGCAGCTCCCAGGGGTGTGGAGCATTCTCTAGTTAACATTCATACTGACTTGGGCTCCACAGGCCATGAATTACAAAGTAAAGTGTGTCAAAATCACCAAGGCCCCCATGATTCTAGATGCTGTGGCATATCTGCCCCAGGCCCTGCCCTAGGAGCAGCCTTGAAAGGCGACACCCAGCACCATGGGCGCCCGGGGTGGCGAGGGCAAGTGCACCTGGACGCACTGCAGCTCAGGACTCTTAGAACTCGCTTCTGGCCAGGCTGCCTGGTCCTGCCCCTGGCTTGGGCACTGTTCTAGCATGAGCCTGAACAGACGGGGATCTGGATTGTCTCTCAGCTGGCTGGGGTTTTGTTAATAGGAGAACTCCATCCTGCCTTTTTAACAGGCAGACAGGACTGTGGCAGTGACAGGGTCGCCAATGTGACCCTCCCACTGCTGGTGTTTGCACTGCGCTGCATTAACATCTCTGCTGTTCCTAAACCAGCCGTTCCGTAAGTTTATTATATAACGTTGCTATTTATTCCTGGGTTGAATTCCACTGTAAAGCAGCCACGCTTGAGGAAGTGCCTCGTTATGTTCAGGAAGGTGTAAATGGCTTCGAGTAGCTGCACAAGGTGCAAACTAAAAACCTCTGCGCAGCATCCTGCTCAGAGGAGCCCATCTGTGGGAACTGTGCAAACCTCTGACAGTAATAAAAAGGTTTTTCCATGTTGTGATTCTGGTACGAGAAGGCTGGGAGTGATTTTTAATGACCTTTCATTGCCATCACCTCAAAGAGATTCCGCTCTCACTAGTGCACTCTTACAGGCCAAAAAATGCCTGTAAATTTATACAGCCATAGCAGGACCTGCCTTGCCGATGGATTTGGAGCTGCATTTCCAGCCGGAGGGACCCAGCAGACCCCCAGGAACTCATCCCCGGCACAGTGCAGCGGCTCCAACGACACCACTCCTGTAGCCAGGTCCCCACTGATCCAGGCAGGGTCCCATGCACACACCTTGGCTGAATGACACTGGAAGGCTGCTGAGACATTCCTAACACAGATGGATGTGCTGTGAAACTGCCACCAGGCCAGGCTGTGCCAGCTGTGGTGAAGGGTTAACTCCATGAGCTCCACTTCAGTGTGGAGCTGGTTGTCTGTTCCAAGCTCGTTAACAGGGTACACCTGATGATCTAAAGCACTAGAGAGTCATTTTAATTAACGCTCTGCCAGAGGGGATGTGGTGAAGACACTGATTTCACTCCAATGACTTTCTATTTTGGTGTTTTTGCGGAATCAGTGTGTTAGTCCCTGGGCTGATGTGAGCTAATCCAGCCACTGCTGCATCGGCACAGCCACTGCTCGGCTCCCCAGGGCAGGTCAGTACTGAGCTGCTGGCACCTTCCATGAGTCAAGGTCATGATCCTTTGGCAGTGCCATGTGGGGCTGGCTCCGGTGGCTTGTCCCCAGCAGGACCCGGCTGGTCATCCCCAGCCCAGCAGTGAGGCACAGGTGGCAGTGGGGCAGCAGCACCACAGAAACGACAGACCCAGCTGTGCGGTCACGGGGCCCCTTCCACGCAGGACCACAGGGCAGGGGGCACCCGGCTGTGCCCACTGTCCCATCCCAAGGGACGGCGCCTGCCCGAGCTGTGAAGAAGCCACAGCCAAAGGATCTCCAGGTATCCCACAGCCTCTGCAGTGATAGAGGAGAGACTTCACACTGCCCCAGAGAACAGACAGCGGTACCTATAAATGGTATTGTGCTCTTGGTTAGATGGGAGCATGATGTTACTTAATTAATGTTTTAATACCCTAGGCATCTTCTGTGCCGTATAATTCATATCGATTCGGCTGTGAGCATGTTCTGTTAAAAAGACTCTCTTTCCTAAGCAAACTTTCAATTATATTGAATTGTCACAGTGAAAAAGGGTCTTTTCTCAGCATGGGGGAGGGGGTTCTCAGTCAAACTACTGCTGGCCGGGCTGGGTATACACATGCACACACACGCATGCACACACATGTGCATGTGCAAAGTGCCCACTCCCTCCTGTCCCAGCGCTTCCACCCTCCCTGAACCACTGGTGCCACCCCAGCACAGCTTGTGGCTGCTGCAGTGGGTCAGTGGGGTTGGCACCTGCCACAGCCAAGGCACGGACCTGGGCACCCTGGGAGGGCCAGGAAGGTCAATGTCAAATCAGAATTGTCAGAAAATTACCATCGGGGCAGAGAGAAGGCAAAGCCTCTTTTCCCCCCACAGTCAGGTTGATGTGTGTGTGGAATGCTCAGTGTTTTGGCAGAGCAGTGCCTGTTCCTTTTTAAGCAGCAATTCAGTGTTCATTGTGTGATACGTGTCCCTCCTGCTCCAGTAGCACCATGATCAGTGCACACAGTGGGGGAGAGAGACACGAGACATGACCAGCCCTGCCATGTGTTCCTCGGCCCTGCCATGCCCCAGTGAGCAGCAGCTGGAAGGAATTCCCCTGTGTGTTCGCAGCCACCACCCAGTGCCAGGGACCTGTACCCTGGGGAGCCCCTGGGGGAGCAGTGTAGGGAGGTGCTGGCAAAATTTTTAAGGATATGTGTTTGCTCTCAGCAACAGAAGAGCACCCTGGCATGCTGGAAGGATAAAAGGAGCAGAGCCATGGTATGTCAGCTCAGCCTTGTGTGTTGTGGCAGCATGGAGCTGCCAGCTCTATCATGAGTCCCTGCCATGATGCTGAGAGCCACCCCTTATCCCCCAGCCCCGCTGAGCCTGTCATCCCCACAACCCAGGGAAAAGAAGGCTGCTCCCCCACAGGCTGTCCTCTACCAGGGAGGCCTTATCAAGGATTTCTGTCTTTTTTTTTTTTTTTTAATAATGAGGCAAAGATAAAAATTCTGTATTTTCATTACTACCCATTTTCACAGCCCGCTGAACAAAAACACAAAGCGCTTCTCCTGCTGCCCCTTGCTCCCCAGCCCTGCCTCTTTCTCCCATGGAGTTCAATTAAAGAAAGGCGAAAATTGAAGCTGTTTTACGCAAGGCGATTGCAACATGCATATTTGATTTTTATGATGGATCTAAATTGCTGAATAAGGCCGTGGAACAAAGGGAGACTGCGGCTTTCTGCCCATCACAGCCAGGCAGTCACTGCAGAACAAAAGCGCCAGCCATTAGGAGCTCAGCGGGGAGATACATTATATAAATGACTTTGTTTCTCTGCCCCTTCCCCCCCATGGGGGCTCGGACGGGGCTGGGGGCTGCTGATTCCACATCCCGGTGAGAGCAGGCTGCGGGCGCGGAGCCTTCGTGGAGGCACAGGACGGATGCGGTGAGCTAAGCACATGTGGTCAGCCACGCTTGGGCTGGGATACAGCCTGAGCCCCGGCTCCTGCCGCTGGCATCAGACCGTGGTGACCCTGATGCGGCAGTAATGCCCCTCAGGCATTTGGTGACACACCCCTTAACAGCACCTTTTGCAGCCCAGGCTGCAGGGCCACGTGGCAAGTGGCACTCAGGAGCTGGGGTAGCAGCAGCACCGTGTGAGAACACCTGGGAAAGGCCAGCCGGGACTGCCTCGATGGCCCCACCGATGTCCGGCAGCGCGGAGCAGGCCCCACTGACCGCCGAGCTGGGGGTGCTGGGTGCCGGGGGCTCTGCATCCATGGGGAGCTGTGGCTCTGCTCGCCGCCCACAGGACTCACCGTTTGTGTGTGGGGAAAGGTGTTTGCGAGGGATGCTTCAGGCAGAAGATCTGCAATTCCTCAGTCTAAAGAGGAAGGTGTTTGACAAGGGCAGAATCTGGCTAGGATCAGACTGGGTCGGCAGAGGATTTCCCCCCGGCTCCTTGAAGCTGCTGCAGGGGAGAGCTGGGCTGTGCTCCACAGACAGTGTTTCTGCAGAGGTGGACACCGTGTCCCAGCCTGGCATGCTTCGGTGGTCCGGGAACAACCCTTCCCGGTGTGCCTGAGTGATGAGCATTGCCAAGATGTCCCTGTGTCCTGGCACAGCCCCCAGCTGTCCACAGTTGCCATGCCATGGCAGCCCAGCGGGCTAGTGGCCGCTCCTCCCGCATGTCCCACCCCAGCGTGACCCTGGGGTGCCCTCGAAGGATCCCAGCCTGTGTGTCCCGGCCACCGGTCCGTGGAACACGCACTCAAGCCAAGGTGGACACGAGGGGACACAGCAGATGGCTCCCTGAGTCCTGTGAGGGCAGAGGAGCCTGGCCCGTCGTGCTGGTGTCCGGGAGGGCTCGGAACAGCACTGTCCCCCTGCAGGGATCGGGCTTGGGGCTCGGCTGGCGCTGGCCCTCGTCCAGCTGCGTGAGCTGCTCTCGCCGTGCTGGGGAGTGCCGGTGCTGCTTGCGCTCGTCCTCTCCTGCTGCAGATGTGACAAACGGCTGGAGAAAAACAACCAGCCAGACTGAACACGCGCTTTCCTTCCCTAATGCATCCCCCAGGTCCTCTGCCCAGCATCTCCCCCTCTGCGCTGCACCGTGGAATTGCATCCTTCAGAAACAGTGTCCTAATGGATCTCCCCCACACCTTCCCTGTGCTTTGGAGAGCCGGAAGTAATGTGGCATAAGCCACCACACCCATGGCGATGGCCATGCCAGGCAGCCTGTGCTCTGGGGGGGCAGTAGGCATTGAGAGACCACCACAGCCCCGTGTCTGACCACCACAGCACCCCTCACCACCAGCTGCTACCACTGAAGAAGCTGGAGGGGACTGTGCCAAGGTTTTGCTGGGAGACCCCTGGCAAGACCCATAACAAGGGAACAGGGCACCTGGGGAAGATGTCCCAGGTGGAATCCTGGGCTGGCTTGGGAGGAGGTGGGAACCAGACAGGTGCAGCTGCAAGAAAGACTGGGAAAAGGTGGGAGCAGCCCAAGAGCTGACAAGGATGTGTTCAGCTCTCTGAAGTTTGATTTCCATGACCTTTTTGCTGCTGGTTACTGCTCCCCTGGTGCCACTCCCAGCACTGACTGGGGCAGGTTGTGTTTTCCCTGCTAGGGAACTAAACTGAGATGCTGTGTGTAAGAAATGGGAAGTGACAAGATATGACCGAAGCATTGGAAATCAATCCAAACTAAATGTGCTTCTTAACTATAAGTGAACAGTTGAAAACAATCCTCTTTTATAGCCATGGAGATAAATACTCTGTTTTTATTAGGAAAAAATTGCTTTGGACTGAATAAAGTCGTTTGATTAACAAGTCAAAGCAGATGGCTTATTGATGTTTCAAAAAGGAGTTTACAAGGTCTAGTGAAAAAAGAGCCCCAGCTCTGAATTAACAAATTACCCGGGTATGTGGGACATTGACAGTTCACTGCTAATAGATTTATGGGCTGCTGCTGGGTGTTTTGTCCCCATTTGGTTTATTATGATAAAATATTGGGGCAGGGGTAACCTATAGCCTCCCTGCAATATACTGTATCGACCCCTGACCCTGGGAGCCTGACAGCAAACCTATATATTAGATTCTTAATTTGTCTTAATCTAACAGGATCGGTCTCTGTGCTGTAATTATTTTCCAAAGGCAATGGTGTGGGAGTGTGTGAGCACTGCAGGTGAAGGTGGATCACTTTGTCAATTGCACTGGACATACAGTTCAACTGCTGAGGACTGGAGAGTTCACGGCAGGAATGAGGCAGGAGCATCAGTGTCCCATGAAGCAGGACATGACCTTGAGAAATAACAACATTCCCAGGTGCTGTAAATTACCCCCATAAACCAATTAACAGGGAGGCCCTGGCAGCATCTGGAAATACGCAACGATCATGGCTGGCAATGTGGGGAATTGAAGAAATGGGGCCACAGAGCTGAGCATTTTTCTATAAACCTACGGAGCTTACGGCAATGGCCTTAAAGCCCTGCCCATGGACACAGCTTCCCACCAGAATGCCATGTCCTGCAGGTGGGCAGAGGGACTGTGGCTAGTGCAGGCAGCTTTGAATCCACACTGGCTGAGAGTTGGTGTCTGATATTTCAGGATTCAAATGCAGTAATTGCCCGCTCCCGTGTCAGAGCAGCAGTATTAGCCAACAGCTTGGGCACATGCACTGTCACCTGTCCCACTCGGGGCTAACCACTGGCTGCAGTTATAGGCCAGTCTCAGCACTCAATGGGACGGGGCAGGCTGAGGGGCAGGCACTGCTTGTTCCCGTTCCCAGGAAACAGCCTGGGTTATCTCAGGTAATCCCTAAGAACCTGTGCAGGTTTCCAGCACCCTCAGCCCCGAGGAACACACCATTAATTGCATGCCATGTCCCTCACGGTGCCAGCGCAGCCCCGGCCACACTGCCATGGCCCAGGAGCAGCACAGTGCTCAGCCCTGCCAGGCAAAGCGTTGGTGACGAGGAGCAGGAAACAGTCTCTAAATTCACCTCCATTGCTGAAGCTATCAGTTGTGAGGAGCTTGTGTGAAACCTTTACTTCCTCCTCCTACTTCTTCACCTCCTAAGGGCACAGGAGCAGGCAATTCCTAAATGTCAGAAGTCAAGCACACAAGGCATTTGGCTGGCTTGGCTGAACAGGGATTTTCTCTTGGAAATAAGATGAAGAACAAAGGTCTATGCCCAATGGAAGCAAGGTCAGATGACATGCGAAGAATACAGAAATGCTACCCACTACTGTAAGGGAGAAAATTTGTGGCCAAAGCTCACCTGGAGTTAAAGATACCAGAAATGTGGGGGACAATAAAAGAATTTTTTCAGCTATATTAATGGCAAAAAAAGCAGTGTAGAAATGACATTCGCCCATTCCAGGATGAGGATGGTCACCTGACAAACAGGAACATGGACAAGGAAGAGGCGTTTAATGCATTCTTTGCCTCTGTCTTCAATATGGATGACAGACCAAGGGGGTCCCAGTGCCCTGAGCTCAAGGACCATGACTGGGAGATTGATCAACTCCCACTTGACCCTGAAATTGTGCAGGATCTGCTGCTCCAGCTGGATCCCTACAAATCTATGGGGCCTGATGAGACTCATCTGAGAATCCTCAAAGAGCTACTGATGTCATCGCAAAACCTCTCTTGATTATTTTTGAGCCATGTTGGGAAGCTGGAGAACATTCTTCTGATTTTCAAGAAGGGCAAAAAGGAGGACCCTGGAATCTACAGGCCTGTCAGTCTCACTTCAGTTCCTGGTAAAATCATGGAAATTATTTTTGATATTGAGATATTGAAAAACACCTAGAGGACAATGCAGTCACTGATTACAGGCCGCATGGCTTCAGGAGGGTTCTGCCTGTCAAACCTGATTTCCCTCTATAACAGGGTAGCCCACCTAGTTGATCCAGAGAAGACAGTACATGTAATAGTTTTGAAGTTCAGCAAAGCTTTTTATACTGTCTTTCCCGGGATTCTTCTGGACAAACTGTCCAGCCCACAGCTGGATAACCATGTAACATGATGGGTGAGCAACTGGCCCACAGGCTGGGCACAAAGGGTTATAGTGAATGGGGTAACATCAGACTGGCACCTGTCACTAGTGGGGCTCCGCAGGGCTCCATCCTCCGCCCTGTGCTCTTCAGCATCTGCATTAATGACCTGGATGCAGGACTCGAAGGTACACTAAGTAAGTTTGCCGATGACACTAAATTGGGAGCAGCTGTTGTCTCCCTTGAGGTCTGAGAGGCCCTGCAGAGAGACCTCAACAAATCGGAGAGATGGGCAATCACCAACCATGCGAAGTTTAACAAAGACAAGTGCCAGATTCTGCACCTGGGACTGGGCAACCCTCATGTGTACAGACTGGGAAATGAGAGGCTGGAGAGCAGCTGCAGAAAAGAACCTGGGGATACTGACTGATGGCAAGTTGGATATGAGTCAACAGTGCCCTGGCAACCAGGAGGGCCACTCGCATCCTGGGGGCATCAGACCCAGCATTGCTGGCCAGGTGAAGGAGGGGATTGTCCCGCTCTGCCCTGCACTGGTATGGCCTCACCTCCTGGGGACAGGTTTGGGGACTGGAATATAAGAAGATGATAAAGCTCTAAGTGTCCAAAGGCGAGGCCATCAGGATGATGAAGGGTCTGGAGGGGAAGCCCTGCAGGGAGCAGCTGAGGTCACTTGGTTTGTTCAGCCTGGAGAAGAGAAGACTGAGGGGAGACCACACAGCAGGCTACAACTCCCTTGTGAGGTGACACGCAGGAGCAGGCACTGTTCTCTGCTCTCTGGCAGCCAGCGCTAA
>NW_008239544.1:1949553-1952115 GCF_000691975.1 Corvus brachyrhynchos
AGAGGCTTAGGCTGAGTATTAGGAAAAGGTTCTTCACCCAGAGGATGGTTGGGTGCTGGAACAGGCTCCCCAGGGCAGTGGTCACAGTACCAAGGCTTCCAGAGCTCAAGGAGTGTTTTGTACAATGCTCTCAGACACATGGTGTGATTCTTGGGGTGTCCTGTGCAGGGCCAGGTGTTGGACTCAATGATCCCTTTCAACTCAGCATATTCTATGATTCCTCCTCTCCGTTACTGTGTCAGCTCACGCAGGGCAGCTCTGATGCCTGAGTGCACTGACCTGCCACGGCTGCTCCTTCAGACACATGATGAGGGGATGCTGTACTTTGGCACTTGCCAATTTTTGTGCCCAAGCAGGGTAGTTGTGGTGCCTGAGTTCAGGATCAGAGACGCCATGCCAGAGCACGCCACTGTCCGTGCCTGCTCCTCTGCGCTGTGCCTGCCAGGCACGATCCAGTCCATCCCGCCGGGATGCTGCAGCGGCAGGGCTGATCCCAGCAACAGCCGCAGGGAGCACCAGGGCAGATGCTACAGAGCCAGGGGCTGTGCTAATCCCCTGCTCCCACGGGCTCGGCACTGTCTCTGCACACCCGAGGACAACATAGTGATGAATGGGGGACAAATGTGTCTTTTACTGCTTCCAGAGCACACAGGCCTTTTCTCTTTCTTTTATAGGGGCTGTTGGACCACTGGAAATAGGAACTTGTATGATTTGTTCTGCAGCCATTTCCCTTTCTCTTCTGTAATAGGATCTCCAGGAATCATTTAAAGAGCTGAAGGCAATTTAGTGTCTTCTTTACCTCTCTCCCCACACTTCCTATGAGTTCACCAGCTACCCTCCTGATGAACTAATACTACTGTAAAATATTATTTACAGTCATTATTCCTCTGATTAATTGTCTGCAGCTTTGTTTACCAGGTTCTGGATTAACTCTGAGACCAGTGACTATCCAGAGCTGCTGTTGGCTCCAGCACTGTCTTTCTTTTGTTCTGTTTATCTTTTCTTTGTAGAAGAGTGGCTCCATTATATACAAACTGTCCTGAGGCTTAGCAGATATTCCAGGGAATCACAGGACTGTATCTCATCTCCAGTAATTAGTTACTCTCTCACATCTCAAAGGAATCACACCAAACCTTCTTCCACATGCCATTGCTCCCCACAAAGCAGAAAGGATCACATTAATATTTTAATAGTTGACATTACAATTTTAATCTCATCCCAAATGCAGGGGCACTGGAGGGGGACCTTCTCACTCTCTACAACTACCTGATAGGAGGTTGGAGCCGGGTGGGGGTCAGTCTCTTCTCCCAGGTAACAACTGATAGGATGAGAGGAAACGGCCTCAAGTTTAGCTAAGGGAGGTCTGGTTGGATATTAGGGGAAAATTTTCATGGAAAGGGTTGTAAAGCCCTGACACAGGCTGCCCAGGGAAGCTATAAAATCACCTTCCCTGGAAGGTGATTTTCAAAAAAATGTGGATGTGGCACCTGGGGACATGATTTAGTGGTGAACACCACATTTAGTGGTGGTGCTTTGCTGAAAGTTGGACTTGGTGATCTTACAGGTATTTTCCAACCTTAACCATTCAGTGACTCTTAGCTGTCACAGCTGTGACCACTGGTGCGAAAAACAGGTTCCACCTGTAACCTCTTAAGAGGCTGCTCAGCTCCAGCACGTCTGGGGGAGTGGAGGTTCATGGTGTGTGCAAGGGAGTAGCCTAGCTCCAGTGTTTAACCTCTTCAGTGCTTACAGGAGCTCGGTGTCCTCTGTGCCTGCTCTGCCTGGTTGCTGGGCTCAGCCGTGCTGTGGTGGGAAAGGCTCTATCAGCTCAGGAGCAGGGGTAGCTTTGCTGCTTGAGCTGCTGTTGGAGGGATGAGGTTTAAGAAAGGTTCCCAGCACATGCTTTGGGTACAGCCCTGGGGCAGTCCAAAGACATTCTGCCTCCCACCTGGGCAGGCAGAGTGGTGATGGGCAGGGCTTGGTTTGCCTCTCCTGGCCTGTCAGCACCACCTCTGCCCTGCTTGAGGTCAGAGCAGCAGCTGGTCTCCTGCAGGATTGTTGTGCTTGGTGAGGGGACACTGTGGCAGTGAGTCCCACACCTCACAGCCCAGGGCCAGTACCTCATATCACTGATGGCTGTGGGCACGTGGGTTTGTGCTGCCGGCTCACACTGTCTGGCAGCTCACTGTGGTACCACTCCCTGGCAGGCTGGTGGAGATGCAGCTCCTGCTGGCAACTTGTTGGATGACTCTCTCCAAGAAAGATAGTTTTTATGCATTGTTCTGGCATGCTGCCACCTCTCCTTGGTTGGGGTCTATTTTCTTAAGACTGCCAAGACAGCGGGTCTAGGAGGGTGGGAAGGGAATGCTTCCCTCAATTCACTAACTAGAGCAAATCACTTGCTAAGAAGCAATTTCAGTTTCAGGCCCTGGCTCGATTCCAGATTAGGATGGGTTTTTTAGTCTATTAGTCACAATAAAATAAACTCAGAGTCGGCCTCTAAAAGATTCCTCACACTCCTGCCAGGACACCGGGGTTTGACACCAGCACAGTGGAACAGGG
>NW_008239544.1:1952178-1953816 GCF_000691975.1 Corvus brachyrhynchos
AGGGGAATTCATGTGTCCTTGAAAGAGAACGAAAAGGATCTTCTCCAATGGAGGCATCAGCTACACGTACCAGCAACAGATGTCCCCAACCATAAGTTCAGTAAAAAGTCCCAATTTCATACACCCATAAGTGGTGAATCAAAGCCAAATTACATAAAAGCACATATTGGTGTGGATTACTGCTGCTCCTAATTTCAAATTTTTGACTCGTGCATTTCAGCTGAAGGAATACTAACAGAAGAATGTTCTAAATGTATTTTTTAAAAGAGGAAAATTTCTGGTTAAAACATTATTACAAAGTTATGAATGATGGGGAGAGACTTGTAGTAGAGGAAATACAGTTGTAATGTGCCTAGCAGTAAAATTCACCAGGCTCTGACCCCCACAAAACTCTGGCTTTCTTGCTGTTTCCTTGGATTTCACAAATTTAAATGGTATCTTGTTTTGGAAAAAGATCTGGAACTTGACTTCCATTCCCAACACCTTCCCACAGTTACCCCATTCATGCCATCTGGTATTTGATGGATATACATGGCTGCAGGAGTATTTTACATTTGAGCTCTGTTACATTTTTCATGTGATGGTCCATTGCACCTGGGGCTTGGCCTTATGCTGAGCTAGACAAAAACAAATTAGAAGTTTCTTCTGTAGTATGCACTGCCTCGTTATTTCCGTAGCATCTCATATGCCTGAGGCGAGCAGGATTAGTGGAAGATTACTGTGCATGCGTGCATAGCTTAGAAAGCTGCTTTGATTACAAAGTCCAAAAAAAGGATATTAAATTTTTATTACAAAAATATTTGTTTTACTTCATTCCTCTTTTAACAGCAGAAAAAGTTCCAAGCATTCTCTCGCTCTGTGGTCACACTCCAGTTCCAAGCAGGGAGAGGAAGTGAATTTCTAGTGTTGTTTTCTCCCAGAGATCACAGCCTGGAGCTTTGCCTCACTCTGTTTCCCAGGTCAGTGACTGTGAGCAGGGCCTGGACAAGCTGAATGCCAGCCATCCTGTCAACAGGGAGCGAGGGTTGGGAGTAACCCTAACTCTCTTGTCATTATTTACATTTCTAGGGTTTCAGTGAGCTCGATTCCCTTCCTGCTTTTCCACCAAGCATTGGAACAGCTGGGCAGTTCTTTGCTCCTATGATTTTTCATTTGTCTGTGCATTTTTTTTTCTTTTTCTGCCTATAGCAACTGGGTTTCTGTATGGTCTCACGAACAAATGTCTGAGTCATGCGAAGCTTGGCTAATGTGTCACCTGTGCTAATGACACCTTTCTTACCCACCCATCCTTTTCCCAAACTGGCTGCATTCCTTACACGGGACAGCAACCCAGCTCCAGCATCTCCTGGGTTTGGAGACTTTCCCCATCTCGAATCAGATTTGTGTGTGACTCAGAGGCAGCAGCAACTCCTTCATCGGCTTATAACACACATAAATCAGGGTCCAGTCTCGGTGGCTCTGACGGGGTTACAGCTGTGACGGGAATGCTGGCGAGGCGGCGGCAGCACGGCCTGGAGCTGCGCTGAGGGACGGCGCAGGATAGTGATATCGGACCTGAGATCCCCAAACCATTGTGTTCTCACTGCGTGGCTTCTCTGCATGACGGGGGACACGAGGGCTCTGCGCGGGGCTGGCCGG
>NW_008239544.1:1954586-1985863 GCF_000691975.1 Corvus brachyrhynchos
CTCCCTTCCCGGCCGCCCTCTCCCAGCTGGGATAGGCCGCGCTGCTCCCACCGGCTCCGCCGTTGCCGTTCCGGGAGAGATGATGGGCGAGACTCTGCATTGCAGGGTCCCGGAAAAACCTGGCACCTGCCAAACTACGGACCAGGTTAGTGCTTGGGAGGATCCTGCCTAGCCAAACAGTTCCCTGAACTCTTTATAGAGAAGAGGACTGGGCTGAGAGGCAAAGCTCTGCAAGCCACGTTGGGTATCGTCATAGTTGGTCACTCGTTTAAACACATGGGTGCAAAACTTTCTCTAGGCTAGTTGTGCTGCAGTCATTAGGAAACGTGATCTGGTCTGATTCCTTGCTGAAAAGTGGGATCAAATGCATCTCTGTAGTTTCTGACAAACTATGCTAAACCTGTTATTAAAAGCCTTCAGGGGTGGAGATTTAAATTGAAACACTGAGCTGGTAGGTGCTGAAGTGCTCAATGAGTCGGGCTCCTGCTTGGTCCTGTTTGACCTCCTTAATTCAAGACCTTAGTTTATTTCCACATCACTGATGAGATAGAGAAATAGAGTTGCTTTTATTGAATCGAGTTGTACGGGGGGGAAAAAAAGACAGGAACAGCTCTCCTGTGCTGCCACAATGTTTATTGCACAGAATGTAGTGTAGGTCAACAACAAATTAGTTGCTATTGCAAAATGCAGGCGTTTTAGTGATATACTTTGGATAACCTACAAAGTCACTTGTTTGTTTAAAAAAATCCCAAACATGTGCTTGAATGTATATTCCCTCTCTTGACTACAACGGCTGTGAAGGAGCAACTGTGAACTCTCCCGGTATGTGATAGTGAGAAATCATTCCCTGATAACTATGAAATTCGGACTCTGACCAGGTTTTGGTCTGGGTTATTAGTTGGATCATGTGGCACAGTCCTGCTTTTTGGAGGGTATCCTCCCTGTGTCTGACCACATGTTTAATAATGAATGCTGGGGAGATGTAAGCATCATTGGCTTTGTGGTGTTCTGACTGAGACAATGGCATCTTCTGGAGCATGAGTTGTCCTGTTTGAGTTGAATTTATGTATGCTTATAAAAAGTGTCTTAAAGGAAAAATTAACTTTGATTTTTAAATTTTAGATGGGACTGAGAAAACTTACAGCAACATCTCATAACTGGAAGTCAGAGGCACAAAGCTGCTTCTGAGCATGTAAGAGACAAGCAGCCTCTTAAAGTTTTTTTAACTGAAATTAATTTCACTCCAGCTTTTGATTTTAGAACCTCAATTTTTTTCTGTCTCCTTTTTCTAGTCAGTTTTCCTGTCTTTGATTTATAATTTTCCCTTGTGTTTTATTTAATTGTTTTTTCATTTGTTTATACTGATGGCTTTACTCTTCCAGAAGTAGCTGAGATCTTGCTACTATCCAGAAGTATTTCGGAGAGTGAAATACAGCTCCTTTGCTGCTGCCACTGCTCAGTTAACAGTGATGATTAAATCCCATAAATATTCTCTTGCCCTTGACAGGAAAAGCCTTGAAGGTGGGTTGATGGAAATCATTCCCTTTCCTGTTGATATTTGTAGCTAAAATCAGGCTGTAAAGTGCTGAATGCATACAGAAAGCCCACGTTGGTCTTCCATTCAAGCAGAGCAAATGCAATCACCAGTGCTCTCACCCTTTGAAGGGTTGGAGCACTTAAAAAGACCTAGATGATTTGTAGATGGACTCTGCCCCAGACTCCAGCATTAGGAAAGGGCAGGTGGTACTTCTTCCCATTTCTGAAAATCAAACCCATTTTGTTCAATTCAACCCCCTTCAATTCCTCAGTCAGTGCTGTCTTGGGGTAAGTGTGATCACTGGTGAGGAAAAGGAAAGAGCCAGATCAGACTCTGGTGATAAAATCCCACTTTGGAAAGCCATAATATTTGTTGTGTTTATGAGAGGCATTTTTGGGGAAAATTTGTGGGAAAACAGCTCTGGTGAAAGTGATGAGAAGTTTGACTTAATTTTTTGAGGTCACTTCACTTGTGGGTATTTGGGTGCAGCAGAGAATGGAAGAAATTCTGCCTTATGAGAGGCATAAAACCCAGTGGCTATCTCTTGGCCAGTGTTGCTGATTTTCCAGTAAGCTCTGTGCTGCACAGAGGTGTAGAACCCTGATGGTTTGTTGTATGCCATTAACAGGTATTGTACACTCATAAAAGAATGACATTTTGATCAATGCTGTTAAAAGAATTACTGTCTTGACACAGAAAAGCTTTCCTGCTGCAAGTTTAAAAATATGCCTTTAAAAGCTTTTTATTGAGTACCTTTGCATCCCTCAGAAATGTGCTATTTTGGCACAGGGCTGCTCTGAAGTAACTCCACATTGTAACCTGAACGCAAGACCTCATGTTTACCATCAGCAGGGTGCGAGGTGAAGCAGGTGTATTCACTTACCTACTGTCATGGGGACAAAGGAAAAGCACCTAGAGCTGCTTGTATGCAGGCTAAAAATACAACCCCCTCATTTTTAGAGTCCCAAATCACTTGAAAGCTATTTGTTTGTTTTGACATTGATTCCTGTCTGTTCCTCCAGCTTTCTTTTGAGTGTCCCTTTGGACTTTGAAGCTATGCATTGATGTTGGAAAGAGACAGGTGGCAGGTAGGGAAACCACAAATCTCTCCACTGCAGCTGGGTCCTGGCTCACAGGCAGGTGGACTCTGCTGGGAGAAACTTGGCTTGGAGGTGTCTAAGGTTGTCCTGTGGTGTAACACTTCTTGTGGCAGAAATCTCCCCTTAGTGTGGTTAAAAGATCTTGTGTCAGAGCTCTTGATTAATCACAGCTGCTGAAGGAGTGCTGTACCTGACTTGATCATGGCCAGAATCACAGCTGCACTGTTCAACACGGATGACAGGTGCTGTCAGGTGGGAACCTGAGAACCCCAGGCAGGGAATTGGGAGGTAGGGCTGTAATTCCTCTGCTCTGTCACGCTCTTACATGTCCTTGTGCACTTTGTATGTACGTTTCTTGAGCTTTTGTGTTTCAGGCTTTCAGTTGTTTAGCTGCACATGATGTTCTAAATACAACTTTATATGAAGGTGGAGGGATTAACTGAAAGAGCCAAGAATGGCGAGATGAGTTTTGAGGTAAAGAAATCCAGGATAAATTGTTCTCTAGGCTTTTTCTTCCTCTCCTTTCCATATATTCCTGACCAGAACAAAGCCGCAGATGTTCTGGGTGCAGTTGGTATGGGCCATGCGCTGTCATGGGACTGTCACCCACTGGGGGGATCGCAGAGTGCTTGCTAGGAGGTTTTTTTGTAACAGGTGAGTGAGGTCACAGCATTACCTGGCATTTCTATACCGCAGGTGAAAAAAGGTGTGATATGTAGCAGTGGGATTTAATTGTTGAGGAAAGCAAGATGTTTAGTTTCACTGTGTGTGAGTAGCTCCCTTTAAGTTCAGCTTTTCAAGTTATGAGTGTCAGGAAAAGGAAACATTAATGCTCTGCATGTTCTGCAAAGACAAGGTACGAAAGGAAGATGCACGAGAGCTTGAATGCTTGTATTTGGCCTATGAGGATGTTGCTCAGAGAACTGAGTAGAATTGGCATCTATCTCACTTGCTTCCTGTCTCTCAGATATCTGAGTTTTGTCCATTTTGACCTTCAAGGAAGGCATGAGATGCCCAAATGCTTCCTTACTTCTGTTTCAATCAAACTTTTGGCAGCTTTCTAGGGGAGTGGTTGGTTTGGGTTTTTTTTAATTGTGTGAGTTTCTGTCATCAGCTGCTATCAACTGTTTTCTGAAGCCTCACTTGTGTCGTTTTAGCTTTGGAGGAAATTTGAAAGCAAAATTATCTCCATGGTCCTATTTACCTACAGTCTCCCTTGAAGCTCCCTACAAATGTTTTTCTACAGTGACCTTTCAGAGTACCTGCTTTCAGGAGAGGCTGCCAGCCTGGAAGTGGGGCTTAGGCATGTTTTCTTACATTTAGCTATATTAAAAATGGTGATCTTTGCTCCAGTCTTCTTTGTCTGGCAAACTAAATTGCTTTCTACCACTGATCCTTGTTTTCATCGCTCTAATCTGTAAATTTGTTCAGTAATCATCTTGTGCTTTTTTTTCAGAGCATAGACAAAACTGCTGCATAATACAGGGTCAAGCTCTTGAGGGTGGGATAAAAGAAACTGTTCTCTTTTGTGTTGATATTTAATTGCTATAAGCTGGAAACATTTATTTAGTATTTGGCCTTATCTGCAATTACATTCTGAGGCCTATCAGTCTCTAGTCCGCTTGATGTGTCATGTTGATTTTGATCTTCTTAATCAAATGTCATTTTGCATCAAGTCAACTGCCATACAAAACCTGTATATCTGTGCTATTAATTAGCAATAAGCATTTAATTAAAAATCACGCTAGTGCAAGAATATATTTTCTGAAAATTCATGTCAGTAATATTATATGACCCTCTCCATTTTTTTTCTAGCTAGAGTCTTGTATTGGCCATTCTGTTGCTTTGCGATCAGTCTCACACAGACAAGATTATAGCTACTCATGTCACCAAATCTGAAAAAAAACCACCCCAACAAAACCAAACAACCCCCCCATTATTGTTTCTCTCTGTCTCTCAAACAGCCTGTTTTCCAAAGAATACTAAAAATTAGCATTAATGGTCCAAACAGCTCCTCAGACAAGCTCTTTCTTCTAAACACCATGGAAATTGAAACCCAGATCTTAACTCTTCCCCTACTTTGACCTACTTCAAGCCACTCACTCAAGTTATAAATGTCCTAGCAGAGTCATCTGTCTTCCTGTGGGACTTGCAGGAATCCTTTCTAGAGGTTCCTAGAAGTGCTTAACCGGCCACAACAACAGCACTGGAGGTGATTGTGACTTGCCACTGATTTGGGCAGTGGGGGTTAAATGGATGTGGGACAGAAGCTGAGGGTCTAAATCTCTTTCTTTTATTATTTCAGGTGAATTACTTGGCTTTGGTTTGTAATTGTTAATCTTTGCAGCTGTGAAGTAGAGAAATTCAACAAACTTTTACAACTCACCCCAAATTTATAGAGATTGATCATGCGAGTGCAGTATTGTCACCAAGCCATCCAGCACAGGTGCTAGTTGTGTGATGTGATCATAGAATTCCTGGATGTTCGATGGATTGAGTTGCTGTAAGAACTGGCAGGAGCAGACCTTTGGGCAGCAGAGACAGGGAATCCACTTTTTTATATAATGAACTTCAAAATCAAACCTCTGTTTTGTCTCAGGTTTTTGGCTGACTTTATCCACTGTGGGCACGTGGATAAATCAGGTCAGTTTGCTCACTTGATGTGCATAGATAAGTATGCGGATTATGAAATGAGAGCAGTAACAGAAGGGTGTGTATTACAGTGAGAGGAATAAAGGGTAGCATAAAGGAAAGTGGTATTTCCTTTTGTGGAAATATTTATGAAAAAATTTGGTAACTGGAAAATAAGATGGGTGATTGATACCTGTGGATTATCTTGGGAATAAACACATCAATAAAATCAGTAAGATGAGACCAGGAATGTGTGTTTTGTAACTTGCGGAAGTCATGAGAAACACTTTCATACTTGTGAAAAGGGTATGTTCTGGATTCTGGAAATCATATTGTATTGAAGTTTTGGGGCGTAAATCAGCTGGTAGCTTAAAGTGAGGTTTGCTTTTAAGTCTGGAACTTGGTTGCAGTGTATTTCCTTGTTCTCAGCCTTGCTCAAGGAACAGTGTGCACAGAGCTGAGGAAGTAAGTCATGTACTGAAAAGGGCTGTGGCTTGTTCTGCTCTCCTTGTGTCTTTAGCAGGGCAGGTTGCAGGATGTTTTCTTTGTAGCTCTGGTGTTTGGGCTACAGGGATTTCAAATCTTTCAGAGGAAAAAAAAAGATAGCTTCAAATTCAGCTCTGAGTCTGATATTTGTTTTATTAGTGGAAATCTTTGTCTCGTGTGTTTTCCCAGTTCTAGATAACCTTTTCTTGTCATCTAAGAAATTAATTTCTTTCTTGGACTCATTGCAAGTAAACTTGATAGCAGGATTGCTGTTATTGAGGCAGCTTACACAGTGATTTGCTAAGTACAGCCTCTTCATATAATGTGAAGCACAAGTCGATTTATTGACCACCACTGAGATTTCAGGAACTGTTGAACTACCTGGTTTTTATCCTTCTCTCATAAAATTTGCTATTAAATGTCTTTTTTTCTGTTACCCTCTTGAAAAGGGTTCTCTTTGAAATGCAGTCGTACAAGAGCAGCAATCCTACTAGTTTCTGTGCTGTAGAGTTTGGCTTTTTAATGAAGTGTCTACAGGGTCACGTAAAGTATCTTGACATCAGATTCTTGAAGGTTTTCCTAAAATACTTTCCTGCGCCAGGAGGACACTGACACTTCTCAGCTGTGACAACTGGCTCTGTGGTGCCAGCCCTTGGCATAGAGCATATCCCAGTGAGAGCAAAACACTGCAGAAAGACCAACTCTGCTCTTAGCACAAGACTGCACTTGTTGCAGTACATGTCCTCTGTCAGATATAATCTCCTGCTTCTCTGGAATGCTAAGGAATTTATAAATATATAATTTGGTTAGTTTGTGCTATTTGCTATATATTCATAATAGTTTTTTACTACTTTCTGCAAGCTCTTCTCTAAGGTGTATGTTAGGAAGCAAAACTCTTGTCTCTGGTAATCTGTAAAAACAGTTTTAAAAATAGAATCCAAGTAGATTATTGATTCTTGGGGATGCAGAGAGAATGCTTTCTGTGAAGCCTTCTTCATTGCTTCAGAGTCTATACCAGTGTCTGGAGGCTTTGGGGGTGATGTTTTTTGATTAACAGACAATAGTGGAGAAATCATCTCTAGTTGATCTGGATTTCTGACAAGTCTTCCCAGCCAGTGCTGCAGACAGGATGTCAGAGCTGGGGTACTTGGGGGTGGAACTTGGATATTTACAGGTTATGGTATGTGGTGGCGAAGGCCTTGGATCTCAGCACGTTTCTGCTCCGTGAGCGATGGTGCCGTGCCGTGTTATGTGTGCCCAGAGCATGACACTGCTTGGGACTAGCACTGGTGCTATCTGCCCACAGGGCTGCTACAGGCATTAAAAGGGAAGAGGGAAGTGAAGGCAGAAGAGAACAGCTATTAGAGTGCCTTAGATTATTGCAAGCAGCTAAAGGGGATGACATGTTTGATACTGTACCCACTGCTGCAACATCTGCCAGCCCAATGCTCAGGGGGTGCAGACCCATCTACAGTTATGTACTGTGGTTAAAAGACTTTGTTTTTATTTGTGCAGAAGTTAAATGAAGTTAAAGAAAGGAATAAAACTAGTATTTTCCAAATTTCCTTTTTGCTTACCTTTATCTTGTATTTATTGTGGAGCAGCATCTTATAGGATAGTGAGAGATCCTTTTTATTTGACTGGTCCCAGAATGATTTTATTTTGCTGTCAGCTGCAGATTAACAAGCTTCAAGGGGAAGTAGCTCCTGCCACATGCATGGTTATCATGCATGTGCCAGCTTGGTTTAATTTCCAAGACAGATTCTCTATTTGTAATCCAGAGGAAGCCCTGGTCTCTGGGGGTAAAAGCTGGGCTGGCTCTGCCCTCACAGCTCAGCCTTGCATTCAGCACAGAATGTCCAGCTATGTGCCTGGCTGTTCCCTCGGAGCCCAACCCGGTGTGCTCCCCTCAGGCTTTGTCGGGGCTGTCCTCTTGGAGACTGACATGAGGATTAGTCTACGGCACTATTGGCAAGTGGCTTTCACGCTCTGTGGCGGATCTAATGAGCTACAGCTGCCTGGTGAAATCCTGCTTCAGATCCTCTGAAAGAACTCCTGAAGGCTCTGCTTGGATTCATGGACTTTCCTGATTTTTTTTTTTTTTTTTTTTTTTTTTTTTTTTTTTTTTTTTTTTTTTTTTTTTTTTTTTTTTTTTTTTTTTTTTTTTTTTTTTTTTTTTTTTTTTTTTTTTTTTTTTTTTTTTTTTTTTTTTTTTTTTTAACTTTGGGAAGCAGATGGGGAAACTCCTTTACAATTCACACTCACGAGAGTGAAGTTTAGAGCATGGGTGTTTCTTGTTTTTTTTTTTTTTTTTTTTTTTTTTTTTTTTTTTTTTTTTAACTTTGGGAAGCAGATGGGGAAACTCCTTTACAATTCACACTCACGAGAGTGAAGTTTAGAGCATGGCACAGGAAAAACTGGGAAGGTGACACACATATAGGCGTGCCTGGACATGGAAACATAGTGGCACTTGCCCACCTGCTGAGGAAAGCAGGAGTATAAATCACCTCCAGGCTCTCAAAGGTCCCCCATGAACAGGTATTTAATGCTTTCCTGCTCATCGGGTGCTACAGGTGCCTGTGTTGGGGTTTGGTATGTGTACAAACGGGAGAGGTGGTGCTGTCCAGTGGGAATGCGGCACTCGTGGCTGCATCTTCCAAAACTTGGCATCTGCAATTGGTAACAGTGCTACTGTACTTTCTCTTTTTTTTTTTTCCAGATCAACTTTCCATTTTGTTCCTATTTACACAACTCTATTCCCTTTGCCTTGTCTCCTGCCTTAGGGATATCAGCTAGCCTGAACTAGCATTTTACATTGGAACTGAAGTTGCGAGAGAGCAGGATCAAACACAGAAATTTTCTTCTCCAGCCAGTGAGTGACAAGGCTGTGGACGGGCATATTTAAAGAGAATCAAGAGGCACATTGCTAAGAGACTTCTAGGTACTTGGAGAGGAACACTGGATGTGAAATGCTAGCAAAATGAACTCCTTAGAAAATATAAGTCTCATTTCTGCTGCAGAAAACATTTTCTCTTACTCCCTTGATCTTCCTGTTTGTAGTGGTTTTGACATGTTCATTATTAAACAAATGATATGACACCTCTCCTCTCGTTCGGTGATGTAATGAAGCCCTAGAAACTGGCTCAGTGTTTGGGGCTTTCCTAGTGAGAAGGAAGACTGAAAGGTCACCACATTTTCAGTTTGGAAGAAGAATTCCCATCTAGCTGATGGCTCCTGGCAGGTATCAGGTGCAGAACAAGTCTGCATACCAGTTCTAAGACTGAAAAATAAAAGTTAGTTTCCTGATTTGGCAACAGAAGAGCCCAAGGGCTGCTGAGGGCTATCACCTGTGAGAAGTCATTCTTGTGAGGAGTCCCAGTGCTGCTGTAAGGGTTTATTTGGGAGCTATGAGCAGGCACAGGCTAAGCACACATGGGTGTGAGTCTTAGAAGTGTGTTTTTTAGCCCCAGCATCAAAGCTGCAGGGCTGGTGTGGCTGTGAGTGGCCTCTGCTCCACATTGGTGTTAGGGCTGTTCGTGCCATGCTGTTACTGTTTTCTGGGTAAAATTTGTGATGTATGTAAGTCTCAGGTACGTGGTCTCACCTTTTGCATCTCCTGAGAAAATATGTTTGTTTTTTGTCCTCCCTCTCCTTCCTTTTCAATAATAATTTGCCTGACCAGCAGTTGCCCAAAGAGGAACCTGAGCCCAAAATGGTGAGTAAGCAAGGTTTTGCTGTACATCCCTGGTTCAGACACCACCATGCAGCTTCTCCACTCTTTAATTAAACTTGGGTTTTCTGTTGTTGTAGCTGGAAGCAGCGTGCTGACACAACTCATTCTTGTATCAAACAGATTAAAATGTCAATGTTTTAATGTTCTCATCTGTGGGAAAAAGAAAATAGTTGGGTGTTTTATTTATAACTTAAAAAGGTGCTGTGGAAAAGGTTTACTTGTGCAAGATGGAAAATGACAACTAAAGGTACAGAGTTCCATTTAATATTAAGAGTCTTTAAAGGGCTGAAAATAGTAAAAGGATGAAATCTCTTCAGGAAATAGGTGATACTGGTGCATGGCAGCTTAAAACAATTATAAATTTACTGTATTTTTAATTATTCACTCTGTTTTCTTTACATTTGTGGCATGGTATGCACACATCATGATGAGCTCATGTACCAAACCATGTGTGAGAAGGAAAAGAATGAAGGTATCCGAAAAGAATGGTCAGAAGTCAGTGTTGTCCTCCATGCTAAGTGACCCTTGTATTTTCTAGGAAGAAATGTAATGTTTTTTGTGACCAATTCCATTCCTGTTTTCTGTAGGTTTGCTCCTCGGGAAATTTGAGGAGTGACAATGGCACTGGTTTGGAGCTGTTGGTTCTAAGTGCCCTGTGCAGGTACCTGTGTGAGGCAGATTCTAGGCTAGCAGGGTGGCCAGGTGACTGCAGGAGGCTGCTGGGCAGGGGTCCAGCCAACGGCTGGAACTGCCTACTTGGGATTAAAGTGGGTCTTCTTCAGAAAGTGCCTCCCTGACAGTATTTAGAGATTTGCTTGATTTGGGCTGTCCTCTGGGTTACCATCTGTGGAATCTGTTTCTGTGGCAGCCGTGTCTCTGTTGCATGCACATTACATATGCTCACCAATGCCTTTTTGGGTTATGCTTTTCCTGGACTGGGGGGAAGAAATAATCCATTTTAAAGAAAGGAAATGGAAAGAGTTCCCACTGAACACTGATGCTGGAAGAAGAGTGCTGGGTGTCTTTTCGTTTTACTTTCTTGCTCTCTCACGCTTATTTATTTCAACCCATCTCCTACAGCCTGGCTGCTGGGGGATCAATTTGTTGGCAGGGGTTATTCAAACATCAGCAGAATGCATGTTCTTACTGTTCTGGTTGGAACTGGGTGCTGGAGCCAACACAAACAGCTCTGGTGTGGGAATCAACGCTGGGTGTTTGAGTCAGGCTGTTCTTGGTGGTCTGTTCTTACTGCAGTAAAAATGTCAGCAGTTTCTTTTCCCATAGTGTTCATTTATGTTCCTGTTGTTTAGCGTTTATACAATCACTGTGCCTGTGGACAGTTCAAATAAATTCTTTGAATAAATTCTGTGGTTTTCTTCACTTTCAGCTCTTGTTTTCTTTAGGTTTTGGGGGTTTTCCACTTTATGGCTTCATTTTTTTTGTCCTCTTTCCAATTGTCAAAGGGAATGTGGCATTTTGTGTTTGGTGTTGATTTTTTGCTGTTTGTTTTTTCCCACGAGGTAAAACTTGACTGTGGGGACACTTTTTAGGGCAAATAAGCTCCAAGTGCAAGCAGAGTGCCTCCAGAATGCCTTGGGAGCCAGGATACAGGGTCCATCAGGCTGAGCTGTGCTGAGCTGTGCTGAGCCTGGTGACACAGACGGCGCTGCACTCAGCTTGTTACTCCCCTTAACGACATCAGACACCACTGAAGCACTTGGTGTTGTGCTTTGTAACACCCTTCCAAGTATTCAGGAACCACCAACGTTCCTTACTGGCTGTGCATTGTTGCTCTAGTGAAAGTCCAGGATGCAGGATGCTTGTGGGAGCTGGAGGATTTGAAGCTTTCTGTAATTCTTCCTGTTACCCTCAGGGCATGCTGAAAAATTACCTCTTTGTAGAGTCTTTGGGATATGATGCAGTCCCAGATCAGACACTTCTCTATTAAATAAAAAGTATGATAAGCCTAAAAGCATTGAATTCAGTATTTTGAATCTCTAAAGGCCAATCCCAGTGTGGATCTATTTGGACTAATTTACTGAACTATTTAGTTTCTCCTCCTGCATAACAACCATTCCATCCCCAGCCATTACCAAGTCAGCTCTGCCTCTGTGGCTGCCAGGAATAACTTTACTTTGCATGGATAATTAACTGGATTGAGTAACAGAGAAAAAAAATTATTTCCACATAGTGGTAATAATAAATCTGTTACTACATTTGGCTCTCCATGTTATTGCCATATTTGGGTATGTCTTAATGAGGAAGTGGCTTCCTTTGGCTGAATTCAAATACTAGCACGGAGCCTGCCTCAAGGGCTGGACTGGGCTGGTGGGAGGAGGGCAGAGGGGGCGTTAAACCAGGCAGGCATGCCTGCCACAAATAACTGTCTCTCTTTTTTGTGGGTTTGTTTTGTTGGGGTTTTAAAAATTTGTTTGGGTTTGTTGTTGTTTGGGGTTTTTGTTTGTTTTGGGTTTTTTTGTTGTTGTTGTGGGGTTTTTCTGTCTGTTTTGTTTTGGGTTTTTATGTTGGTTGTTGTTGGTTTTGAGGGGGGTGGTTTTGGGTTTTTTATTGTTTGGGTTTTTTTTCCCAGCAAGCAACAAACTGCCAGTCTTTGTGACAATATAAGACTTGGAATTTCTGTCTGTGTAAGAATCAAAGCTTTGCTAAGATGGAAATCTTGCAAACAATTTTTTTTTCAAACCAAAATCGACCTTTCCTGTGAGGATATTTGGAGCATCCCACTCTGTTTCATAAAATGCATAAAATATGGGGGTGGGACCTGCTGAGCTCACCACAGGAATTCTCTTGAGGGACAGAAGAACCTGAGGCTCAGATACGAAGTTGCAAGTAGCTCCTCAGCACAGTAACTTTCATGTCTCATAACAGCTTATCTGACACTCTCACGACCTTTTCCAGAATTATCCTCCTCCTTTTCCCATTCATTTTCATCACCTGTTTTGTCTCATGATCTGGAGCCTTCTTGCCCATTAGCCCAAGGAGGAATGAACCTGCTTTCTGCAGAGCCTGCTCTCTCAGCTGGTGGGAGCAGTTTGAGTGTTGTGCCAAATACCCAGCATCTCAAGTCAATGTATTGCAGCTCACGTGTGCCTTGCTGCTGTCGTGTGGTGACAACACACCCAACTGCAATTCCTCCTTCAGCTGATCCTTGTCATGGGAGCTGCAGACCCTTGAGAAGGGTCAGTGACCCAAAGATCACTTTAAGGATGTCTTAGCACAATGGAAAGCTGAAAGCTTCTGGGAAGAAGTGGGCAAACTTAATTTGTGGTAGAGAAAAATAAGGTGTTTGTTTGCTTGTGCCCATTAACATTTCCTTCTGTCAGTCTTGTCTGTGTCCCACTATTTAATTCCCTCTATGCCTAAACCATATCTTCTGTTCCTTTTCCATTATCCTCTCACCATGTCAACCTCCTGCCTCTAACCACTGCTCAGTCAGCTCCTGCAGAAAATAAAATGCAAAAATTAACTTCGTTATTGATAAATGTGTGGAGTTTGTTAAAGAGGGGAGGAATATGTAACCCTAGAGTTAAAGCTGCAGAAGTCTGATGCTTGTAAAACCAATCACTGAATTTAGAAAAGACAAAAGGAAATGGTTCAAGAAAAGCATATAAGCAATTCTTGGTGAAAAGTGTTCTTTGCCAAAAATAACTTCACTTTATTGAATTGCTCATGTGGTGGGAGGAAAAAAAATAGTCAAAAAAATAAGAACTTAGAGGAATCCACATCTGTCCTCCCAGACAGTGCTAAAACACTTGGGGTCTGAAAGGGCCATATGGAAAATAGGGGGAATCTGGAACTGCTGTGGCCAGCAAAACACAGACATTCTGCAAGGTACACTGAAGAGAGAATATTTTTGTTTTAAACATAATATGTGCAATTCTTAATTACTTTTAATCTTGTTTCTAGCTCTGTAATTGGAAATCTGACCTTTCCGACTGTATAAATCTATCCTCGTTTTAGCCATTAAACTATTTTGTGTCAGAGTTGGGTACAGATACAAGTGTCCCAAGGTTGTCACTGCTCTCTGTTTGGAGATGATAAATACAAATAAAGCTGTAGATACCCCAAGGAGAAACTTGCATCCTAACATGAAGGGAACTTGAGGCTTGCAGTGTCTTGCATCAAGCTGTAGTAGCGTCAGATTCCAGACTGATTTTTCAAGTGCGTGACTGGAGAACACAAATCCATTTTCTGATGGGGTGGGCATCTGGGATCACCTTCTAGCCATGGTCATTGCCTTCAAGTGTCACAGTGTTTTAGGTTGTTGAAGTTTGGGTTTTTTTGAATACTGGAAAATTCTGATTCTCTATTCTCTACATTGTGAGCTGGCTGGTGAAATGGAAGTGCTGGTGACATTGTGGTGATACTGTATGAGAACTAGACAAGCCTGGAATTATGCTGGTGGAGTGGAAGAAGCTTATTCCAGGATCTCTGAGGGAGCAGGACTAGCTCCTCGTAATAAAAGTTCCTAATGTTTTGTTTGCTTTTATTCTGTTTCTGGTGTTTACCAGTGACAGCACATGTGCTGGTTCCCCATCGGCTCAGGGTGGGACGAGTAGAGCTGGGTAGTTGCTGTCACAAGCAGAGCCCAGCTCAGTTACTGCAGGACCAGAGAACTGAAATGTGGATTGACCAACATCTTGAAGCCATCTGAAGAACATCTGGAAACAGAAGCAAAGTCAGAACATGGCAGCCCAATTACTTAAGAGTTGGATTGACACACCCTGGTTTTCTCAACACAGGACGCCAGGGAATACTCCATATGCTTCCTTAGTGTTTGTGGAGCATTTGTACACACCTTTGGCAATCTTGGCTGGACTTGTTTTGGGAAAGGGTGGAAGGTTTTGGGGTTTTTTTAATTAAAAAACCCAATCAGGCTCCCTTGTCTCTTCTTTTTTTTTTTCCTGTTTTCAGCATTCATCTGGCTATATGACTGCACAACCTATAAAACTGCAAAAATGCTGAACTTAAACAAAACCCAACAGTAGAGAGTCCTTTTCCTTTCTGAGCCTATTTATCCATTTACTTGATTTCCAGGCGGACTCTGTGGTGTCATTGATGTTCAAAACCCTAAATATGGGAGCTAGTCCTAATGTGCCAGATTTCAATCTTTGTCTGCCCATCATAAGAGTTCAGAAGTGGGGGTCCTTAGGAGTAGGGACAGCCAATACACTCCCAGGAATGTGGTGGAGTCTCTACTACTGGAGGGTTTCAAGATGCTTCTGAACAGTGTGAGATAAATTTATCTGGGCTCCTTTTCCCGTGAAAGGTCTACCGAGGTCTCTTCCAGCCTGGGCTGTTCTGTGACTCAGTGGAATAGCCAAGGTGTTCAGAGGCTGGTAGAAAAGGTCTGGAAGCATGTTCATAGGAAGTGGGAGAGGTAACGGACAGCATTCTCTCATAATTGGAATATGTTTGCTCTCTCTTCTCTACGGCAAGGGAAGTCAGGTCTCTGGGCTTTTGAAACCAAATGAATGATGGTCTCAATCAGCACTGCAAGTGCTGCTAATGACCCCATGGCTGACCACAGCTGCTGGCAGTCAGGCTCACATTGCCACTGGATTGCTGATAGGCTTCTGAGGCATTTTTTTCTTACTAAATTAGTTGACTCTTTTCAAATATTGTTCAATATTTGTAGTCTTGAATTAATGAATTTGGGAACATGGATAGTGCAGGTTAAGGTCTGTGAGCTTATGTGAGCTTGGTGCAGTTGAAGATGCATCATGTCATTAAAAACAGTCATTTAGATGACTTTTCTATATTAATTCTGGGGCCTGCAATAGACTGGGTGTAAATGCAAGTGGCCATACAGCTTCTTCATCCTGTCTGCTTTGCCAAAGTATAAGCATGATCTATTCCCTGGTACCAAATTTAGGATAAAGTCAAACTGGAAGATAGATAATTTGTTTTTGCCTTCACTGAGTTATAACAAGGTTACCCTGGCTTAAGTCCTAACTCCCCAAAAGTGTTTATTTAGCAAGATGTACCTCTCTGTGTTTGCTGGCCCCGAAGCTGCCTTGAGTGGCAGTGGGTCCATGCTAATGCTGCTGCTCTACAGACTGGGCTCCAGCCAACTTCAGGCCTGGTGTTACTTCTCTAAATCTTTTTCTTAATTGCACTTCTCTGCAGAGAAATTCCAGCTGAGCACAAGCTCTCATGTCACTGGCAAAGAATTTAGTGTGGGCCTGACTACTGCCCTAGTTGATATGCTCAAGCCCAGCAGTGAAATGCCTGTAAGACACCTCTGTGGTCAGCACCCTCCAGAGCTCTGCTCTCCAAAAATAAGCCAACTCAAGAGAAATAGCTTGACTGATTTGTATAGTATAGACACTTCTGAAACAATGACCAGCTTTTTGGAAGAATGGTTGGTTAGGCTGCTTGGATAAATACTGAGCATCTTCAATATTCCCGGAATCTAGTGTACCTTGTTCTCAGCGGAGAGCCACAAACTGAAGTTATTTGTTTGCAGAAACACCAGTTTTCTTTGAATCTCAGAGACAGATGTGCAGATGGGAGAGAAGCCATGGTGCTGTGAGCAGGCATGGACTGTGGGCTTCAGCTCAGCTCGGCTGACATTCTTGTGCCAGGTCTCAGGAAGCAGAAACAGCCAGTCAACTCTCAGTCTATGGGGACTTGCACTGACTTCAGAGACACCACACGCACCTCAGGATACCATCCACATATTAGCTGCATTAAATCCCAGCACTTTCCAACTGGTGTTTCCAATGCTCAGCAGAGGAGAAAGAACGGTAATCCAATACTGGCAGTATCAAAGGCCAATGTTTTATAGTAACTTTTTAATATTAATGAGATCCAGGCTGTGGACCTGAGCGATCCTGGCTGCGTGTCCTTTCAGTGCTCAGTTGAACTCGCGGCTCTCATGGCTGCGTGCCCCCCTTGGGTCCTGCACAGCGATGCAATCGCTCAGAGCCTGGCAGGGCTCAGCTCCTGCTGCGGCATCAACGTGACGCTGGTGACAGCTTTGCTACCCCCAAGCCTCCTGCTCTCACTGGGACAGCAGTGGGCACGTTGTCCCTGAGCTTGCCACCTGGCCAGCTACTCGGCGTTCCCTTCTGTCCTCTTGTGGGGTTTTAGTATGCAGGGGTAGCACAAATTTGTTTGTGTTGATGTTGGGTTGTTCTCCCTGACTGTAACGGACCTAAAGGAAGAAGAAAAAGTGTTGATCACAGTTCTCTTCTTGGTTACAATCCTCTCAAATGGCTACCCTGGTGCATCGCTGCTGACTTTAATTACGTAGTTTGAATGAGAAGGGAGCAGTTTGCCTTGGGCCCATGCATACCTGGCATGCTTCGTCACAGTCTGACAAATATCCCTTAACTCAGTCACTAGTTTATATCTTATGGCTTATTTTTTAAAAACCACACCAGGGAATTGTGGTGTTTTTAAGAGGAAGGGTGTGACCTGCAAATATTTGATTGATTCTGTTCCTGTCCCACAGTTCTATGTAAAATTTATTTACTGGTTTTCCTTTTAAACTGTTAGCTGACCTTCCATACAGATCCCAGCTGTGCATTAGCATTGCTTGGGGATGTGTTTGTATCTTTTGTCTAAAAATACCCAGCCAGTAGGATCCATGATCCATGAAAGCTAATTGAAACAATTTCTCTTCAAGTTTTGGCAAGTGAAGCATGCATTATAAGCATTAATATCTATAAATTGAATTGTTAATGAATCTAGACACTAATAATGAATGCAATTTTGTAGGCTTAACTAGAAACACTAAAATTATCAGGATCTGGAACAGAATTTTCAATCATTTTTGCTTATTAAATAGCAAAACTATGCTTTTAATAAGCTAATCATTTTTATTTGACCCCATAGGAGTAGCTCAGCTGATTAGAAACAGGTTTCAAAGTGCAAAACAATGTTGTTTTTCTCACACTGTTTTAACTACCACAGTGCTGAAATATCAGATCAGATACTGATCTCCATTGCCTATTCTGAAATTCCTTTAAAAGAATTTGCAGTAGAACCTCTCTGTGTCCCACTGAACAGGAGAATTCTCTGCACAGATAAATCATGCTGTAAGCTGCCAAAGCAACTGGAGCTTGCTTGAAAGATCATTAGTGCACAAAAATACAATATACAAGAGATTCCTATTTGGTCTTTGTTATATCCAGAAGTAGAAAAGCACTTGATACAACTCAAAACTCAAGACTAAAACTAATAAATGTAAATCTTCTCAACCAATTTAAAATCAGCCTTTAGGATTTTATTCAGCTGAACAATATAGTAAGATTCAGAGATATAATATCAAGAAAATCGTAAGTTCTGATGGTTTCCTTTAACACAGTTTTGTGAAGTTTGCCATTCTTCCTGACTCCAGTGGCTGGAGTCTAGGAGGGCACAAGGAGACAGATTATTCTGCAAGTGCCTCAGACAAAGCTGCTTCTCCCCACACTGTTGCTGGCAGCCCTTGTAGACAGGCTGTCAGCTTTTATGGAGCACTGGTGTCCCTTAGACAAGCAATTTCTTATACCAAAAGATTTAGTAACTCTACAGCATTTGTTAAATGAAAAAATCAAACTTGGTTATCTTGCAAGATAACGGTAAAGAACGATCTGAAAGGTAAGGGAAAAGGATGTCAAGGATTTATCTCTGGATTTACGTCTCGGAAGGAGCATAAAAGGTTCCTCCGTCTCTGGAGACGATTGATATCCTTACAGAAATGTATTCCAGTCCTTAATTATGTTTTCTGTTTGAGAGAGGGGGTTTCCTTTATTAATCTAAGTCTCACTTACTACAGTTCATACCTGCTTCCACTTTTTCTGTTCTATGTACATGGAAAAAGCTTTTCACTATAACACCCTTCGCTTTATTTGAAGGTTCTTTCCGTGTTTCACAGCTGCCCCAGTACCTTCCCCCCCTCATTTCTTCCATTGTTTAGTGTGGACAGATGTTGGGTAGCAGTGATAACTGACTGATTAACGTGGGATGGCAAGGGAGGAATACTGGCAGGCTTGGAGGGATGAAGTGATAAGGAAAGAAACATCAACAGATGCAACTAAATAGTACAGCAAAAAATTCAAAATACTTCACCAAAGTACTAATGGGAAAGAATTGGTGTTTCCTAGTTTGATTTAAAACTCAATGAGAAATTAATATTAAATTCATATAGAAATACACAATAAAGTGCAGAGTACTCTATGCAGAAGCTCTAACTTAGTAGATAGCACTGTAAATGTTACACTGAAATATTTAGCTGAAGTAGTTCAGAATATTTTTACTACTTGGATGTTTGTTTTTGTGATGACTGTCTCCATGCATACTGGGATCCTGTTCTGCCTCCCCTCATGTGTGCCAGTGAACCCCTGGGCACTTTCCACTCGTTTACAGATCTTTTCCCTGTGCTGAGGGTGTTACAGGGAGTGCCTGACAAATACTGCCAGAGATGGCCATGATCACAATCATGGCTGTGCAACCCAGCCCCTCTTGAGGCTAAACACTTTCATCATTATATGTCTGCAAAATGAAATGACTGAGATAATCTGAGGGGAGAAATGCTTGAGGGTCTTCCCCCACCTCCCCCACAATGCCTTTTCCTGAGGGACAGTACGCTGGCAGAAAAACAAATCAGTGGAGACTTGCTCAGGCTGAAGTGTGTGCCCCATCCCATTATATGCACTGGGCAAGGCAGAGGGTGCTGAGTCTGAGGTGCATATTCCTGTTCTGTTTCTTCTGTGAAAAGTCCATGTTCTGGGAGACAAACATTAGAATTATCTTTAATAATTGCTATTAGAATTCATACACTGATGACTGGTGTGTTTAGTTTTATTCTTTGCTGTCTTCTGCTTTCAAAGATTCCTTTTCCCAAACCAACAGCAAAAAAAAAAAAAGGGGAAAAAAAAGGTTTCTCAGTGCTGCTGTCTATTGACATTCAACAGAATAACTGCCCTGGAGTTAATTCCTCCTCTTAAGTAAACTACTTCAGTCAGGGCTGTTAGCATGGAGGATATTGGCATTCCAAAAAAAATCCTGTTTACTGAATAGGAGTCTTCCAGGATCCTTGCTTTTTAAGTGAATTTAGTATGTGTACATGTGTACTTTTCCATAAATGTAACAAATAATCCAGGCAAACTTGGGAGCCTACTAGTGAGTCATATGCAAACTGAACCAAAAATATTTAATACTGGAGTAAACATTTATGAAGTGTCTGTGCCACCCTTTGCAAAGGGATGAAGTGGTCAGTCAGCATGCTACAATGTGCATCCAAGAAAGAGCTGAAATATTATGGTTTTGTATTTTAAATGTAAAGTAGTGTAAATAATAATGTAAATCAGATAGTGTTAAAGTCTTGCAGCTTCTTTCTTTCACTTGAAAGTTGTGTCAGGGGCCTACCCTCCTCCTCTTCCAGAAAAGAAGTTTCTGTCCCTCAGAATCCGTCCCTGCTTCAGCCACTGCAGTGACACGGGTGAAAGCTGGAGAACTCTCTGGCTTCACAGCTTGAAATGCAATATTTTCATCTATAAAAACCCAACCACACAGTGTATCTCAAACAAGTACTAGACAAGGAGGACTTTGGTTTTGCCTGCGCTCTATAAACAGAAAAATCAATGGTCTTTGTTCTTTTATTGAGGAGAAAAAAGTACTTTTTTCCCACCTGGGAGGGCTAATGGAATACTCTGGTGTGCAGCACCATTTCAACAGTGAGGGAGGTGTCCCTGCTTGATCTCTGCTAATGAAAGTCTTCAACCATCTGTTCATGCTGCTTCTTGTTGGGGTCCCTGGCCCTGGTCAGCCTCGTTCCCCACTGTTTGTTTTGTGTTCCCTGCGTGGGCAGGGACCCTCGGGTCCCGTGACTGTGACAGTTCCTCGGCAGATCCCAGATGCGGCTGGAGAAATAAACATCTCTGAAACATCTATCAAGAATCGGTCCATATATATTTCTTTCCCACGGGCCTCCTTGTTTGATACATCGTGTTACAGAATCCCCACTGTAACAGCTTCTGGGACATAAAATTTCAGGTTCTGGCTCTCCTGATCCATCACTTTGCTAAGACTCTGTGGGGTCCTGTGCAGCACTTTTTGAGTGTAGTCCCCAGGAGGGTGTGACTTGAAAGTCATGGCCTTTTCAGTGGCCAAAGGGCTAGTGGTGCTGTGGAACACCTCTATAAACTTGGCTGCAAAGGTTGAATGTTCTGATGGACACTGACAGGCGTCTGAGCCTCCCAGGTTGTGTCTGAGTCCCCAACAGAGTCAAACCCAACAATACCTGTGTGCAAAGCTGAGGTATCTTTTTTTCCCCTAGATTTCAGACCAGCAAGATCTAATAACCTTTACTTTGGTCTATCAAGAATCGGTCCATATATATTTCTTTCCCACGGGCCTCCTTGTTTGATACATCGTGTTACAGAATCCCCACTGTAACAGCTTCTGGGACATAAAATTTCAGGTTCTGGCTCTCCTGATCCATCACTTTGCTAAGACTCTGTGGGGTCCTGTGCAGCACTTTTTGAGTGTAGTCCCCAGGAGGGTGTGACTTGAAAGTCATGGCCTTTTCAGTGGCCAAAGGGCTAGTGGTGCTGTGGAACACCTCTATAAACTTGGCTGCAAAGGTTGAATGTTCTGATGGACACTGACAGGCGTCTGAGCCTCCCAGGTTGTGTCTGAGTCCCCAACAGAGTCAAACCCAACAATACCTGTGTGCAAAGCTGAGGTATCTTTTTTTCCCCTAGATTTCAGACCAGCAAGATCTAATAACCTTTACTTTGGTCTCCTGCACATCCTCCTGAAAAACGAAGCATGTCAGATCCTCAGAAATGAAAAGAAATGGGTTAACCTTACACCTGAATTAACATGGGCATGTCTTCTGTCATTCCTCAGTATTTTGCCATCCCATGTTTTACGTGGCTCACCTTTCACATTGACAAAAGAGACAACAGATGTATCTTTTTTTATTTCTAGAATACATGACTCCTTTAGAGCAGCTCTGTCATTTATCTTGCCAAATATTTAGCAGTGCTCAGTATGTGAGGCTCTTCAGGAAGAAGATTACAAGATTTCTCATTCTTGCTGCCTAGAATTTAAACAAATACAAAAAAAAAAAGATCTATTAAGAGGAAGAGGAAATAATTGACTAAGTATGCTACTGGGAGCTAAATCACTGTTTCAGCAATTGAGGAATACTGGCCACCAGTCTGGGTTGGTGGAACTGCTTGGATGCCAAGCATCAACATCAGTTTCCATGCTGGATGTCATGACAGCCTGTTGCCACTTTTGAGAGGACTATAACCAAGGCTTATCATAATAGCAGCCCTCAAAATCAACATAGTTCAATGCAGTAGCAGCCTTGCAAATAATTACACCCACTGTTTATTTTGTGTGTGTATATTTATCTTCTTTTCTTCTCATCCTCAGAGTTCCAAGTTTTTATCAGAGGTTTTTGCAGAGTGGAACTGGAAGTTGTTGACACACTCCACCCAATAACATTGAGTGTGGGGAGAGGCTCCCGTGCTCATTTCAGTGTCATAGGGAGAGCAGATCGTGGCACGTGAGGAATGTGAAACTGTTGTTGATGCTTATTCTAAATGCAAGAACCAACAAAGGACAGTCGGTTTACAAAAAGAAAAGGAAATATTTCTTAACAACTTCTAGTAGAATTTAAGAAACTCATTGTAAAGGCAAAAATCATAAATACATTTTTGTGCCACACTTCCTGTGGCCTGAGAGTCACATGGTGAGAAATAACCATATGAAATGGTGATTTCAAAGAATAGGTGCACAGGTGCTATTGCACTCATATGATGGTGTCATCTGCTGCTGCCATGCTAAATTTGATTCCAACTCAAATTATTCAGGAAGAGACAATACTGAGCTGGTTCTTCAAACTGGAGAGATGGAAGATAGCTCTGGACAGAGCTTCAAGAGTGAGAAATGTAATTTGATAATCTGGGGACAACACAAAATTATGAGCCCATTGGAGATGGAGGGCATGTTAGTTGTTCCATAGCATGGCTGGGTCTCTGACGAGGGTTTGCCCTGTCTTTCCTGTGAAAGTGTAGGTGTTTCCAAACTACATTTAAAAAGTTGGGGGGAGGAGACGAGCTTTGAACTTTCCTTTTTTGGTAGTTTCTTGATAGTACATCAGCCTTGTTTTTCCCATCATCTTTGTCTGCCCCTCACTCCTAGCAAAGATGCCTTGTTGTTAGCAGAGATTTTTTGATGTAGCCAGGATTAGAAATTACTATTTTGCAGTTCTTTATTCTCGATTCAGGACTTACAGACTGCTCTCTGCAATGTAGTAATGAGATCTGGGATAATAATATCAAGCTGTATCTAAACAATTGGATTAAAGGAAGCTCTTGGAATAGGACAGAGGTTGGTGTAACTTGCTGCATCACGTGTCCGATTGCTGGCCAGTTCCCTAGGGACAAAGTTTTTCGTCCTGGCAGAGCTCAGCAGCTTTCAGCTTCTTTCATGATCAGCATTTTGTACTGAATGTTTTCAAATGTTTGGAAAATGCAGCATAAGGGAGATTGAAGGTGTTATCTTTAATTGGACTAACTTAAAAAATTAATATTGAAAAGTTTTTCTTGTGTTGCTGTTGACCTGATATTAAGAATGGCTTGTGCTGGTCTGGGGGAGAAGAGTAGGGGGAATATATTTTGCTTTTGGGTTTTTTGTGCTTTGAATTTTGGATTGTGGTGGGACGGGAGAGGTTGCATTCATAGACAGTACTGAGGAAGAAGTCATGGACAAAATGGGGAAAGGATCTACAGTTTCCTGTAGTTGCTATTCCATTTAGAAAAAAAGGGTCTGAGCACGAATAGGAAATATTTTCAAAGGTCTTTTTAGGTGTTGGGCTGCCTGTGATGATCTGTTCATGCATGCAGCTGGGAAAGGCTCCAGCCAGCATGAAAGTGTTGGTAATATCTGTTTGTCAAGTTCAGAACCAGGAAGGTCTGAAATGTAGATGGAACTTTTTTTTTAACCTGGTGAGGCTCCTTTGGTAATCACTGCTCAGAAAGTAATGGCCTTATGGAATGGAATTGCAATTGCTTGCTTTGACCTCAAAATATTATTTTGTCATCCTTGCCTTTCTTTCTCCCTTTCTCCTTGGAAAATTAACATTAGATAAGAGTGAGGTCGATTCTTTTCTAGCTTATTCATTAGCAGCAGCAGCAATGTTGTTAATTATGTTTTGATTGTAGAGGCTGTATTATGAGTGGCCAGAGAACACAGAATTAGTTTCAGATTTTCATAGCTAGGAGGTGGGAAAATTAGTTGCAGACTAAGCAGATTTCCTCTGGATATCACTGAGGCACAATAAACTGCAACTTGGATACTTTTTTATCATAGCTTTGCTCTCCATGTACAGATTTTACTGTGGGAAATTATACAGCCCACTTCTTGGAGTGTCTTGTTCTCTTCTTTTATGTGCATCATCTCAGCTTCAGCTGGTAGAGTTTTCTGGTTTTTTCTTTTTCTTTTTCTTTTTTAATTCTTACAAGAACAGTCAGAATGTTCATGAGGAGTCCTTAACTGGTTTTTTGGGTCTTCCTATATGAGTTAGGAGCCTGCCAAAGCCTACAGTCATCCTCCCTGAGCAAAACTCAGCAGCAAGCAGGATGGGAGCTAGTTACTTGGCACGATAAATAACTACAACCTTTCTTTTTATTTTTAGTTTTGTAATTTATTTAAATTTGCAAAAGTTTTTTTGGTTTTAATCAGCTAATAAACGATTTGTCTGTGACTCAAAATACTGAATAATTTGTTAATAAAAACACCACCCTGAGCACAAGTACAAGGGAGTGTGGCACTGCAAATACATTTATCTTACAAAACCCTTCTCACACCTATTCCTGCCATCCCAACATGCTGTGGTGCTGTATTTCTGGTAAATTGAACTGAAGGTATCCAATTCACCTGACAGTATTTTCTGACTTGCTCAGTCTTCTGGCAGAGACCTTCTCAGAGTCTGCCCTATATTGCCTTTATGCTCTTTTGTCCCTTTACAAATGCATGGCGGATTTTGCTGGTCGCTGGGATGTGTTCAGCATTACAAGAGTGTTTCTAATAACCAAATTTTACTCCTGGTGTCTATATAAACTCCCTCAGGTCCTCCTCATGATTTCTTCTTCTGAAGTTGGTTTGCACATGTTCCTTTGGGCTTTTTGCATCAACACTTGGTAAGTATTGTGTGTTGATAAGACATGATAGCACATTCCTGAGGAATCCCTGGAAGCACAGGGCACACATTTCACTGCGTGGAGACAGACAAACCATGTTTAAGATGATCTGAAGCAGGGCAGACTCTTCTTGGCCCTGAGTTCCTCAGAATTTAGTGGAAACTTCAATGTTGGATGAGGAATTTGAGGTGGAACATGAAACAATCCCTTTCATCCTCAGCTGAAGTGTTGGTACTCATTTTGTCCTTGGTAATTAAAGGGTATTTCTTGTTTTTCTCACTCTTTCAAATCTGTATCAGTAGGATCTTTGGAGTAATTGCTCAGAACAATAACATGGAAGTAGAACATCACCGATCTCCTTGGCTGGGAAATTTGTGAAAGGGAATGAAAGAAGGGAGAATTTCCCTGTCAGAGCTGCAGCTTCGAGCTCAGTGGGGTCTGAGCACAGAAAGAGCAGCTCTGTGTCAGCTTTGAAGTGGTAAATCCTTGAATTCACTGTGTGTGTAAGTTGCACATAACAGGAAATATCAGATTCTTAAAAATTCTGATAAATTTCAAGGAACTAAGCAACTAGTGTCAGAGAAATGGGTGCAAGAAATATTTTTTAAAAAAGCAAATACAAGTAGAGAGAGAAACAGGCAAGAATTTAAATATATCATAAGCACATCACAACTAATTCATCTGATAAAGGAAGATAGAAGAGGTGATTGATGTAGCTCGAAGATTTGATGGTACAAAGTCTCCTTTACTTGAAATGATGAAAGGAAATAGGGCAAAAATCAGAATATTGAGGATTATTTACGATGTAAAGAGAGGGAGAGTAATCAAAAAGGCTGAGTAAATTCTAAAAGGAAATAAGAAATGGCTTATGGTGTACATGGGGTGGAGAGAATAAAGAAATCATTACTAAACAGACAGTCACTCAGGAATCTAAAATGGATGATCCCTGAACTGATTTCATAAATGGGCCTTGACAAAGGGGAAAACACAACAGCACAAGGTATCTGTGAGTAATGGAAACATTTCACAATGTGGGATGTTAATAGAACACTTGGAAAGGAGGACTGTAAATAGACAACCAGTTCCATGTATGTGTCCTTTATGTAAAAGAAATTAATTAGTATTTTTTTTTGCAAAACATTCAGAATTTGGAAGATAATAAACTGCTGGGATAGTGAGGGATTGCAGAATCCATGTGAGGAACTCCTTTTCCTTTTTCTCCTTTCAGAAAAGGGATTCGAGTCAGTATTGCTCAGTACATGCTAAAATATTGTCCGAATTTTTCTGGCTCGTGATGTGTGAAGCATATTCACTAAAAAGCTCCTACGCTTGGAAGCATGTCTGTCATGAGGTACCTCCTGCTCCAAGACAGAGCTGCCTGGATGCTCGTTCTGGACTCTTTAGTAAGTGTGGATGACTCTGCGTACCTAAAGAAGTAAAATAACTTCTTGTTTAAGGTGTGTTATTCCTGTAAGTTTGAATCAACCAGACTGGATTTATTCTGCTGGTGAATCTTTGACAGAGCTAATGTCTATTCAGCCACAGGAACGTGAATGCCCTGGGAAGCGTCAGGATACCAGTATTGCATTAAAGAATACGAGGTTTGCACTTACAGGGAGAGGTATTTTTAAACATGGAATACATAGTAGGTGCCTAAAATAAATAGAAGATTTTTATCAGTAACTTCTGATCAAGGATTATATTGTATTTGAGAAGAGTGACAGTGACAGTGTTGCAGAATTCCATCAAATTGGATGTAAATTTCTCAATAATTTTTTATTAATTTCTGCATGCAGATGGCAAAAGTGAATTCAGAAGGAGCTGAATGATGTGAAAATATGTAAGATTGACACTGAAAGCCTAAGATTTTCCCCATGCTGCTCTGTAGAGCACCCAGACAAAAAAAAATAAATTGTTGAATTAGTGCAAAGCACAGGCAGTTAGAAAAATGATGTAACAGTTGCTGGGAGATTAGCAAATGTGGATCCCAGGCAACACCATTTCTAAAATAACTTTTCTGAGTAGAAGTGTGTTTAAGGGCTGGAAGTAATGATTTATGAAGAAATATGAAAATAATTAGATGTGTTTAACTTCGCAAAATAAATGAAGAGTGTTGTACTTGTCCACAAGCACATGAAGAGCATAAACAGAAACCATGGTGAAGAATTGCCTTGGACAGGGCCTAAGGAATGCAAATGAAATGTATTGTGATCATAGTGCAAGAAGGAAAATGTATCTCAGATATCAGGTAATATCCTCCATTAGCAAGATTTATGAGACCCATCATGATGGGAATACGAAGGAAATGATGAAAAGTCCATTGACTGAGTCAACCGAAATTGGATTAGAAGGTGTAGAACACTTCAGCCCTGCAAAGGAAATTGTCACATGCCCAACAAATATTGCAGACTCTTGAGACTGTGGCATAACACAGACGTATTTCAAAGTTTTCTCTCAAAGTCGGAGAGGCAGGTTCTGTCCTGGTGTGTGAATGCAGGTGGGCAGTCACTGAGCAAGTGTGCCTTGGTTGTGCCTTGGCTTCTCTCAGCTAAAGTTCTGAATGAATCTTGTAGTAAAGAGGCAAAGAGTCTTCATAAACGATAGCATAGAAACATGCTCCTTCACCTCATGAGTGTCCCTAGAACCAGAGGGTTCCATATAGAAACTGGGGACAGAACATTTTGATCTTACTGTCTGTCTCCCAGGTACCTCCCCAGAGGGCTCCCAGACTCCAGGGATCACTTCAGAAACTCAGGAGTGTTGATTCTGGTTGCCTGACACTGTGCCAGAGAACTCTGGCTCTCATCTGGTGATAAGCCTAAGTGATAGACTTGGAAGGAGTCCTACTTGTTTTCACCTTCAGCAACTTGCTCTCAGGAGTCGGACACTGCCAGAGCTGAGGCAGACGGCTGGTTTGGCATCCAGCACCAAGTGTTTCTCTGGCACTGCTCCATGTCTTATATCATGCTCAGCACTAAAGAACTTCAGAGTTTATTGAGCCTCTCTCCACAATTGGCTTCACCACAGATTTTGGGGTCAGCACTCCTGTTGTGACAGCAGGTTTTGTTTAGATTCTTACCTGAGATCATGGCTACACTGTTCAGCTCCTAGGAACTTTCTGGGTGGTAGTGGCTGGTCAGCTTTTGCCCTGTTTTAAATCCTTATGAATGCAAATATTGGCAGTTCCCTTGTGTCATGTCACCAAGGCTCAGCCTTCAGTAATTTGCCACTTTCCATTCAGGGAATCTGAGGCACAGAATTGTTTAGAGGAATTTAGAAGGTTGGTTGTCTTTGAAAGGTGCCTTCTGGATCTAGATCAGTGATCTCCATGGTGGGATGTACAAGACAATCTATTAGGGCACAGGAAGAAAAATTTTTTTTTGCAGTTAATAAATTTAAAAAATTTAAAATAGTGTTTATTTCATCCTTGTCCTTTGTAAATGTCTATTTTTGTGTATGTTTTATAAAGTATATAATACAGTAGTATGTGGAGATCATTTATAGATAAATACACATACATTGGTGTGCACACTCAAAATTTTTTTACTGATCAGGTGCACAATCAAAAAAGTTTGGAGCCCCTGATCTAGATGTTCAGAGGAGGATGAGGATGATGACAAAGATCTTCCACAAAGAGAATCCTAAAGACCGATGATAACCTTTGAAGAGGGAATATGACACAAAGTAATGACAAGTAATGAAAAAACCCTGGGCGATGCTACTGGGAAGGTCTGTGCTCCCTCGTGTTGTAGGTGCTTGAACGCTTTCTCATGTATGCTGGGGTGTATTTTAGCCTTATGTAAATCCACAACTGCTGTGTAGTTAAATACCATTATCAATCCTGCCTTCTCTCCCTGGTTCCTGTCTCTTTTCTGGGTCCAGCCTGGTTCTCTGTATCCATCTGCTCTCATGGAGCATCCATGGACAGTCAGGCAACCACAAGTCCTGGAACATCTGTCCCCAGCAAAGGGCATAAATGTAGATGGTTCCACTCATGGGCTGGTGTCCCGTTTTCAGCTGTAGCTGGTAACTGCAGCCACAGTCTGATCATTCAGAACATTAATTTATAGTCTTTATTATGGCTTCATATACGTGGCCCAGGGCTTCAGCAGACTCATTCATAGTGCCACAGCCATGGCTCTGCCCAGGGGAGGCCTTTGCAGGACATGGAATGTGCTAACTATGGAAAAATTGTGTCGGATTTTACACTACTGGATCTCTGATTGGCACCTGCCATCTGATCTTTCTCCAAGGCAAAAAACACAGTAAGGTCTCAGCAGTTTTCGTCACACAGTGCAGACAGCATACCTGTTTGCCAAAGATACGTGCTGCCAAACTTTGAGCTGTCATTCCAAATTAAGATGTTAGAGTTTTCCTTGCCTATGATAAGTCATTAAATATTGCTCAATTACCCTTGCATTAAGCCTTTTTTTAAACTCGAGCTTACTTTACTAAAAGGCATCCTGTCTTGATTTGGAGATATTAAAAGATGAAAAATCCTCCCTCCTTTGATAGGGCAGGGTTTTTAATGTCTAATCATTCTCACTATAAAACTGTGCCTGATTTCCAATTTAAGCTGGTCTGGCTTCAGCTTCCAGCAATTGGTTCTTGTTAAGCCTTTCTTGGCTGGATTAAAGAGCCCTCTAGGACCTGGTATTTTCTCCCTTTGAAGGTACTTATACATCGTAATCAAACCATCTCTTGATCTTTTTAATAAACTAAACAGATCGAGCTCCTTAAGTGTCTGATTCTCAGGCAGCTATTCCAGTTCTCAGATAATTTTTATGACTCTGCACTGTCTCCAGTTTTCCTGTGTCCTTTCAAAAACTGGGCCACCAGAAACAAAGGCACTCAGGGTATTTATAGTCAACTGCTTGTCCCTTTCCCCAAAATCCTGTAGATTCTCTTATTCCAATGTTATGGGTTCCCCACTCTGTAGAAGACTTTCTTGCTCCTAGAAACTATGACTGCTGATGTCATTTGCTGCAGGTGAGCCAGAAGTGCTCCCAAACAGGTAATCTAGTACTAAAAAAATGCGTGGACCTTTGGTCTGATTGATGTAACTGTTCTTACGCTTTTTTTGCCCATTTGTAGGAGCTATTTTAAATCATTAGTGCTTGTGAACTGGGACCTTTGTGTGTTTTACATTCTAAAAGGAGAAGAACTTGAGCTGTGTGGGGCTGTCCAAAATCACTATTGATTGTAACTGAGCCTGTTTGTTCTTGTAGAGGAAACCGAGGCTTCTACCACCCTCCAAAAGTGATCTCAGTGACCAAAATGGTGTTTCAGTTCAGGCAACGGTCGTAAGAGATAACGCAGGGGGACTGGCTGGGGAGGATAGAATTCAGGAACCACTTACACTTCTCTAATGAGCCCGGGAAGCTGCCCTGGTTGTACAGGGAATGATGCTGTCTGTGAGGATTTTATAAACCTGCCTAGTGCTGCTTCTCGGACTCGACTTTTTGTTGCTTTGTTTTTTGGGGTTTTTTTTCCTGCAATGTATCTGTGTTTATTAAGGACATAGTGGATGATCACTCCCCACCCCCCAAAAAAATAATTTCCAGGTGTTGCCTTGGTGAACTTATTTCTGTTGAAATCCCTTACCCCTCTTGGTCTCCTTTCTGATTCTGTTCCTGTTATTAGTCACAGCTATCTTCGGCTGACTATAAGCAAACTGGAGGCCAGATCTGGGGTACCTTGTGTTGCCAATATTAGGCATTTTTTCTGTTGCACCAACGAGCCTCCGAGATATTTATCCCTGCAATTATCCACCAGGTAGGCAACAGCTATTACCTGGTTTTAAGACAGGGAGGAGAAGCCAAGGTATGGAAAGCTCCAGTAGGTCAGGGCTTGAACTAAGATCTTCTAAATCTGGGGTAATTGTGCCTCCTCTCTGTTCCATCTTTAAAAAATAAAGCACACATGTTAGTTCTGAGGCTCGCTTTCATCTTCACCGTTCTTCCTTCAGAAATCTTCACTCCTCCTTCGCCGCACTGCAGTCGCCCTTGAAGAGTTGCACAAAGGCTGTCAGTCGCTTTGGTTCACTGTCATCAAATATCGAGGAAAAATAGGAACAATTACAAGTTTAATATTAAAAGAAGCAATTTCATTTCCTTTCTGGAGTCAGTGTAGTTTTTTAATGCTATCTGAAGAAGCGGAATCCCTTGTGCCTGGTGAACGGGGCTCATCTTGGATCTCAGTCCCAGCGTGCAGGAGACAGGCGAGTGGACAGCTGGGACCCCGCACGCACTGCGGGAGGGCCTGGGCTGTGGCTCGGTGATGCGCTGTGTTATTTTTAATTCCCAGCTGGGCCCGACTGCCAAAACTGGCCCGTTTTTTAATTAAACTGTACGGGGGCAAGAAGAGCTACTAAAGGCCGCCGGGTTGTGCAGGGGGCCGCTGCCCGGGCCGGGAGTGGAGCCAGCCCCGCTCTGGCCGCGGAGGTGCCCCCGTGTAGGTGCTCCCGCAGCGGGGGTGCCCCGCAGAGGAGCTGTCCCCGCACAGGTGCCCCTCAGAGGAGCTCTCCCCGCACACGAGGTGTCCCCTCAGAGGTGCCTCCGCACCGCCCCTCAGCAGCCCCGCCCGGCCGGGCTCCCCGCGCGCTCCGGGACCGCCCTGCGGCG
>NW_008239544.1:1985981-2009260 GCF_000691975.1 Corvus brachyrhynchos
GGGGGGGCCGGGGCCGGGGCCCCGCCGCTCTGGGGTGTGGCGGAGGTACCGCTGGGCTTCAGGCGAGCTGGCAGCGCTGGCAGGAGCTGTCTGTCAGCCGGGGAACACCTCAGCGGGGCCAGGGGGAGCTGTGGCCGATTGAACTGGCCCCTTACACACCTGGTCGGGATCTCCGTGCGCTGGGCAGCAGCTCCCCAGGGATGAGCTGCGAGCTCATCCCTCACCTTCCAGGGCTCCCAGCTGGGTTGTGGCCCTGGCCCCCGGTCTGGGCTGGAGGGGAAAGTCCCTTCCTGCTGCCACAGTGGGTGAGAAGGCTGCTGGCTGCTGCAGGGGAGAAAGAGCTGAAGCTGCCAGAAAAAACCTGTAAGGAATAAAAGCCTACAAATTGGGGAGAGCATTCTTCTTTGACAGAGTAAAAATAAAACCTGGAATGGGAAAGGAAAGGCGTGAAAGAGTTAGTGACAAAATATCATGTACAGCTGGGGAGATGATGGTTTTATTGGTATTGTGGGGGGGGGAGGGAGAAGCTGAGAGGCAGTGAAAACACAATTTGGCCTAAAATTGAATTTCTCTGATAAGGAATTTCAGAAGCGGCCACCTCATTCACTGTGCGGCCAAATAATCATATGCGCTTTAATAATCTTTATTTTACAGGAGTATGTTGCCAGGGCAACAGAGTGTAAGCAGGAGCACAGCACCTTGCAGATCACAAAGGCAAAGCTGCAGAAAGACATTTCAGCGAGTTTCTCTCTCCCTTTTGCAATGTAATGACGACTTATTTTTCATGCACTGATTTAATAATCTTATTGAAAGATCCTTTCCCTGTTTCTCTTATTCTTGTCTGTCTGAGCGCAGACAAAGGCAAAAATCTGGAATTGTCAAGCCCACTGGGCTCAGCAAACTAACAGATGTAATATGTTTAGCATTTTTATGTAATTACTTTTTATTGCTATTTTACCCCTACTTCTATTCCTCCCCGGTTAGATGCTGCTTCCCTTCCATTCCGACCCAATCAGGGGATGGAGAGTGGCTGGGGGAGAGTTGGTAATTGACGGCATTAATCGCGAATTATTAGTGGGACGTGTTTTCAGAGGTGGGGGTTGGGTGCAGCAAGAGACCTTTTAGGAAGGGTGAATTGAATTATGGGCGATGCAATAATGAAGCCTGTGGGCTGTGAGCTGTAGAGGACACTCATCCTCACAGAGCTCTGTGTGTTATTTATCACGGGCTCTGCTCTCTGGGTGAAAACCAGCACGTTGCCCTACTGACATGCTCTGGATGAGGGGTTCTCAACTAGCTGGTCTGGAAAACAAGCTGATTTGGAATGATTAAAAATGGAAACTTCTAGAGAGCTTCAATGTTGGTTAGGCTGGGAGCAGAAATGCTGCAACCAAACCCTCAGCAGGGCACAGCCGGTCTGTCTCTTGTAAACATTTTGCCTCTTGTTCTTTCCCAAGGACCAGGCTGAGGAAGGAAGCATGTGAAAAGCAATTGTTGCAGGCTGCAGAACGGGAGGTAGGGGAAGGCTCTATGAAATGAAGTACAAAAACCCTGGGTTGTCTCATTTCGGCTGAGGAATTCCAAGAAATCAGGAACAAAGGATGACACCGGAGTTCAGCTGTGCTCTGGCACTGCATGTGGCAGGGCTCTGGTGGCACCGGGAAGCAGCAGAATAGGTGGGTTTGGTGGGCTGACAGGCTCAGGAAAAGGACATAGTGATGGGGGTTTGCAGCCTCAGCTGAGAATGTCGCTGTTTTGTAGTGTGGATACAGGCTCATACACATTACTGACATGGAACTTTGCTTTAGGAGGCCAGTTCTTTAAAGGACAGCACATAGATTTATGTATTCTGCATTTTGAGAAACAATTACATGAAGTCATATATAACAATATATATAAAATAATACATTTAATATATATAAAATTAATATTTAAGCCAAGCAGCATTCTCCCTACAGGATTACTTTGTGGCAAACACTGCTGGTTTTCTCTGAGTTAGCATCCCCCAGTGAGTGTGAGATGTTCCTTGAACCAGGGTTTCACAGAGCAGCAAACTGCCCTGAAGCACATAACAGAAATGTCTAGAAGCTAGATTCAGGAGTGGGAGGTGGTTCTGCAGAGAGCAACCAAACCCTTGGACCAGACGGGGAACAGTTCTGTGCAAGAGAGGGGAAAAGTCTGCTCGGAGACTTGGGCATGAAGCCTGTAAGTCACAACGTCCCTGTGTCTCCAGGTTTGGAATGTTTCCAGTCATATGGAAGCATTAATAGTAATCCAGTGCTTGGAGTCTCACTATCACTAATGTCTAATCACAGTACAGACAAAAGCTGGAGTTCTGAGGCCCAGTTAAAATTCTGTTGTTTTCTTAAAAAACAGATGAGCATTTAGACCTGAGACATCCAAATTCAGGGAGTGAACCATTCCTGGTGGCAGGAACAAGAGTGTGTGATTCTGTGCAGAGTGAGGTGAGCAATTAATATTGCATTGATGTGTTCAGTTTATTAACATTTGTTTATAAACCAAGTGTAAGGACATTGTACTGTCACTAACAACTTCACCTTGGCTTTTAGAATATTTACAGTGCTAATCCTAGACAGCACAGGATCAGATAATGCTGTGCTATAAAAATTACTCAATAAAAGGTTCTGCAATAGAATAATGTACATTAAATAGATACAATATTGAATGCAGTAATATACTTTTTATATAATATTATATATGTAAGTATATAAAATTATTCATTTGTAATTTTGAATGTGTATGTAGATTGAGGAGTTTAGGAACAATGACAATTCTTTAATGTTGTCATAAAAAGGAAAAATAAAAGCTCTTTTTTCTGAGCAAACATATCCCAGGTTTCACCTTCCTGCTACTAAACGAAGGAATTGCAGTGATGTAACTACTGCTAAAGGTTTTATCTGATTAGAAAACTTAGCAGTGCCTGACGCTGAACTGTCCTATTGTTCCTAATCTGGAGATACGCAGGATTTTCTACAGCCATTGTAATACTTGTCCTTTTTTTTTTTTCATGGACAGGTCTGATTACTAATATATTAACTAGGCTATATTTTCCTTATTAAAAAAGGCTTTTCATTAATCAGAAAAGGCTTAATTATGTACAAAATTATTTTTACTGACTATAAAAGCACATGAGCATCCTTCAAGTTGTGCTCCTAAAGCTTTTCTGTGGGGTCAGGAGAGGGGATGAACACAAAAGCTTGAATGCAAGATTCCAATGCAGTTTGTCTTTTTTCCCCACAAACCTGGAATCTGCTTCATCTTAGAATCAAAAAAAAATTTTTAATATAAAAATAATGTTTCTTTGGGTTCCCATAATATGACAAATATTTGGAAATTGGTTTATTCAGAAAAGGGTTGTTTTATTTCTATAGGTGTATTTAGAGAACCTATGGAGTAAATCCCTTCTCTGCTGCTACCTTTATGTTAGCAGAAAAGCCAGGAATGAGTGAGCAGCCTGTTGCTTTGGCAGTGTTTGAGGAAAGATCTCCCCTTTCCCATGTCTTCAGAGAGCTGAAGACAAGGTCACACTGATCTGAGGAAAGCCAAGTAACTTCTGGAAATCCCAAATCAGGCCGACAATGCGAGATCTGTCCACCATTCAGATTTAGATGAAGTCACCTTCCACACTGCTTTCACTGATGTTTAAGATTTTTTTATTATTATTTGTTATTGGCTGGTTTCTATGAAATCCAACAGCTCTGCTCCTCTAGTCTCTAACCAAGGAAATTGTCACAGTTTTTGTCATCTCTGCAGCATCTCATTTCATAGAAACTCTGCACATTGATTCAGTTAAAATATGTAGATAGAAGATCTCCCAAAAGCAATCTTCCATGGAGCCTGCAGAAAGGCAGCTGGCTGCAGCTGGCTGCAGCCAGACTGGGCCACAGAAAGAACCGTGGAACAAGGTGAACTGCAGACTGCCAGACACTGGACAATATTTCTATATTTTTGCCATGGGAGACTGCATTTTTGGCTCCTTAAAGCCAGTGCTGGTTGAAAGACTGTTTGCTGAGGTTCCTCTGCAATTTTAAATCTTTTTTTTTTCTCTTTTAATAATAATAAATTTTAAAATTGAGAGAATTGAAAGGATTTTTATTGGTTCTTTGTAAGACTTGATGGGGAAGCCCAAAGTTGAAGCAAGGTGGAAGAACCTGTACTTGCTGCAGGTGGAAGCAGGATTATTGTTATCACTATATTGGAAAGGTTTGTCTTTGTACTGATTTTCCTATTTTCCTTAGGAACGGTGGGATAAAATTTTTGTGAGAAATTGAAGCCCAGCAGCTTAAATACCCACCTATTTCTAGCACAAAATCTGGGCAAATTGCTTTCCTCTTCCTGCTAGCTTGTATCCTGCTGCCTTTTGAAATGGAAACTCTTTTGACCCTCTAACTCTCGTTACTCAGAATAAAACTCTTTTAATTGTGTTTTGGAGGAGCATGCAAGGAGCTCCCACACTACTAATCAGCTTTGCTGGTTTGGGTCTGTATCTCCAGGATTCATGTTGGCAGAATAGCTTGATACAACTGCCGCTCTGCATCACTGATTTAATGCTGGAGAACTTTAAAGGTGCAGGTCCCCATTTCTATCTGTGTGTTACTAGAGTGTGAGAGCATCTTCTGGGCACTCCTGGCACTGCCTGGGACCTTGCAGGAGGACTTGGGCAGGCCCTGCTGCTCTTTGGGGTGCCTGAGGGGCTTCCTGCAGTGTCAGAGAGGGTCACTGCCTGCTGGGCAGGGCTCATTGTGGGCACAGCATTAACACTGTGACAGTTTTTGGAAGAGACCTTTCATACCTGTTTGTTTGCAATCTATCATGTGGAAACGCACATCAGCTTTAGTGCCTGGCACCTCTTCACACAATTAAAAACAGAAAACCCCAAAACTGTTATAGTGAGAATCTGTGTTTTTTACTGGCCAGAAGCAGGTCTGGATGGATTTAAGCAGACCTGTCTTAAGCTGTTTGAGGTCATCTGCAGCTTTTGTTTGAAGGATGGAACTGCTGCCTTCCAGTGCCAGAACTTCAGCACTGGATAATACTGAAAAATCCTCCTTTATATTAGGAAGGTGGCAGTTGATCAATATAAAATCCTGCCCTGCTGAAGCTCTCCCTTGGGCAGACCCTCACCCATTTTACCACTGTTCCTTACATCATTTGCCTTCTCACCTTCCTCAGAAAACACAAACACTGCTTTAGCTTTTCACATTTCAGTATAACTGTGTTTAGCACCGAGGTTTGCCCCAGCTGCAGCCCACTGTACACAGAGCTGCTGCTGCTGCCCATTTGCTGACGTTTGTTCATAGCTCTGCTAATGTGCCTCCGTTCGGCCTTCAGCATTCCAGGAGTAAGAATGCCACTTAACCTGAGTCCTGGCTCCCTGATCCTGTTTGATCAGGAACAGTGATTCAGGAACTACCTTGGACAAATGACTGTACTGAGAACACTCCCAATTGGCCTGTAATAAACCTGCTGTCCTCCCTGAAAGCCACGATGAGGACAGAGAGGGCAACAATGATTGAAAGGTCAACAAGTTTGAGCACTGACAGAATGAAAGAAACAAATTACAATGCTGAGGCCATGATGCTGAGAGTGCCCCGTGTCTAAGTCCTGGCGTGGTTGGAGCCCAGGTGCATCACCATGAGTGCTACCCTGTCCTGGTCCCACAGGAGAGGATGCAGGATCTCAGCATCCCTTTAGCCTCTCTGTGGCTGAGTGCTCACAGGCTCAGCTTCAGTGCTGGAGATAACTCATGGAAAGCGATCAGTATTCACCAAGTGTCACAGTGCTAGGCTCTGTGTGAGAGGGAGCTCTGTGCTGGTGAGCCTTCCAGCCTCCAGCCTCCCCATCTGGGCCAAACACACCTGGGGCGGATCCCATCAGTACTGGTGGGATGGGTACACCTGGCTCTTCCTGGGCTTGAGTCAGAATTTGTCTCTTAATAAGATGCAAGGAGAAACTTTTCAGTGTGTTCTCAATAAGGTAGGAAAATGAAAACATACTACAACTGATGTTTTCTGTCATCTTGTCCATTTGTTCCAAAAGGGATGGTCCTGGCAGAGCTGGCTCTGGGCCTCATCCCTCTGGCACAAAGCTGGGAGAACCATCTGCTAGCCAAGAAGCCAGTTGTGTGAGTCCTGTTTGATTTGTTTTAGTAAAACCTTTTATTTACTGGGGTAAAAATAAACTTTATGGAGCTTTTGCCATCCTACAGTTTTGCTGACCCTATGTTCTTTTGGGCATTTCCCTTTTGGATTTGAGACCATTCAAATTATGATACTTTTATTTTGAGTTTGGTTTTTTTTCCTGTTGTAAACCAATAAATCAATCCATGTGTTCACACAACAGTCACGTGTTTCCTGTAGTTTTAAGACCTGAAGTCTGAACAAAAAACTGCTGGTACTGAGCTGCTTGTTCACTGTCCCAGTGAAACAGCCCATGTGGGCTTTGAAGGATTTAATTAATGCCATAGCCTTTGGCCTTTTTTTTATTATTATAGTTTTTCACACAGATAGATCACTTAAAAACTTGATCTGTTTTATTACCGCAAAGCATGCATGAGATACTATTGTACACATAATCATCTCTAAATGTGAAGTGTTTGCACAAATGAGTTTCAGACAACCTGCTGTACAGACTGCAGTTTGGGAAGGGTCATGGGGGAAGTAATTCCTACAGAGAAAAGGTTGCAGTGATCAGAGATCCCTCCCAGCAGGATCCGGGGGAACCTGTGCAAGGCCAGGTCAGGTAGAGCTTAGACCTGGTGCATCAGCAGCCCCTTTCAGCTAGAAGGGAGCACATCCATGCTTTTGTTTTCACATGCAGGGATTGATTTTTCTCCTGTAGATGTATATCCAAATCTGGGTGATTATAACAGAGAATGTTCTTACCACAAACATGATAACCCAGGACGTGATTTCCTGACCATGGTTGAAACCCTGCTTGGGTGACACTGCTCTTAAGAAGACTTTTCATTCCAGGGTGTCCTGCAGACCTTGCTGACACGGGCTTAAACGTGGCATCCACAGATAACTGACTGTTCTTTGTCAGATATTCACCCCCCACAAGTAGATCTCTTTGGGACAGGATGGAAGCAACTATGTTCCAAAGTCACAGGATCACAGACTGGGTTAAGTTGGAAGGGGCATTTAAAGATGCCCCCGGGCAGGGACACCTTCCACTATCCCAGGTTGCTCCAAGCCCCATCCAGCCTGGCCTTGGACACTTCCAGGGATGGGGCAGTCAGAGCTTCTCTGGGCAGCGTGTGCCAGGGTCTGACCACACTCATCACCACCACACTTGGCTTGCTCAAGAACTGCAGAATCACTCTGGTAATACTGGATATTTTTCTATCAGATGCCAACTGAAGGAGAAAGAGTGGCTGTCAGGGAATTGTGACTACATGGTGTGAAAACCCTTCAGGTCAGTTGGAAAGTGATGTGTCACACACTTTCCACTCTGATGCATGAGTCAGGAAGAATGCAAAGATTGGTGGCAAAGTGTGGTTAGGTGGATCAATAAACCACGGGATGTTTTGAATTCTGGAGCTGTAAGGAACAGTGGGAGGCATTGGAAAGTGTGTATTCACCAGCACCTAGGGACTGCTCATGTGCCTGAATGAAACTAAGAAGTAGGAAATGGTAGCAGGAAGCCTCAAACTGAATTGGCAATGCCACAGGAAAAGTAGGGAAAAACAGGAAATGAGACCCCAGCACATCCTTAAACTTGCTGTGCAGCAAGATGTTTGTCTATGGAATCTTTGTCCTTTACTGTGTGGGATGACTAAAGTAAAAAAAGCTCTTACCCTAAAGTATGACATTCTTTCCCTCTGCTGTGTTCCTAGATTGACTGATGCTCTAATTTTGAACAGATATCTCTAGTAAGTAAAGGGTGATTCCATTTTGCATTGGCCTAGTTCATGTTCTGGCTGTAGATAGGAGGGACACACATTGCTTCCTGTGAAGGTATAAGAGACTCTGTGACTTGTTAAATTGATGGTGGCCAATGCTCAGGTTCAGTAACTAACGGTTGTATTCCCTGAAAACTACTAGCCATTCCAAGGAGGGAAAAACCATGCCAGGATGGTCTTTGGCTTTGTGAGAGGTGACTGATTCCCAGGAGCATTTACACCTGCCAGTCTTTGCTACTGCTGCCAATGCTCAGGGGATCAGGTAACAGTTCAAAGGAGAGGATCTGGAATGTTGTGCTATAAGTTTAAGAGAAGATAATTAGAGTTGCTGCCCCTGCATTCAGCTCGATTCAGAACAACACTGATGCAGCTGCAAAAGGCCCAGAGCTCCAATGAGTGTGGCCTGTGATGTGGTTACCTCAGCAGCTGAAGTGAGGAATTTTATCTCTAAGAGCTCTTTACTGAAACAAAAATGTGCCAGAACAGAAATCTCCCAGCACTTTTAAGCAGAGTCCTGGTTAAATTGTTCAGTAGTTTGTGAATTGAGGTGATTGTACTAATTGGATGTTGGACAGAGGCTGATTGAGTTCATGTCTCCTGGCTGGAAATCACAAGCACTGAAAGCTTAATTCACCATGCCTTTATCACATCACCTCCTGTTTCAGGAGTCATGGCCTTTGTTCATGCCAGACTCAAATTCATGTCTGAATGGAGGGTGCTTCCAGTAGCGCTGGATCTGGATGCTTCTTTCAAGGCCAGGATGATGAAGGATCTGGGCCTTGATACTCACAAGCTGAGCAGCTCTGCTTGGTGTAAGAGCAGGGACTGTCACGTGTGTTCTCTGAACAAGTGTCTGATACTGGAATGGACTGGGGAAAGTTCCCTGAGCACTTGTCCTCTGATGCAGTCCTCTGGTCACCCAGATCACAGGATTCTTGTTCTCTGCCTTGGCAAAGCTCCTCTGTTGTTAAGTCTTCACTTTATTTGCTAAATTAATTTTCTGTGAACTGAAAAGAGACAATAAGGCTTTATTCATGTATGTTTTGTTGAGGATTTTAAAATTTTTTTGGTCCATCTTTCCTTGCTACTAGCTCTTTCAAATGAGGAAATTCACAGTCATTTTCCCTAGTGCTTTTCATACCCACTTACTTTGTTGACTATTTTGTTTATTGGATTTGTTATTTAAAATCTGTTTCCTTATGGCTCTCTCTTTAATTTCCTCTTCTTTATAAGGGCTGCATGCAGGTAAGCTGAGTCCCAAAGCTATTCTATCCTAAATTCTGGTATTTTATATATATAAAACTTCAGGGCTGATGGCAACTATACCTGGGATTATTTATGGGTTTTCATAAAAAAGAAAGAGGAAAATACAGAATTGCATGGCTCCTCTCTTCCTTCCCCATTTCCCAACCCCCTCGCCATAGAGGAGTTTAATGTTAAATGATAAATGTGGAAATTAGAGACCATCGAGAAAATCCAATTTGGTGAGGAGTTTTAAAAATCCCATAATAAACGCCGAGTGAAATGTATGATTTAATGCGGGGCGCCAATGGCTGCTATTATGTGCTATTAGCAAATCGGGGTTGAGAGTGAATCTTTATCACGGGGCGCGCGCGGGCCGGGGCTGCCTTTGCTGCTGCTATTGATTTGTAGCCGCTTGTCATAATGACATGGGGAAGCAATGAATGGAAGATGTGCTTTTGATAGGATTGAAGGGGTGCAAAGGGGGGAGAAAAAATTCAGCAAGTTTTCTATCTCTTCTGCCTGATTAGATTTTTTTCTTCTTTTAAGAGCTTTCACATTCCAATAAAAATGCTAAATCAGCTCTGAAGCAGAATTGTTAGGGAGTAAATAGCCAGTCACATTTAAAGGAGGAAAAGATCTGACTTTACAGCTCTGGCTTCACAGCAGCTGATGAGTCTAAAGAATATTTCTGGCTCCACAGGAATGACAGTAGCGGGTGGTGTGAGGGTGGCTGGGACCTGGTCAGAGGATCTGCAGGCAGTAGGCATTGACATCTGTGAGGGATGCGGTTCGTCAGGATGCACAGGAATTAAATCCCCAGTGCTGATGTTTAAGGAGAGAAGGGTGTGTTTTGTGACCTCTGAAACAAAAGTGACTGCAATGAAAAAAAAAACTAGAAGCCTTTGCTTTATAGTAACAAATAATAAAGGTCTCCTTTGCATCTGGAAAGAAGATTTTTGTGACTTTAATTACAGGTGTTCCTTGTCAGAAACACGACCCAGGTGTAATGGGAAAGGACTGCAATCCCTGTCCTGTTTGAGGAAAGCAGTGTGACTGTGTTGGGGGCTTTCCTGGGAGTCAGGCTCTTCGGAACCAAGAGCAGGCTCCTGCCCAGCCACGACTCTGGTGCACGTGGGGAATGAGACAAAATCCAGGTGTGCTCAGGAGTGGATCTGAGGGTGGATCTGTGTGTGGGTCTTTCTTATTAGTAGATCCACGTGCTTTTAACTTCCCATCTCCCAAACATTTTGCCCACCCTGGGAAGGGGGAACTTGCCTACACCCCGAGAAGCAGAGCTCCACTTTGAGCTCCTTTGCATCAAAGTCTGTACATATCTTCTCTCATTACGACTATTATTGTTCTTGTTATTATTATGATTATTACTCTGGTTGGCCAAGCTGAAGAGCTGTGGGCTGCATAAAGTTTGGGACTCTGATATTTGGGTCCTCCCTTTTGGCCGGACCAGCCTCAGCTGCTCTTACTTACAGAAACCTTCACAGAGCAGCTGAGAGAACGTGGTTTCCAGGGCTCACTGTCAGAGTATGAAATAGAAGATTAGAAATCAATGCAAAGAGTCCAAGTGCCCACTTCATCACTCAGGAGAAAGAAATACAGTATTCCTGGTCTGAGCTGTGTGCTTATTAAAATCACATCCTTTAAAACACCCTTTGAGTTAAACAAGGATCAGTGGAGATGGGCAGATTTCATGCCGGAGGCAGGCAGGCTGATGGCATGTTTGACGTGGTGCTCACCATACCATTCACTGGTCCTACTGGGCTCTCTAGGTGTGCACAGCTCATGTCCTGCTGGAGGTGGCTACACATCTGCCACAGAAATTCAGTGCAAACCCTTGATGTGTCAAATGCTGCTTTTTGCGGCAGACAAAACAGAAGGGATTAGCACCTGGCCTGTTCCTGCTCAAGAGCATTGACTATGAATCACACAGGGTTGGACACTTTAGGAATCCATCTCACCCCTCAAGCCATTCCAGCACACTCATACAAACAGAATGGATTATTCCTACAGGAATGAATGAACAATGAACCAGTGGGAACCCTTTGCAAGGAGAAAGTGCTATTTTGGGCCAGCCTTATGTGGTGTTTGATAACAAGATAACAACTTGATTCTCTACATTTATTTATGAAGGTAAATGTAGGCTGAGAATCAGCTTCGGGAAGCTTTTGGTGCTAATGTGATATTGCTTGTAGAATGGTTGCTCATACTTCTGAACAGATGAGTCAGCAAAAGTACAGAGGCAGCATTCCAAGCTCTGGTCTGTCCTGTCCTTTTGGCTCCTAGGTACAAATTTTATGATAACAGCAGAGGAGGCTGATATGACAACAGCTTTCAAACGTGAAGATGCTGCTGCCAAGGGGAAAAGAAGAGTTTGTTTCCTATGTTTAAGACTTAATGGCTTAAATAGCAGCTAGGTTGGATCAGCAGCTTGGAACCTGAAGTCTGTGGACCCTGGGTTCTTTTGAAAGCACTCTGGTCAATCTGTCTGTAAGTGTTCACTGTAACTGCTCATGTTGTATTACCTGTTTTCTGGCAGCTCAGAGACACCTTTTTTGCAAAATGAGAGGGAAAGGCCAACTTTGGTCCCTCCTTGTTCCTGCTCATGTCAGGGTGGGACTAGGTGACCTCTGAAGGTCCCTTCCAGCCCAAACTGTGCTGTGAGTCTGTGATCTGTATGTTTTGCCCCAAGTGCATGGGGGTTGTGTGGCCCATGGTATGACTCTGAGCCATTGGATGCAAATCCTGTCAATGTCTGACCACTATTTAGATCCCTGTAGGCTGAGACGTGAACAATCATGTTCTTTTGCTTAGTATTTCATTAATAACCTGGACATAGAAAACCCTAAACTCCCAGTGACAAGGAGAAACAATGGAATGGCAAACAGTAGCATAATTTTGGTAAAATGCTGTCAGGAGAGGGAAGCTGTGGAATTCCTGAGATATTGTTTTCCTTCTGCCCATCTTTCTTATGTTTTTCCTTGGTTAAAAAGGGAGGAGAAGAGAGCAGATTCTAACAGTAGCTTCTAAAATCATCTTTCTTCTTTCAGTGAGTACAGGTGATCTATCTCCACAGGCTCCTAAAAGCACATTGATCATTTTCAATTTGGAAGCTTTTCTGTAATAAAACTGTGTTTGTTATAGCAGACAAGTTTGGGGGTGTTTATTGTGCTACTGTCTGTTGGAGAACCTGCAGAACCCTTTTCTGTCATGCTGGGGGTCCAAGGCTCTGTCATCCAAGGATCCCCTTGCATGGGCACCCCTCCACTCCCCAGCAGCGCTGGGGCTCTGACTCCAGGCATGGCCACCTGAGCCCCTGCTCAGAGCGTTCAGAGGCGTCAGCACATATGAGCGCTCTGAGAGAATAGGAATATAGGAAAAAAGAGATTGGGATAAATCAGGTGTTGACTTAATCATGATCTTTTTAACAAGATGCAGAAATATTCCTCTGCAGGCAGTCATGAGGCAGGAAGTCCACTGCCAAATGTTCCTTCTAATTCTCTCATTAAAAAAAGAAGCATGACTATCTGACATCCTATAGCGTAAGTGCCTTTGCAGTGATGCCATCCAAGGACTAACCAGGTGGTGTGGGAAGTAGTTGTGGGTTTTTCAGGTTATCTCATTTCTGTCCTCACAATGCAAATGTTTAAATATTGCTGGTCTTTGCTGCAGGCCCCTTCCTTAGAAATCAGGGGTGGAGTTTCCAGAGCTGTTTAAACCTAATTAACTGACCGTGCTAAAAGGGAGTGTTCCAGTGCTCCTCCCTTCTCAGCCTAGAAATTTGTTCCTGCACCCCCCTTGTGCTGGCATCGGAGCCAAACCAGAGGCAGTCTGGTGAGCGCTGATGTGGGGTAACATTCCATGGGAGGTGAGAGGACGTCCTCCCCCTCCTCCTCCTCCTTGGAAGTTATCCAGCATGTTAGGTCAAACACACAGTAAACCACTGCATGACAATTTTGCAGGGTGCTCAGTTCCCACTGTGCTGGAGGGATGGCAGGGTGGGTTCCGAGCTCTTTTTGGTGCTCAAGGCTCATGTTGTTGCAGCTGCCAGGCGGTGTGACAGCCACAAATCCTGTTAGCCTACATGGCTCCCACATGCTCTGTGGGAGGTGATGGCTCCGTGGGACACGTGCCACGCACTGAACCAGCATCCCAGGGCGTAGATCTGGCTGGGCGGGAGGGAGGAGTGTGTTCAGCAGCAGCCTTGCTCACAGGCTGCCAGGATTGCAAATATTCCTGAAAGGAGTCCATTAAAGAAGTAAAATAAACCCATCTTAAAATACATAGGGAATATCCATAACAAAATATATGATGCACATGTGTATATTTGCTGTATTTAAAACCTGAATTTGTGAGAGTGGCACAGCACCGCCTTTGTCTGAGGTATGCTCAGAACCGCTCAGTGGGGACAATGTGCTTGGGATAATCTGTTGCCTGATGAAATATGTTCCTATTTTAAGTTAGGTGTACCAGATACAGGACACAAAACACCAGTTCTCCTGGGAATGTGATCCAGCTGGTCTGCATGGCCTTTGAAATGTGCGCTTCTTGCTGCTGGCAATGAGTCAGTCATGGCAACATATGAGGGAGTTTTAGCTTTCAGAGGCATACTGTCCCCCTGCACCCCTGGGGCAGTCCTGCCCTGCATCACTACAGCCCTGGAGCAGCTGCTCTCTAAGCATGAACAGTTCATTCTCCATTCACAAAGTTCTGGCTCCAGCCATGGACAACAAACAGGCTCTGCACGTATGTGTGGGTAGCGAAGATGTGCTTGGGAAGTTTGCAATAGCTCAGATGTGACCCCCTGAATGCCTGAGAGGACAATCAGTTCCCTTGGTGCTGATTGAAATCACTGGGCTCACACAGAGCTGTGTGTCACAGTGTTTGTCATTACCTTTCTCCTGGGGTTTCCTGGCCTGAGTGATGCACGTTGGCTGCCTGACTAATGCTTGGCACCATACAGAGATCTGCAAAATGCTTACAGAGGAACAGCAAGCACACCTTTAAATATCTCCTCTTTATGATTCGGCCTGTGAGTCTGATGCTTGCTTGGGCACACAGGTATTTAATCCATACTCAGCTGGAACTCCTTACCTCCATCCTGCAGGTCATAATGCTAGCAGGTGGGAATATGCCAATAAAATGTGCTGATAATTCTCATCCTGAAGCATTCTCTCCGATCAGTCTGTCTCTTTCTTGTTCTCCATGTTTTCACAAAGAAGGTAAGGTGAGAGCTATGGGGTTGGGGAGCTGCTGACTTTACAGCAGTTCAAGCAGGTGCCAGCGAGGCCTCAAGTGGGATGGGACTGGGAGGAGAGAGTACAAACGATGTGTTAGTAACGTCCATCCTGGTCTGAAAGTAGGGTGGGGTTCCTGCACCCACACCTGGGGAGCAGGGAGAGCCACAGCTGTGTCCAAAGTGGCTCTAGGAATGAGGCTGGCTACAGGTGTCAACATTAGAAATGGATGGCAGTGTTGAACTGGCACTGTTGCAGACAAGGGAGAAGGAACTTCAGGTTCCAGCAACACGAAACACCTAGGTGGAAGGAGGGAAATCAGTCTTGGAGAGGGATATCAGGAGGCATGAGTGCTGGAGGGTGCCTGGAGATGAGGGAAAACACTGCAGGAGCAAAGGACCATTGGATAAATATCAACTCGAAACACGTGTCAAATGTGGGGTCAGGGAATTGTGCCATGAACTGATATGTCCTGATGCCCCTGAGGGGTTGAGCTGAAAGGAGATGAGCACAGCACCAAAATCTGCAACAGCAGTGATGGGGGCAGGCCAAGAGCTGGGCTGTGTGTCCTGCAGATAGCTCATCAATGCAATGGAGGCACGACCCTGGCCACCAGTAAGCCCCAGTATATGGCACTGTGTTCCATGGTTTTAGGATTGCAGGGAAGAAAAGGGATAGAATAACATTTGGTAAAATCACTGGGGTATATAAACCTACTTGAGGGTGCAAAATGTCATGGTGTACTGATGTGGGAAGAGGTGAGACCTGGGCTGGAGGAAGGGAGAATAGGGAGAAAGGAACAGTGAAGCTCAGCAGATATTGTCCTGGTTTGGGATCATGCTTAGGGATCCTTGCAGGGCTTAGTCACTGGTGGAGCTTGTGCTGACAGCAGCAGTTCTAGCAGCACAGAAACATCAGAATTTGGTTATGATGCTCTCTGGGAGGTACCACACTTTCCTGTAGAAACCCCTGAAGCTAACAGTCTTGAGAGAGAGAAACCACTCAAACAATCCATCTGGAACTAACGGGGTTTGTGCCTTTGGTAGGGCTGTGCTTTTTGATACCTTCTGTAGCCTTTGAGTCTGGTGGGACCTGAACCTTGCTATAATCATATCCACATAGGACAACAAAGGTTGCTATTTAACCCAAAATTTAGTCTGATATACCCTCCCTGGCAAATAAGCTTGAATAATGACTGGAAATTATTGTAAAAAAAAATACCTCTTAATTACATCTCAGAGGATGAAAATCTCCCACCTTGTCTGAGTGCAGAAAGAGCAGCTGGCAAATGGAGGTTTCTCTGTCTACTAAATGGAATCTTTCTTCACCAACCCCAGACAGTTCTTAGCCCACTTATTCTTGTGTTAATTAACGTTTGCACCTCATAAGGACTTATCTGAGTCAGAAGGAGGCAACAGCCATGCTCCGTCCCCATCTTTGGGCAGACCTTACCTCTGTGTCTCAGACCCCACTCTGGCTGCTGCCTCAGGAGGGTGGTGGTCACTGCAGTGCCAGCCTGAGGAATGGGATCGGTGGTGACTGGTAGTTTCAGGTGGGTCTGAGTCCTGATGGCTTGCAAAGAGAGTGAATTCCAAAGGGTTGTGAATGCCTGGACCCCTTGGGAGTTTCATCCACCCCACCAGGCTTGAAATTGTGGGGACAGCTATAGGAATCTGCCTGGATGTGACCAAAGGCATTAGTTTACCCTATCCTAAAAATCACTTCTGGGCCTGGGGTTGACTTCACAAAAGTATAAAGGAGTCTGGAGATTCATCTCCACTAGTAACAGAACAGCAGTGTCCTCACAATTGTTGTGACAGATTTCTGTTGGAAAATGAAAGCTGTCTGTTTCATGCAGGAAAAAATGCCCATTCCTGTCAGCTGCCATTTCCTCCAATGTTGCCAACAAAAAGATATTCCTGTCCTTGGGGTCTGCCACCACCTATTTGTTCCTCTTGTACAGTTTCTGAAAATCTTAGTTGTTCCTTGCAAATGTGCTGTGTCTGTGATGGAGAGAGCTGCTGCTCTCCAAACATGAGTCTGGATGCTCCAGAGGACTGCTGGGGACAGGGAAGCTGGTGCCTGGGCTGGCTATGCTGTCCCTTTAGGGAAGGGGAGGAGAGGGCTTTACAGGGAGGGGACCTTAATCTGAATCACAAACTTTAATTTTGTTGGAAATGGAAGATTAGCTGCAATAAAAAGCTAAAGAGGGAAGTGCCTTGAACTCTGAAAATTCCTGAACTTGCCATTAATAGATCTGTGTTTAAAATAATGTGAAAAATCAAATTTCTCCAAGCACTGAATCATGTGCATTCCCATTAGTGCTTGGCGTGTCTGCAGGGACACAGCCCTGTTTGACTCCCTCCCTCCTGTGCTGGCTCTGGGGTCATGGTGCAGCAAGAACCTTCATGGGTTCTGTAGCATCTCAGCTGTGGAGATTCATCACTGGCCTGGTGATTTTATAAAACATTTGTGTTCTCCATACTTTATTAGTCCCTGACAGACTCAATGTTTATAACATACTTCTCAGCAAGCTGTTTGCAACTCATCGCCCTGCTTGCTTTATAGTCTATAAATATTTAATTCTTTAATAAACTGCTTATATGTAATATCAAGTGACTGATGTACTTCTCTCCCCTCTTCAGCAGTGCTACTATTTGCAAAACAATTCTTTTGGTGTTTTGAATAGCAATCTATTCTATAAATGCTTGAATTTCCTTTTCCTAACTAGCAATTTCTTCAGGGTATTTGGTGAATTGACAAGCAGCACAATTGCTCCTCCAGTGCTCTGGGAGCTGCCCTTTCCTAAAGTCTCCATGGAGAGACTTCCAAATGGTCACAGGCTGCAATCTGAGTGTCTTGGACCCTGGGGGTGATATTTCTGGTAATATTTCCCACCTGTGCATGTCAGGAAGTGGCAGGAGCCATTTGAGCATGTTGGGCACTGTGCAGAGTTGGGTGCCAGACGCTCCACGGGGGTGTCGTGGGGTCAGCATTTCAGCTGTTCCATATTCCCAGGCTCCATTTGGTCTGGACACCTCGGTACTGAGCTGCTTTGAGGCTGGAGACCAGAAAGATGAGGCAGGGCCAGGCGGCACCATTGGGGTTGGTGTCACAGTGCTGGGGTCAGGAAGCCATTGACTGGGCAGTTGATGGGATGGAGCTTGGAACTAGATTTTCATTAAGGACCCTTCTGACCCAAACCATTCCATGATATGATTCTATGCTCAGATCATTCCATCCGATCATGGCTGCCCTGTTCCTTACAGATGGCTTTGGGCTGCTCTCTTGGGTCCGGGCTGGTTTCACTGGGGCTTCCTTGTCACCAGGGTGGCAACATGCCTTAGCCATGGCCCTGAGAGGCTGGGTGGGCACAGGCAGGACATTCACACCCAGCTGCTGAGTCAGGTTGCCTGCTGGGTTATCCCCGATGTCCTGAATTTTTGCAGGCTGTTGTAGTGGCAAGCCCAGGTTTGGAATTCCTGCCCAGAGGAGGTCCTGGTGTCCTGGTTTTGATCAGACCTGGCAGCCTGTTGCCTTTTCTAAGTCTCCTGGGCACCCTTTCAGAAGAGGAAGTGCAGAAGGGACACATCTGTTGAGATGTGGGAAGGGAATGGAGGGACGGGGCAGCTGGACGGGCCTGGGGTCAGGAGTCTGAACAGCATGGGGCAGCAGCTGCCCTCTTGTCTACAGGTCATTGCACCCTCTGCACATCAGTCCTTAGACACAGACTACAGTGTAACCCTCCTGTTTGGGGTCTCAGTGTTCCTTTGAGGCTGGCCTGCCTAAGGCTCCCTGCTTACTGTGTGTCTAGGCATCACAGCCTCCTTTGGGCAGGCTCTCACACCACTGCTGTGCCTTTGACAAGTGGCACACCCTCAGAGACAGTGGGGCCACCCTGCTCTAACCACTAAGGGACTGCTCAGGAACCTTTCTGGAGCCACAGGTATGGTCTGTGCATGCCCAGAGCATGGGAGGAGAGGATGCTTCTCTCACAGTGGGTCCCATCTGCACCTCTCTCCACCTTCCTTCTCTTCACCATCACCACCTTCCTCTCCACCTGCCTCTCCCTTTTTTGAGTGGAGAGGAGAACAGTACTCTCTCCCTGGGACCACATCTTTCTGCAGCTCGAGTCCTGCCCACCACCAAGGGTGTATGGAGGCTGTAGGGCTGCCCAGGATCAGTGCAGGGCAAACATATGAGGCACAGATCCCTGAGCTGCTGTCACACAGTTCAGGTGAGGGTGTTGCTGTTGACTGCTGGCCCACTCTGCCTCTCTTTGTTCACTCCTTGCTGATGGATATGGGTGCAGCTCCCAGCCCAGAAAAGCAGCTGGACAGAGCAGCCACAGGGTCCTGTTCCCCACACATGTTTTTGTACTTACTATATCCAGGTACCCTTCGCTACTCTGAGGAAAATATGTGAGAGTGGATCTGACCAGCTCTGGACTCCCTGTCCCCAGCAGGCTTCCCAATGGCACAGTGGCCAGAGCTGCTCTGCCCCAAGACCCCGTGTCCCACTGACCTGTGCTGGGGACCCACCAGCCACTGTGTCGGCGCTCTGGCCCTTGGGAAGCGCGCATGCCAGCCTGGTATCAGCCAGCGCCTGGGTGGCCTCTTGTCACTCCATCGCTGAGCTGTCATCAGGCCCCTCCTTTGTCACTGAGCTGCGGCACTTAAAACATTCTCCCTCTGGTTCCTTTTCTCCTGTCCCCCTTCCACTGCACACTTAATGGTATTTCTGAAGGATAACCAGGAATCGTCCCGGCATCCAGCTCCTGGTGCTCCAGGTCTCCAGCAGCGAGCACGCCTGGTGCCCTGGCTGAGGGATGAATGATGATAAATAAGTAAATCACATGGTGGGCTGAACGATTTCCCCAAATGAGCCTGTTTGTCCCAGGCACAGTGCAAAACCCTCTTCTCCTTGGCGATAACCTTTCTGTGTGCTCACATTATGCATGTATTCATGTGACTTCCTCTGCCTCACTGCCACCTCTTCATTTAAATAAAAATAATTTATGTGGACATTCCTTCAGTTAGGATTCCCCCCCAATAATATTTCGTTGATGCTCTGAACTGAAATGGGGTCGTTATGCTTTTGCATATCATTAGGGCTTTATGAAGAACAACAGCGACATCTGCATGTGCCGCAGTGCCATGGAGATGGGGGGAAATACAGAAAACAAACCCCAAATGAGCTCCAAGCTCATCTGGCTCTGTCTTTCCTCAGTGCCTTTGCCTCTATCACGGACACAAGTAATTGTACAGTGTAATCACATCACGGCTCATCTGAATATTCATAACAGACACAAAGACTTGGAGGAGAAGAGAAGTGGGGAGGAAAAGGAAGGTAATTTAAATATAAAACAGTATTTCATTTGGAAGCAAAGTTCCCCGTCCAGCTCAAGAGCTTGTCTTGGTTCTGTCTGTCCGTCTCCTATACAGAAGTGTGGGCAGTGCGAGCATCGTACCCGCAGCCCCCGCTGTGGAGAGAGAAAATAAAGCACAACAACAAACAGCGGCAGAACTGCCCCCAGCCAAAAGGATGTTTGAAGAGTCGCCAACGGTGGCTAACCAGCTGCTGGTCTCCAGGAAAGAAATAGTCTATTGAGGGAGCTTTATAAAGACCCCAATTAATATGTTGTGCATGTATAAGATCTACAAAGAGCCCACTGTGTTCCTCCCCCCGCAGCCACCACCTTCTCTTCCTGATCAGTGCCAGTGGAGAAGGATCTGTGCTACCAAATAATTGATTAATCACTTCAGCGATGAAAACGCCCCTCTCCAAAATAGAGAAGAAAAACAAACACAAAAAGAGGCAACAGTTCGCTAATTAGCGTGTAAATTACCGCTGGTTCCATCCTTCTTTGTGCCTTTAAAAAGGAAAAGAGAAAGAGTAAATATAATCCCCATCTTAATGTATATGTTGTCTTCATTTCTTTTGTATTACTTTGGTATCCTTCACCAGTATGAACCCAGCAGTGTGACGCTGAAGCTGTGGCTGGGTCTGCCAGTTCGTTCCCCAAAGAGCTCCTATTTCCATTCCACTGGAGCTTATATTCCTTTAAATGTCTAGCGCAGCATCATTTCCCCCTTTCTAATACATCACTCTGCTGGAATTAGAAGAATCCAAGGTTATATCCAACTTCAAAGGTTTCCAAGTCATCATGATTTTAGTAAAAGTAGAAGACAGATCATGGAACAAGTCCCTGGCTTTTGAAGATAGGCATCATAGGGACCTTCCTCCCTCTGTCTCATTCTCGCTCTCCCACTCTCTCCCCCCAACTTTGTACCTCTCCAGCTCTGAATGTCCCGCGCTAGCGTGGTTTAATGATATGCAAATGAAATATGCATAAAACCATTCTACTGTATGATGATTAAACACTGGAGACATTAGCCGCCGATGCTTCACTGTTTGACTATAATAATCTTCCCCGAGCATCCACTTTGATTGCGGAGTTATGGAAACCCATAGCAGTTGGCAGAGAGGGAGTAAGAGAGAGCGAAGGAAGGAGAGGTGCAGGGATGCATCACCCATCTCTGCATTTATCCCACTCCAGGAGACATTTCCCCTCTTTGTACTGCGTTCCTACTGCTGTCTTTTGTAATCCATCCATGCGGTCGCACCAGGGCAATTAACGGGAAAAAACCCTCTTTTCTCTTAATGTTTCAAAGCTCATTAGCCAAACGATTATTCCTCATTAACAGCGAAAGCTCATTCATTAAAAGAAAAAATATGCCCAAAAGATGCCAGCACTGTTAATCCCGAGCCCTGTAGCTGGGCTGTAAATCCCATGCTAGTATTTTCCATGCAGAAAGGAAGTGCACCAATCCACAAAAAAAAAAAAACAAACCACCAGGCAAAAAGAAAACATTTTGTGAGTTTTGTAAAATCCGCAAGAGAGGCAATTAATATTCCCATTGTATGACTTTATTTTTTGTCTCTCCCTTTTGTCTCCAGTGCCCTTCCCTGGCTCAGCGCCCAGTGCCAACAGAACACCTTGCAGGATCCTCAGCAGCGCAGACAACGTAAGTAGCCAGCTGTCCCTTGACGCCCTTGTCCAGAAGCCCCCGTGCCCTCCGGACCCCGTGGAGCACCCGTGCGGCTCCTTCCCTTGCTCGCCCTCCGAGTGCCACCTGGGTTTCACAAGTAGCACCTTCCAAATCTCTCTGTCTTCAAGTTTGTGCATGTCTGTGTGGCATCCCTCCTCCTCCTTCACTCCCATAGTGGATCTCGTGAAGGGCTTCAGATCGGCCCCATTCATCTCCCTGGTGATAGCAGTGAATGTAGATAAATCTCTGCTGCCTGCTTGCTGCTCCAGTATGATTTTTATTTTGTCTTCCGTGTACACCTAGGTCAAAAAGTGGGAAGTATACTGACAGCGGGTGAGTGTGTGTGTGTCTGTGTCTGTCTCTTCCTCACTCCCTGTCGTTCTCTCTCACTGAGGCACACAAACATACATCTCCCTGCGTGTGTTACACGCGTGCACACAAATACCCCCACACAGACGCGCGTGTGTGTGTACACAGAGGCACACACACATCTCCTCACCCCCCACTCACACAGCTGCTCTGCACCGACCCGAGGCGGTGTGTGCATGTGTGTCTGTGTGTCTGTACGCACTGTTCCGTGTGCGCGTGCATACACAGGCATCTCGCTACACCGTCAAACATTCCCTCTCCTCCCAGCAGAGGCTGTGTGCAGTCTGATCCTGCCCTGTAAGAGCGGTATTCCTTCCTCCCTTCCTTCCCTCGGCTGTTCGGAGACCTTCGCGTTCCTTCCTCGGGGTCCCTCCCGAGCTGTAGAATTGGCACCTTTCCCTGAGGTTGTCCAAATGGCAAATGGCATCGGCCGGAGCTCGCATTCTTGCAGCTTCCCTGGGCATTTCTCCCTCCATGTCGACTACTCCCTTTTGTTTGTTGTTGACTGGGCTGGGTGTGGTTGGGGTTTTTTGGCATTAATTGTAAACGAACCTGAATGGCAAAACACGCCAACAGCTTGCGGGGGGAAAAAAAGCAAAAAAAAAAAAAAAAAAAAAAAAAGCAAAAAAAAAAAAAGCAAGCCCCACACAAACGCCTTCTGCTGCGACAGATGCCCATGTTGCCCCTGGCATGGAGAGCGGGCACAAGGGGTTTGTTGATGAGGTTTTTTCGATTGCTGTGTTTATTGTTCGCATTTTCCATTTATTTTTAAAGACTCCAAGATGCCGGCCTCGGCTTGGAACGGAGCGGTGTCATGGCGGAGACGACGGCCTTTGTCTCGCAGGGTGTGAAAGCATCCGTTGTGCTGGCTCCACTGCGGCAGAATGATGTCTAAAGGGGGGAAAAAGTGCTGGAAGTCCGAGTTGTGCAGCGCTGGCGGGGGAGCCCCATCCCCATGGTGTGCGTCCGAGGAAGGGCTCGCGGCGGAGGAGCCTGGTCTGTAATCCTGGCACTTGCGCCTCCGGTCGCTGCCTGCCGTTTGTTCCTGGGGGTCTGGATAATCTCCCTTGGCTCTACGGCAGTGTCTGGCCCGCTCACAGGGCCCCCGTAACATATACCCGCTGCCGCGATCGCAGGGAGCTGTGGCGTTGCCACTGAATGGATGGCACTGTGCCAACTCCGCTGCCATCCGCCCTTGCAGCTCTTTTCCTCCCTCCTCCCTCCCGCTCTCCCCTCCTCCTCCTCCTCCCGTCGACTTGATGTTAATTAACACACGGGTTAATTGATTTTAAAAGCTGAAGAATTACAGTTAAGTTTTCCCACAGGGTGCGGACGCCAGCCGCCTGGCACGGCTCTGCCTCGCGCGGGTGCAGGGGGGCAGGGAAGAGCCAGCAGCAAAACCAGACACTGCGAAGGGATGGATGGATGGATGGACGGGCA
>NW_008239544.1:2009276-2010343 GCF_000691975.1 Corvus brachyrhynchos
GGCCGCTGACACTCCTGCCTCGTCCTTCCAATATATCACCACTGTATTTGCTATAAACAATCGACACAACCCCTCCCCTCGCCTCTCCCATGCACCTGTCTTTCAAAACGAGCTGTTGAAGTTTCAGCAGGGAAGCTGTGCCCCAAAGCCCCATCGCAGCCCAGGAACGCCTCACACCACAGGGCTCCCCAGCCCGAGCACCCTGCATGGCAGCGTGGAGCATCAGAGGCCCCCAGCTGCCACCGTCTTGTCCTGCCTGCCAGAGCTCAGTTCCCCTAATCGGCTCCGATGTGTTGCTTGGGGTGAAGCATCAAAACCAAGGGAAAGTTAGTTTGTTGTAATTACGAGAGAAATAACCCATGAGGGCTTTGGTTTTTCACTTTCCCTTGCCCCAGTGTGCCGCTGGTGAGGGTGACAGTGTGGCAGGAGGAGGCGCAGCAGCGCTGGGAACTTTCTGCTTTCACCTTCCTGTGCTTTCATTTTATTTCATTTTGTTTTTTAAAAGCATGAAGCAAGTGAAGCGACAAGAGGAATCCATTATGCAAATCAGGTCACATTTGCATAATGTCTCATGACTGGAATATGCAAATGAGTTGTATAATTTATGAGTGCCAGTGTCTGTCTAAAAGTGTTTCCCAGAATTTATAAAAACTGCAGTGTGGGGAGGCAGCTGCCGGCTGCCCTGCCAGGAGGGTCCACACTCGCTTTGCAAAGTCTGCTTGAGTCGGGGAGTACAAACGTCTGGGAATGAGAACTGAGGCCCCCTTCCCACCCTGTCCTCTTGCTTTATTTATTTCCCGTTTCTCCCTCTGCCAAGCTCCCACCTGCTCCCCTCGAACATCTCTGAGGGAGCAGGGCTAGGGCCAGGGCACGGGGCTGGATGGCCAGGCAGTCCCACAGGTGGCTCAGCCGGGACTCGCTCAGGTCCTTTGGAGTTCTCACCAGCCACAAAGCCCCTGCACTGTTCAGGTAAGTGAGTTCGTAGGCACGATGTGCGTTGAGGAGCCGCTTCAACCCTCTCACGACCCTCACAGTGGGATTCCTCCTGGTTTGCTCTGCTCCAGGTC
>NW_008239544.1:2010369-2012631 GCF_000691975.1 Corvus brachyrhynchos
CTCTGCGCCAGGTCCAGTCCCTGCTCGGATATGAGCCCTGTGACCTTGGAGAGAGCTGCAAGGTCAGCGCAGGGCTGGCACTGCAAACGGAGGGACCCTGAGTGTCCTGTCCAACGCTGCAGCGTTTGGTGTCAGCACTGGGAAGGTCTCTGGAATATCTGGACATTCAGGACAGGTATCAAGATATTTTCTTTTCTTTTCTCCCTCTTCTTTGTATATCTGGTGATCTGGGGAGCACCAAGAGTATGCTTTTGGGCTCTTGCACCTAGGCAAGCTGCTGTTCTGAGCTGTCTGCACAGAGAGAGGGTAAATAATAATGTGCAGGCCCGTGGAAAGCTGTGTGGGTCACAGCCTACCTACCACTCTGGGCAGCATCTGACAAGGAGCAGGGGGATGGGAGAGCCCAGGGGTCAGGGCAGCTCAGTGTCAGCCTTCCCCAGCTCTGGGAAGTCCCTGAAAAGGCTTTTGGTCAAGAAAGTGTGATTTGCTGTTCTTGAGAGTTTGTGTTTCAATTGTAGAACCCAAATGTGTTTATCTCCCTAGTTCCAAATCACTTTTGGTGTTAGATACCTCCAAAGTGAAGAATCTCACACTTTCCATCAGTTTCAAAATACTGTGGCTGTGTGTGTGGTTTGTTTAGTGCATGCAGGTTCGAGCTGTGACAGTGAGAGTCATACTGAGCATCCCCAGGACAAAGCAGTGAGTTCATAGACTGCTTTTACCTGTGACTGGAGATTTCTGGTGTGGGAATATGAAGAGACCCCCCACATCAGGTACAAGGCAAACAGGCATGTAGTCTGTGTGACACACCAGTGAGAGGCAGCAGTACAGCCAGACTCTGAAGCATCTTATGCTTGTTGCTGCTCAGGGTTGGTGCCTACCCCCGCACCAAGGGGTGACCGTCCCCCCAGCACCAAGGGGTGACTGTCCCCATGCTGGTCCTGGCTGGCACAGAAAAGTACCTGAGTCTGACCTGGAGAAGGTGCAAAACCAGGGCCACTGGGGAACAACTGGTGTGCCCCTCTGGAGGTAGGGTGCTTTGTGGAGAGCAGGAAGGGCTGAGGGCAGTGGGAGGATGTGGGATGGTGGCCCTGGGGAATTTCCCACAGCTCTATGACCAGTGGCCCTGCAATGTCAGGAGTCAGAGATCTTTTTAACCTCAAGGCAAACCACCCTGTCACAAAGGCTCCTGCAGGCTGGAAAGGAGAGGAGGATGTCTGCTTCCCTGTTGGGGTCTTCAGGGTAGCATCAGCAGATCTTACACCAGGACTGGTGTGGTTCTCTGGATGGGGGAGGGGGATGGGGATGGGCAGGCTGTCAGGGGGTACTCAGTCTTTGTTTGCTGTATCTGGAGCCACCCCACCATGTTCTAGGCTGCATGGGGAGCTGGTCCCAGTCCCTGTCCTGCTCTGGGCTGTTCAGTGTCCTGGTTCTGGTCCCCCTCCTCTCACTCTATGCTGCTTTCTGATATTTTTATGAAACCACCAAAACACATGAACGTTCTCTTGTGGTTTTGATGCTGCACCAAGGACTGGCGAATGTTTAGGGATGAAACAGCTTTTTTGGGGTGGGAGAAGGAAAGGTCATCCAGAACAGGCACTGAAACCTCTGTATCTGCCAGACAAGATTGTCTGGTCTCTGTAGGTCAGTAACAAGGGACAGTGCGTGGGGAATCCCTCACACTGCTGCTCATTCATGGGCTGGGTTTCTGTTGAGGTGGTGGCTTTTGCTAGTTGAACAGAGCATACCTGACAGATTCCTGTTGCTCTCTTCCACTGTTCTCCTGTGCTTCGTCACCTGTGGCATTGGAAGAACTCCCTGCAGCTCCGTCCTTGGGACTTCCTGGGGCCTTTGCCTGCAGGACTTGCTCTCTGTCCTATCTGATGAGATAAGTTGTCTGAAACACAGATGCAGGGACTTGTGATCTGTGGCTTCTCTGTACCTGGGGCTCCCCAGCAGAGCACAGTTTAGCCATGTTGCTACTGGCATTACCGGTTATCATTTCCAACAAGAGGAGTTCCCATTTAACTTAGAGTCATTCCACTGCCTGCTTCCATTCTTCCACTACCAATGCTGTTTTGAGCAGTAGGATACAGTTATAAACAACCCCCATGAACTGCAGTTTCCTTCCCACCTCTCGTGGGTAAGGCATGCACCATCAGGCAATGCCCCCTCGGCTGGATGGATAATCCCAATTTTCCACTCCTCTCAATGCCAAACTTTGTGGCAGTGGGAGCCTGCTGATGCCAATGCAGTGACCCA
>NW_008239544.1:2012880-2032258 GCF_000691975.1 Corvus brachyrhynchos
CCCTCCCTTACTCAGTCTTGCAGAAGAAGGGTGACGTACAGGCAGATTCTGAGCACTGCTGTCTGACCAGGTCCACGAGGGCACCAGTGTGCCAGCAAAAAGCATCAGCCATTAACATCACATCACCAGCCTTAGCACACCTGATGGATGTGCCCAGCATTAGGAACGGCTTGTCTGCGTGGGGCTTTTTGCCTGATGGTTATAGATAAAAAAAGTTGTAAGCAAAGTGTGTAAAATCTGTACATCTTTAACAAATCTCTCATTAATCCCAGCTAAGTAGATTAAAGCTGACTGCAGGCTTTAAAAAGAAGCAAGCTGATCACTTTCAGGACGGAGAAAATAAAACAATCAGAGTGTCAATGTGCAGCTCCCGTGTTCCCGGTGTAGATAAAATGAGGGTGGCAGGATGGCACCCAGACCACAGGTCCTGGGTGCAATTGAGGCAAAGATTCAGAGAGATGAGGCAATACAGCACAATTCTGTATCAAAAGAATGACTCAAAAGCATCAAAGGTGCTACAGTCAGGGTGCTGCAGACTTGGGGAACAAAGTGGTGTTGTGTGGACAGCATCTTCAGCAAAACAGGACAGGCTGCTGCATTCCCAGACGGAAATCAGGATCCTTGTCAAGATTCATCCTGATGTTAAGGTCCCAAGCATCAGATGGGCCTGTTTGTGGCTCTGGTACTCTCTTCACAGTGGTCTCTGCAGCTGATCTGTGTTTGTAGAGATAGCTCTGACTGGAAATGATATGGTTTCATATCTTGGCACAGTGAAATTCAGCCACCTAGACTTTTCCTCGGTAAGTGAAGGAGCAGATTTTGTAGGATTAGGCTTCTAGCTGGAGAAATCTGGTGTTTCTCTTCCTTAGAACCACATGTTCCTTTCCTAAGTATATATTCCAAGGTATAAAGTAGAGGAGCATCACTGGCTGTAGCTGTCACAGGACAGGTGAAAGCCCTCCTCTCTGTTTGCCTGCTCACACAGTGCCTGTGGCTCCTGCTCCCCCAGACACTCTGTCACCCTTTCTCGTGTTTTGCCCAACCTAGTGGTGCCCACTCACTTTGCCAGCTCAGTGATTCTGTTTACTTTGTTTTTGCCTCTGTCACTGTGTTGTTCCCAGACCCAGGACTGGGACTTTCAGAAGTAGCGCCTTGATGACCCGTGCTAAAAACTGTAGCAGTATCTCCTGCTGCTGTGATCATATGTTTGAATGGAAGCACTGGTGTTTGATCCTGAAGATCTGGGATAAGTCAGGTCAACAGCAGGTTTTAGGGGTTTGGTGGTGAGCCAGCGGAAACAGGCGATGCAGGATAAATCTTCTGAAGGGACAAAGGCTGCTCAAACCTCATGAGCATATGCCCAGAGAAGAGAGCTCTTGGCACTCCCCAACTTTGGTAGGTGGTGTTTGGCTCTTTGAGAGCTGCTGAGATTTGGGAGGGTTTTGCGAGCAGGGAGGGTGGTCACAACCCTTGTCCCTCTCCCATCCCGTGAGATGAGCAGAACAGACCTGGCACAGGTGACTCAGCCTGGACCCTCACTGCACAGTCAGAGCTTTAATGGCAGAAGGAGGAAGCTGAAGGTTCCAAAGCTGCCCCAGCAAAGGACTCCTAAAATGGTGACACTTCTGTTCTAATGAAGTTACGCTCTGTCTATTCATGGAAGGAGATGGCTCAAAACAAGGACAGGAGGGTGCCCTGCCTTAGCCCAGCTCTGCCAAAATGACAAGAGGTTCATGTTGTTGCTCTCAGGTGACCATAGGATATTGTACTCAGATGCTGAGTTCTGCTCCCCTTCCTCCCAAACAGGCAGCTTCCTCACCCTGCAAACTGCCCCAGGGCGCAATAAGTAGGTTAATGCTTGCTTTAGGGTTAGCCTGAGGGTGAGGGTTCCCTGCAGGAATAGCAGAGTGAGGTTTCCTCTGTGCCTGTGTGAGTTCATGTGTAGGGATGCCTTCAAGGCAAATGAATTCCTACTGCTCCCATTTCATCGCTGTGTGCCTCTTCCTCCTTCTTTGGGATGGTGATGTTCCTTGGGATGACAAAGCTTTGATTTTAGTTCTGCCAGATTCATATGCTTTTCCTTGCATGGTTTTTCTATTTGTCGTTCATTCTTCCATTTCCCTGCTTCCCAGTCCTCTGGCCTCTGGCCAGGGCAGGGAGTGGGAGCTCCAATGGGTTGCATTGGCCACGCCTCATGCTTCAGGCTGCCCGTTTTCTTCTATGGCCAGACTGGCTCCAAAAAAGGAAAACAAACCAAAACATGTAAGCGGTTTTGAATTACAAATCTGGGTGTTCGAAATGCATGAAATGAGAAATTTCAGGCACTTACTGCAACATGAATCCACCTGTGTTGGACATGAGCAGCATTTCCTATTTCTGCTCAGACACCTGAATACAAAGCTCACTTAAAACAGACGTCAAGGCAGCTGTGGATGGCGAAAACAGGGTCAGGTTGGAGAAGAGGGAGGGTATGGTGTGTTCATCATTAGAGACTTTGGCTGTGGCAAGGGAAAGTTAAAAAGGTGCCTAGAACCAGGTATTCAAAGTTAATTTCCTATTTAAATTCTAATGTGTGAAGTTCCTGTGTTTAACTTACATGTAAATATAGACTCATATTGTCACATAAAAGTAGTATTGACATTTTCTATGGCAAGTTTCTCTTTTTTTGATTGCTTGCCACTTCTTGACCTACATTCCCAAACTACAGAACATGCCATACTGGTGTGATTCAGCCCAGCCTCAGGTTGAGTGCCTGTTCTTTGGTGACCTGCTGTGTGCACAGATCCTGCACTGGAAATGGATCAGCATGTGGCACACGTGGTTGTCATGTGAGGGGTTCCTCACCCCGCTGTTGTGGAACCTGAAAGTGTTGGTGGATGGCAAACAGGGGCTTCAGAGCTGTCTCAGTGGGGAGCTGCCTTTAGTGACAGATGCAGCCACAGGGTTGTTACGTTTGTATGTTACTGGAGGCAGCAGACAAGTCAGGATCCTTGCAGATATCTCCTTGTCTTCCACACCTGGAACAGGAATGTATTTCTTTGAGGAACTGCTGAGCACTCACAGTTTTGCTTGAAACACATGAAATGCTATAAAGTTGTTAAGTGCTTCACAAATTAGAGCTAGAAACCTCGAACCAAGCACCTAAAATTAGAGGACAAGTCTTGTGCTTGAGTCTGTCTCTATTTGGCACTTGGAAAGTACAGATGATAAAACTTTTTTCTTGCAGGGGTGTTGAGATTAAGGACTGCTCCTGGAGAATTGAGAGTGATGAATGTCATAGAAATTCCACAAGCAGATTAATAGCAAAGTTCTGTGAGAGGTTTGAAAAGTGGGCTCTAAATGCAAGTTGGAGCTGGAGCCACACACTGAGCTGTGGTAGGAAGCCCTGACTGATGTCTTTTCTGTGCACGTATGAATTAATAAGTCCAGGATAGTGTGAGATGTGCATCAGAGCCCATAGCAAATGCTTATGCAGAAAATCCCAGATTATGCTGGCAACTTTGATTCTGTCATATCCAGTGTTCCAACAGTGTCTTGTAATATTTTTCTGAAATAGTTCTACTGTAGGCACTGTTCATAAATTTAAAAATTCCATCTGCACTTGTGCATGTTTCCATACTTAGTCCAGCTAATGAGAACTGCGAGGTTCATCGTCCTTTGAAAGCTTTCTCAGTAGTAAATGTGATCAGAGACACCAGAGCATTCTCCTGGCTATCAATCTGCAGATAATAGAAGGTCCATTTCTTAAGTACACACAGAAAAGGAGAAGAAGAAATACTGGCTATGACATAAAATGAATTGTCTTCCTCCATGCCCTTGTAACCTAGGGCATGTAGTGCAGGCTGCCAGCCATCGCTTTACAGATTTAGAAGTGCTGGAATCTCTCCGTCTGTAGCAGGCTGCCTGATGGATTGGTGAGTAATGGAGTCAGGGAGTGCATTACCAGCGCCCAGACTAATGGCTAGCGCTTGCCCATGGCTTTGGCTATAGATCATCCACTGTGCTATTCATAAGCTCTTGCCAGTCTGTCTCTGGCACTCGTGCTGCCGCTGTAACATGGTTTGCCTGAGGAATTCTGCACCAACTTCTGCCACATTTTCAGAAGGTGAAGAGTAAACGAGGAGAAAAGAGTGAGTACCAGTTCTCCAGTTCTCTTGCTCTTTGGAAGACAGGGTAAAGGATAAGGTAATGGACATGTTACTCACTCACCCAGTGTTACTAGTGCGGTAACCTGGAAGATACGTTTGGGCTTGCTGCACACCATGAGGGACTGTCCTATCACTGCCTGAGGTACCTGTGCCTGGGATCTTTTCTTCTCCAGACAGACCAATGTTACGGTCATGGCAAGATAGGAGGGGGAGGTAGACGTGACTGGGGTGCTGAGTATGCCTCTGACATGGCTTCTGGAGTGTTGGAAGAAGTGCCTGGATGGTGCTGTCAAGATTTGGCTGTTTGTGAGCTAAATGAGGTAGAACAAACCTTCACAGCAAAAACCATCTCCAGGGCTGACCTCTGGGCTGGCTTTGATAGACAGGGCAGGTGTGTGCAGAGAGGAATGAATTGCTTCCAGTCCCGCCTGGCTCAGGAGCTTTTACTCTTCCTTTAGACTCCATGACATGAATAGGACTCCAGGGTTGTAGCTTCCTTGTGTGATTGGGATGAGCTGGATTCCTCTCTCCTCCTTTCACCTGGACCACTGCGTAGCCATGAGAAAAGAGTAATCCAGTTAGCTATCGATTTAAACTGGTGATCCATCCCACCGCCAATTATGTGAACCATCCAAGACCCATTCCAGTTCCTGAGTCCAGCCTGGTCACTTTACTGATAGTGAAGATGTAAACCTTGCTCTGCTATTCTGGGCTCTTTGGCTTTGTATTTTTTGCAAGAAGCTACTTAAAAATTAAACTTCTGCAGTTTTTATTAACATATTCCTGATGAGTTTTTGGAAAGGATGAAGTCTTCATCTAAGGAATTTCCTCTACAGCAGTCATAGTAAAGATTGCTGCTAAAATCAGACAGCAGAAGCAAAACTGTAAAAAGAATGCAGATGAGGAAGTTTTTCAGTTCCAGGAGTCCTGTGCAATAAGAAATAGCCCAAACTGAGCAACAAACACTTAACATTTTCTAGTACTACTTTACTTCATGTGTTAGGGATGTTGTGCCTTTTAAGGGGATAGTAGCAATGACATGGATGTTCTTGGGGTGCTAGATACTACACTCTTTTAGAGAAAGACGTCTTTGTACCAGCGCTTTAATTTAGGCACTTCATGTAGAGCTTGGGCACCTTTCCATTGCCCGAAGCAGAGAGAAAATTCTGGTTCTTTGTATTTTTCACATTAATTCCACCAAAATTCACCATTAATTCACCAGAAGTCAGAGGATATTTCAGATACAGAAGCAGGTGGCAGATTCAGATTGTTGCAAAGAAAGGTGATACTGCTGAACAGGAGAAGCTCTAAACCCAGAAATTCCCAGTGAGTATTATCCACCAGTTTATTTGCCCGCTATTTTGGGAGATGTTTCTGGTAATAAAGCGTCATCAATCTATTATTTCTTTTGGCCAATCTCTCTCAGCCTACCTATATAAAGCTCATAGTGGCCTACATTTAACTGAGAATAACCTCTGCTTATTTCCTCTCTTCCACCATGAGTTTTATTCCTTTAACAAGCACAACAGCATGCTGCTCCAGCTTCAAAGAGAAAATTAATTCCGTCCGCAAAAGGGTCAAGTGCTGGAAAGTGCATAGCAATGCAGTTTGCATGGCAGGATCCAGGAGATATGATGCTAATAAGATTCCAAGATGAGAACAGCAGACTGGCTCTGGGGATTCAGATGAAGGGTTCTGTAAATTTTAAAAGAAATGGTCTCCAAAAACTAATGATGTCTGCTTTCCAATTCATTAATAATGTGGAGCAGGGAGATGGGAGTGAGAAGCAGGCCATGCTTTGAAATATCAGAATGTAACGAGGAAAGAAACAGCGAGAGCTCATCTCACCGGGGTCATAAAGCTCAGAGGAACAGGCAGGCTGCAGGGGAACACAGTGTTGGTGCCTGGAGGGAAGGAAATTGCACTGTGTGTTCTGCGATGTGTAATTTATGCACAGACTCTTTGCCAGCATTGATGTAAAATTTCTATGCAGAAAAAGATGCTGCTGTATTGACAGATCTTTTTCAACATTCTTGTTTAAGGTGACTTAGTACACAGGATATTTGATGAGTTTTAAAAACAGATATGAATTGCCTTAGCATATTTACAAATGGCTTTTGGTAAACCTTCCCCTTCACCTTTCTGCATTGCATGCACAAAACCTTAAGCTTGTTTGTAGTTAATATTGGAAGAAAACCCCTCCGGCAAAGCCTAATGAACTGAGAGCAATTCTGAGCTTCCCTCTGCAACATCTAGAGAGCCTTTGCCTTTCTGAGGGCTCTTGGACATATTGTGTGACCTTGTTGCTTTGCATCATGACAGTCTTCCATTACTGCTGCAGCATTTATTGGTGGTGCTGCTGTGCAGACATGATGCTGGAATCTCTCCCTTGTGCCTGCAATGGGCAGCCAATGGAAAATGTCTGTGCCTGAGCACTTTCCAGAGTGGGAAGTTGTTAGGTAGCAGGATTTAGCTCAGACTTTTATTGTGACAAAGCTAGTATGATTGTAGAGTGAGGTTAAAGTCTTCCTCCTATCTTTTCCTTTCCTGTGGTATTTTCCCATCTTACCTTGAAACCTGTCAGCAATGGCTGATGAGGTTCTGAGGGAACCTCACTGCCATTCAGAGTTCTTCAGAGAGAGAGGGGCTCCACTGCCAGCCCTCAATCTGCCTGGACCTGCCCATACCAGGGCAGCGAGGGTACCACCACGGTCACTGTGCTGGCCTTCCCTCCCAGAACTCAGCTCAGCTCTCAGTATTGACAGATGTGCCTCAGCTGTCCCTAAAGCAACCACGGAGGCACTGGCATCAGCTTTAAAAGCCACAGCCTTCACCTGTGGGAGTTTTTTGCATGTCCTTGGTCTCCAGTGGACATATATAGACTGACTTTAAAGTGAACAGCAGGGTGATACAGCCATGTGTATCAAGTCCTCATATTTGCATCTCAGATGTTTCCTTGGGCAATTTGTGTCTCCAAGAAATCACAAGAATTTCCTTGAGGGTTTTTTCAGTGAAGTTCTTGGTTGTTATTCAGTATTTCCACACTTGCCTGCAGCCACGGTCAGTCAGTGGAGCAGGTGGGTGCTCAAAACTGCTGCAGTGAAGGCACAGTTGTGAGCATCAGGACTGTCTCATGGCAGTGGTAAAGAGGTGAAAACCAGCTAGTGTGTGGAGGCCCTTTTTGGTGCTGTTCTTCACCCAGACACTGAGCAACTGGGTTGATTTCTGCATCAAGGATCTTCTAGCAGAAACTGCTCTGGTTTGCAGCTTGGCAGTAACATCACTGTAGCCACCAGGACTTCAGAATAAGCTGCTAAATTTTTAAGGTCTTTGCTTACTCTTGTGTTTGTCTGTGCTCCTCTGTCTATTCAGCCCAGCATTCATCTTCTTTTTCTGGGCTTCCCCTCACTCCTGTGAGAGGATGTGCCTGTCAATGATGAGTGTAGCCATTTTACAGCTTCTGCTTCCCCTTCCTCAGCATCCAGCATCCATGTGATGCTCACAGGAGCTGCACAGATCCATTGCTCCTGAAAACCAGACCCTGCACCTGTCACTTCAATGTGTGCCCAGTAACCTGTGCTTCATGTGTCATCACGTGGTACTCCAGCCAGACGTGAGGGATGCTGCAGTGAGGGGAGATGAGTGGTGGGAGGAACGTTTGCACTTTTCACACAGCAAATCAGGACACGGGAATGTCAGGCAGGGACGATTTATATTTTCTGAGCCGCCTAGTTGCAGATTTCTTGTTTCATCAGAAAACCCTGACTTTTCCACTGATGCAATCCGGAGCTCTGCCAGAGGGACTGTGTCTTGGTGGTGTTCAGATGTTCCCATATGATCCCTTTTCCGCTCCTTTTCACACACACAGTGTGAAAATACACATTTTCCCAGCAGTTCCCCTTCCAGCACTTCAAACCAAGCCAGGCTGTCTGATTATTCCTCATGACAGGTGTAAAAATGCCTGGATCCATGGCAGAAAACATCCTGTGAAGAGGAAGATCTCATTGCAAATAATGAGCCAGATTTCTGTGGAAACCTGCACTATTCCAGAGCCTGGACAGGCCATGGATTCTACATCAGGATTCTGTTCTCCTAACAGATACCCAAAGGCAGGTTTTCTTTTAATTAAATATGAAAATCTATAACGCAATCAGCACGATGCCTCTTGGTATGTTTATTTTTATACTCCATTTATTTGTTTTGTTCTCGACATGTCCTTCCACTGGGAAGGAATTTTCCATACCATCTGTGTATGGGGAGGGAATGGGACGGAAGGACTATGAGAGCAGGACAGAGGTCAGTTGTGGTTTTTGTTTTCTGAGTGGAGATGGGCACCATTTGCAGTTGTGGATTAACACACCAACTGGTCTTTTCCGTAGAATAATATTGATGTTGCAAAGGTCATATTTTTAAGCAGTTGTCTTTAGGTTTCAGTATTACCGGGCTTTGGAGTCCAGTGAAGCATTTCATTCCTCATTACACTTAATGCTTCACTTTCTGTGAAGCTTCTACACTCAGAAAAAAATATTTACTGTTTCAGTAATATTCTGACAATATTTTACTACTTTTTTCTGCAGGCAAAGGTCAAAAATAATTTAATTTCCCCAGCATGAAGATAATGCTATGAGTCCCAGCTCTGTCGAGGGAGCTGCTCTGCAGGACTGCTCAAGAGCCTCTTCCCTGTGTACAGACTCCTTTGGGCTCTTAATTCCTCTGTGTCTCCCAGCTTTGACTCCTCCTTTCTCTTTGCCTTATTTTTCCTTTTCACCACTTTTCTGTGCTCTAAGGACAAGAGTTTTCCCTATGGAAAGAAAAAGTTTAGCCTTCCCTAGCCTTTCCTACACCATTTTCCGACCTGGCATCACAAGCCCCATAACAAGCCTGGCAATGTCTGGGCACACGGGCACAACCAGCAGTGAGGGCGTTCTCCAATCTCCTCTCCCTTCCCCTGCCAGCACATGGGGCAGGAGAGGGCTGTGCACCTCATGCTCTCAATGCCATGTTCCCATCCTGGTGCTGCCGTTCTGCAGCTGGAGCCAAGCACAGCAGAGACAATGTGCTGGAGCATTCTGTCTGAGGGGAGTTTGGGGAGGGGAGAGGGAAAAAGGCTGTTAGATCCATCGCTGGCAATTTAGATTCAGAGACATTTCATCTGCAGTTCCCTCAAGTGTTGAATTGAATAAAACCAGAGCAGCAGTGGAAAAGGAGGTGGGGGAAGGGCTCCAAGCACTCTCAGCTAAACAGAAAGAGACAGGCAGCTCATAAAAAAGGAATTGCATCCTTGGGTTGAAAATCTGGATTCACAGGGCAGGGAGGAGGCCATGTGGTAGAGCCCACCCATGGGCAGGGGCCAGGCAGCACTGCTGAGGGCTTCTGGCACTCCTGCAGCCAGAGCAGATCACAAGGCTCATTTCTGGGTTTCCTGATTTTCTGTTGATTTTTTGAAGCTCCTGTTGTAAAGTCAAGCAGGAATAAGAGAGTCCCAGGCTTTGGCTGCAATTAAAAAAAAAACCCCTATCCTTCACTTTCCATTGCTTCAGCAGAAAAGCACAAAAGCAAAACCCTCAGGGGTCAAAAATTCAGAAGAACAAGTAACTTAGCACTTATAATTTTGTAAACACTTTCTGTTGGGGGCCAGACTCATCATTCCCAAATGCAGCTGTGGGATGGCAGAACTGTTCTCACCATTAGGTGTTTCTGTTCCTCTGCCTTTGAGGGAATTGCTGCTGGTGGTTGCTCTGGCTATGCACTGCGGCATCTGGATTTCTCTGGGTCTGTCCTATTCCCCAGGTGTCAGGTGAGGATGGTTTCACAGGAGCGCTCATCCTGGCCAAGGCTGGGAGGAGAGCAACAGCCATCAGGGAGAACTGGGTTACAGCTGACAGTGCATCCTTGGGGTCTCTTCTGCCTTGTGTGAGTGTGGTGCCAATGCCTCTGAGGTGCCACAGGAATGGCTGTGGCCTCCCTCAGGTGGGAAAGCAGGTCTTTTGTTTGCCCCCCTCCCCACCTTCTTTATTGCCCCTCTGCTCCCTTGTAACATGTTAGTGACAGATCTGATGCCTTATACTTTGCTCAGCCCTGCTTCAGGCCAGGTATAGGTGTGCATTCAGAGAGCACGTGCTCAGCCCTGCTTCAGGACAGGTCAGACACCACAGCCAAAGCTTGACCAGCACTGAGTGACCCCGTAGTACAGCTGGGCAACCTGGGCAGGTGTGTGGCACAGGGCTGACGGCAACTCAGCCAACTGGTGTGTTTGCATTACAATGTTCCCTGCCTAAAAAGTGTCCTCTGCCTTCATGGTGCACCTGCGGAATCCAACATGAAACACAAAGGTAAGACCAGGGTGAGGAGCTGGGACTCCTCAGGACAGCACTGACACCTTCCCTTCAAGTGATTTCAGCTGTAAAACAGGGGTCATGATTACCTGTGTCACCAGGATTTGGGAGTCTGATTAGCCACATCCTGTAAAAGACTGAAGCAGCCTTACTCTAAATCCTGGACCAGAGACCAGAGAACAGGAGAGGCTGTCTCACAGGCATGTATTTATGCTGCCCTGTTTCCCTGTGCTATCGATCCAGTGGCTTGCTAAGATACAGCCCTGCCTGCTATAGTGGTCTAATTCATTTTTAAGCATCATTATTTTTCATGTTGTGGTCTTCCCCTGCTTTGGGTGCTTCTCTCTGCCCATCCCCAAAGATGTCCATTCCCGTCTCTCTCTAGGCACGCACTGCTCCCACATGTGTGTGTGCATACCAGGGAGATGGAGAGGCAGCTTCAGCTACACTAAGCAATTAAACTCCAGTAGCTCAGGGATGAGCAGGAGGCCGTGATTTTCTTTTCCTTCGCAGTAATTGCCTCTGCAATCAGCTTTGATCACCCGAGAGCAGAAGAGATGAGTGCTGCAAGTTGACATCAGTGGTTTTAATATATCCATTTACATATACAGGAGCAGTGCAGCATACAGCTTTCCATAGCGCCTCTGACCTGAAACCATCGCCGCTCCATAGATACCTCATTTAATTTAATACTTCACCACCACTGCGGAAGCCATAGGATGGGGATGGGAGGGGGCATAATCAAGCCCTCACTCTCTCGCTCTCCGTGCATGTCTGTAAAAATGACATGAAAGTAATTGCTTTTGAAAAGCAAAGCAGAAATGGCACAATTGATTCCACTTAAATGAGAGGAGAAGGAGTGGGGGTGGGGGATGCTCACCCTAAACATGCCACCTTCTTTCCTGCTGCAAGCACATCGCTGTGTGGGGCTGCGCTGGGGAAGAAGAAAGATGGACTTTGTCTGAATAGCATGGGAAGGAGGGAAGCTTGGGCAGGCAGTGCTGCTTTGGGCAGGATGACCCCCTTGGCGACCTCGGACCCACAGGCAGATGCTGCTCCATGGAGCCATGTGACATGCCCTATTGTCACAGGCACTCCTGGTGCCAGAGAGCTGGCAGGGAGCCTCATTGCGCTGAAAATCCTAGAGTCACTCTGCCTCCCAAACCCACTCACCTGCCTGGCAGCTGGGGAGAGGGGGATGATGAGGAGACATCAGCTCCTCTATGTCTCTTGTCTATCTCTCATTATCCCTGTTGACAAAGCTTTGTGAGGCTATGGTTTTGGAATCTATCCAGCCTGCTGCTGCTGGCGGATGCTCACCCTTCTGCCAAGGACCCCTCTGTGAGCTGTCCGGCTCACCACTCAGCCCCCCATCAGCGGAAGCTGGGACCTGGCACTGTGGGCTGAATACTGCCTGTGTGTGCTGAAATACATCTTTAATGTAGATATTAACATAATTTTGTGTTAATTACATGCAAATTGATTATTAGTGTATTTATTGAATGTTGACAGCTGGGTGACAGTCTTCAATAAATATATTTTACTAATCAGTTAGCATTAATTAATATCAAAATCCTCTCCAGGTTTAACAAGTCAGTGAACGTTGATGAGGCCCCTCTGTTGCTGCCAGTGTTGCTGGATGTTGGCAGTGTTGCTGGCAGCACTCAGCTGTGCCTGGCAGCAATGTGGAGCACAAGTGGGCCCAGGGGGTCCAGGGGCAGCAGCAGTGCTGGAAGGACAGATGGACACATGCCCAGAGGGAGAAGCCTCTGGGAAGCATTGCTCTTGGGAGAGCCCCCCATGCAGCAGGGCCCTCCCAAGGGCAGGAGGGCTGCCAGCTCGAGCCAAGGTGGTGGTGGCCAGGCAGTGCTTACAGGAAGCTTTGAAGGCCCCTTTCTCCAGGACACAGGGCTGCTTCCAGGCATATCTGAGCAGCGGAAGCAGGATGCTGTTCTCACCTGCAGTGACCACATCACTGCACACAGGACCCTTGGTTATGGCAGGGCATGACACAATCCCCAGCCAGCAATGCAGAGTAGTTCTTATGCTGAATTTAAGCCACCAAGCAGACCAACTCCTAAGCTGTGTGGCCAGCATTTTCTCTTGCCTTCCCATCCTTAGCAGGGCAGGAGCCACACAGTGCCAGCTGAGTGTGGCTTCTCTCACCCATCACAAGAAGATGAGCAGCATCCCTGAGGGGTAAATGGCCAAGGCACCGGGGACAGTGGCTCCGAGCTGGGGTCGATACTTGAGTCTTGTCATGCTAATGCTCCTTGGTTGACATTCATGATTCTTCCCTGCTTCCACCTTGTGCCAACACCTTAGAGCTGGGACACCCAGAAGTGAATATGCTGAACCCTTAGAGCTGCTCCTGTTCAGGCAGAACGGAAGGGAGATGGACAGGCTGTGGGGTAGCCAAGCCCCTTCCTCTCTGCTCCGAGGACAGCAGACCGAAAATGCCTGAAGAGCTCAACATGCAGCTGCAACAGGAGCTGGATGTTTGGTTACTGGTTAGAATAACTTAGGTTGCTCAGCTGCCCTTTGCTTCCCTCACCCTGGGAGTCTGACACCCCTTCCGTGAGCAGAGGCAGGTGCCCCAGTTGGCAGAGTCTCTGCTTTCCGGAGTTGGACATGTCTGCCTGCTGCGGGCAAGCATGTCAAATCACACCCACCATATTGGCTTCCTGTCCCTAGAACATCAGATTTTTGCAGCTAATGTGTGCGGGGGGTGTCTCCTCCTGCCAATCCCCACCCCCATCAGCATCAGGTCTGTGCTGTTCGGGGTTTTGTTAAGCCGTTTAGTATTAATTGATTTTTTTTTCCATTTTTTCTTTCTTTCCCTGGGCGGGTCAATAGCTGGATGCTCAAGATCAGAGGATCTATCAACTGCAGACCAAGCAGAGGGAGAGGCAGGCAGAGCTGGAGCAGAAATGCAGCCAGAGCAGCAGCTCAGCCAGGACCTGGGGGCCAGCCACCAGCTACAGAAGGGAGCTTGGAGCAGGTAGGAGAAGATACCAGTCCACTCTAGCTCAGCAGCTCAGGCTGAAAAGGGAACTCTATTTGATGCATTCACAGCAATAGTGATAATCTGCTGCTCTTGTTTACATGGCAGCATAAGGAAGGGCTGAAGATGTGAGAGTAGAGTCTGTCACCTCCCAGTGAAGAGAGGAAGGTCGGGGGCAGCAGGGAGATGGCTACAGCTCTGCTGGCTGTAAATGGGTGGTGGGATTGCAGTTGCTGTGGGGGTGTGAGGGCTGTCACACACAGATATCGTGGGTGTTGCTCATGCTGCTGATCTTGGAGAGACAGGAAGAGGATGGCCACAAAGACACCGCCTCAGGACAGAGCTGTCCTGGCCGGCAGTGACGGTGACACACTGTGAGCCAGGAGATGAGGCTTGCTCAGACCTGTTCAGCCATGCTGCTGTGGACAAAACCCTCAGCTTGCTCCTGGACATAAGGGTGGGAGCACCCTCGTTGCCTGCTGGAGGCCTGCTGGGCAGTCTGTGCCAGTCTACTCCATGCTGGGTCTGTTTGCCCCTGCTCTGCCACCAACCCCTGTATTTCAGAAGCTGTAGGGGTCAGACCCTCTGCTCAGTGTGTTCCCCCTGCGTGTGAGCCTGGCTTGGGAAAGCACATTGCTCCCACCTCCCCAGCCATCAGGCTGTCTGCCTGATGTCCGCTCAGGCACCAGCATTCCTCGGCAGACTCCAACCACAAGGTCCCATTTGGACCCACATGGCAAACAGGAGTGAGGAGAGCTGATACTGGAAACCTGGGTAACTCCTACTGCTGGACACTGCAGCATTATTTGCTTAACCTGGTATCCACTTGTCATCCCCTTCAGCACGACATAAGCCATTAAAAAAATGTGTCTATTTTAACAACTTGCTAGTGAAATATGCTTGGGGTTCTGGTAGAATAAACCAGGTACTTTTGACATTAGAGCTCCAGGTACCAGCATATTAGATGACAGGAGGAGCTCAGCACCACTGGTTTGTCTAAGCAGCAGCTCAGAGGGCAGCATTTAAATAGGGATGGGGGGAGGTATCCCCCTTATTTGTTAAAGTGGAGACATTTTGTTTCATTTAATGTGGTGATTATAAATATATTCCTATGAATATGTTTATATATCTAATGATACATAAATTGCAATATATATGAACACAATGCACCGATTAAATTTATTGCATTTGAAGGAAGGTTACAAGATGTTGTTCTATTTACTACCACATCATCCAATTTTCTGTGTGTGAGGAGCCAGCCCAGCATGTGGGCTGAGCCGCGTGTGGCAAGCTTGCATTCCAACTGCCCACAGTGAAGGTGGGAGCAGGATATGTGTGCCTTTGTCTGTGTTCGTGGATGGTGGCAGATGAATGCAGGAGAGGGTCAGCATGTGCCTTTGTTTTGTTCTGCCTGTGCATATGGGTGACCAAATGTGGATTTGTGCAAGGACAGCATGGCAGGGTGGGAATGACACTCTGCTTCTTCCTACTCTCTTCCCTTCCCTTCCCTTCCCTTCCCTTCATCTCTCAACCCATTGATACCAAATTCAGCTGAGCCTCACTGTTGGTTTCAGTGTGAAACTGGCAGACAAAAAAGCCTAGTGCTCAACTTTCTCTTACAAACTTCCCAATTAAAGCACTGAGCATCAAGCCTTGTTATATAAACATATAACACTATTCTGTGGCAGAACAGTGTTCCACCTGGCTCTGTGTCCAGCAGCAGCTTATGGCCCTGTCTGGGAAAGAGCTCTTTTCCCCTGGGAAGAACAGGGGAAGCTTGTGAAATTCACCAAGATGCTCACCCACCTTCTGTGGTGAAGGGGCTTCCCAAGCCCAAAGGGGAGCCTTTGTGTTTAAGAGCTCTTGAGGCATTTTCATCCACAACTTGTCAAACTAAACTAATTTTGTAACTTAGGTCTTATTCAGCTTCTGCAAAGTCCTGTAGCAGTGAGTTCCCCTGCTTGACCACGCTTGGATAAGAAGCCACTTCCTTTGGTTTGTTTTGAACCTGTCCCCTGACAAATTCCACTGTTGTATTGGAAAAAACCACGACACTCACTCCTTAATCACCTTTCCATGACACTTCTGATTTTATAGATCTTCCTCATATTTTCTTCCCAACATCCTTCTTCCAGATGGAAGGACTCCAATCTATTTTTCTGAGCCAGTCCCAGCTGCTGATACATTTCCTGTTGTGGGGGCCTGGGCCTCCCAAGACTGGTGGTTGTGGGTCCCTGCAGCAAGCAGCAGATCCCTCTGCAAGGAGTGCCAGGTGTAATTTAGTACTGGGAGCATGAGTTATGGTCCTGCCCTTTACAGAAAGACTGGCAGCACAGCCCTGCTTGTCATCTTAGTCTCCCACCTGATCATAAGCTCTCCTGGTGAATGAATTAAGGTTTGGCATATCATTCTTTAATACAGCCCCCATGCTAATGTCTTTTTGAAATGAAACTTAGAAAGCTGTTAACCTCAGTTAGCCAGTTGTCCTCACTGTGACCTGGATAAATCATCCAAGCAGGAGCACTGAAGAACAGGGCTCTGGCTGTTTTGGAAAATGGAGCTGGAAGGGAAGAACTGTGCTTCCAGCTCATACCATGAATACTCCTCTGCACCAGAGATGTGCAGCGAAAGGACCAGTGTGTTCTTACACCAGGGACCCTGATGGGGCTCCAGGCTGTGCATCCGCTGGTACACTCCCTCCCCTGGCAGCTGCTGAGGCGTCACAGTGTCACACTACAGGTGCGACAAAGGTGGCGTGTTGTATCTGGAGAGGAGAGGATGGATTCCCACAGAGACCCCAGGGACAAGTTCCTTCTGCTCTTGCCATCGGGCATGTTTCAACATCTAGCCCTTCTTCGTGACTATGTGGTTTTCCACACTCCTTCCCTTCGGCTGGAGGCTGGACTTTCCCCAAGGATGTCTCCTTCACCACATTCTGAAGGCAGCTGGCCTTGAGCTGGGAAAAGAGATGAAGAGGACACTTTGGTGGCTGCCACCAGGAGATATGGATCTACAGGAGCAGAGAATTTCTCTCCATGAGCTGTTTTGGCTCTGGGAGCTGTTACCTTTATAAAGGCCTCATTACTTCATCTGCTTTCACAGGGCCTCTGCTCTCGTAGATACTGCTCTGTATGGCAGGGAGTTCTACTAGACAGGGTTTATTTTGTGATTTATGATCTGGCTGTTTTGTTGGGGTTTAGGGTTTTGGGTTTTATTTCTGCATAACTGAGGGAGATCACAACACCAGCTGTATGTAAGAAACTCCTGTAAAGAAGAAAAAAGCTCTCCATGTCTATGAAGGAACACTCAAAAACTGCTGGCCAGAGCCCGCATCAGGAAAGATTTGGTTTAGGAACAGTTTTCTAAAGGGAAGGAGAACAGAGCAGGTGAACAGACTGCCAGGGCCTGAGGAACATGCATCACAAGAGAGTTTTAAGGACAGATATGCAATACACAGGGTACTTGTAGGTTCCCCTGTTTCAAAACTGGAAGATGGACTATCAGCCCCTTGACGTTCATTCCAGCATTGCTCATTTCCAAAATCTATCCCTGCTCATACCTTATAACCCAGCTCTGCCTTTCCCAGAGCCCTGCCGCAGTCTCCTTCTGTGTTTCTCCTTTTACTGCCAACCTGCCTGGTCCCAGGCTCCCTGGGAGGCTGTAACACATGCTGAAAGGAGCAAGCAGAGCCTAGAGGATGTCAGTGGGTGATGAAGGCTCCAATACCACCATCTGCATTACATGTGGTGCTGTGCCACAGGCTTTGGCCAGAGTCCCACCCATGGTGGGGAACACATGAGTGTATGAGGCAGAGATGCGAGTGTAGATAGTACTTTTGGATTCAATTTCCCTTCTCAGCAGAAGAGCTGTGTGCAGTTTCTTACATGTGCTGCTCTGCAAATGAGTTGTGCAGGACATGGCTGCAGTCAGAGACCACCTGGAGAGCACGATCAGCTTGGGGCATGCAGTTTGGCTGAGCAGGGCTGGCACAGGCAAGGGCAAGGTCTGGCTGATGGGCAGAACTTGCCTCAGCTCCTCAGAGGCTGTAGGAGTCCGCTGCCCTTTGCCTTGCCCCATTGTATGAGAGCAGCCACAGAGTGTTCACAGAGGAGGGAGGAATGGTCACAGGCACAATACCTATACCAGATACCACATACTGCATACCATATACCTGGACTCAGCCATTCACAGATACCCTGGCACCATCAGCAGAGAGACAGGGACTGAAACTCATGGCCACGACAGTCAGGGGAACTGTGAGCCAAGGTGAGCCATGTTATTTGTGTAGACACCAGTGAGGAACCCCACTGAGTACCTGTATCTGAGAGCCAGTTCTACAGCACAGTCATTAAATAGGGAATAAAGAAAATAATAGAGCATTGATTAAAATGGTTGGCAAGGCTGATTTCTCTCCATGCAGCCTCTGAAAGAGCAGACTTTGGGGCTGGGGAGAAATAGGCAGCCTCCAGGCTGTGAGGCTAATGCAGAGCCATGGCTGTTTGTATAACTGCAAAGCTTTTAAGAGAGACTTGGGAAAACTAGCTTGGATTCCAATGAATATTTACAATTACACTGCTCCAAAGCTGAATCCAATCACAGCACTGCAATGAGCAGTCTTCGTGCATCAAAAGAAAATGAGAGGAAAACAGGAAAGATGGAGTTGCCTTTGGAGGGACTTACAAACACAGATCTCTCTGCTTCTGGCAGAACTAAAATGCTTTATTTCTGATAGGAGCAATTTATTCTTCAGGCATTTTTCTTGATATTAGGAAGTGCCTGTCTGGTTTTTGAAGTGAGAGTCTTCAATAGAAGGTCTTTAATTCAAAATGAAAGTAAGAAATGGAGAGCGTTGTGGTCTGTAATTTTGATATTGTGCTAACAAACTCCAGAAATAGGGGAGCATTACCAAACTAGAGCAGGGGCCCCTTCCACTCACTGTGTTCTTGATCACCACGTAGAAGCAGGCTGGCCATTTAAACCATGCTGCTAATATGAAATTTGGCTGGTTACCATGCTGGCTGAGCATTCATTGCAGCTCAATATTGGCCTCTTCTTTCTTGTGGTAGAAGGTATGCAAAAATAATGGTGATGGGGAATTACCTTGATAAAAAGATGGAGGATCTGTGACTGCTGGATCACTGCAGAGAGCAGTGTGCCACAGCATAGAAGTGTGTAACAAAGCAGAGGCACTGCCTGAAGTAATAATGGAACAGCACCACACAGCTGACCTTTGTCAGCTGCTGCTCTGGTGCCCTGTCCACATGGCCCACACTGGCCAACCTGTCCATCCTGTCCATACTGCCCACAAAATCCATGCTGCCTGCAGCTTTAACATATAGGACTGTAAATAGCCAGTGGCCTCGATGTGGTCCCCCAGTACGAAACACCACTGCTCCCAATTAATTTGAAGTACTTAAGGTATAGCCTTGCATTCCATCATGCAGACATTCCTTAGTACCACAGCAGCACAACAGCAGGTGCTTCAAGAGAACCAGATTAGGATTTACACTACAAGAACACGCAATTTGTTTGCCACGGTGTCTGCTTACAAGCATATGACCTGGGAAAACCACCTCTGAAGTGCAAGCCCCCTCCTTCCCCACAGCCCACCAGGCAGTGTGTCCCACCCTGGACAGAGGGCAGCAGGGGGCTGCTTCCAGCCTGCACTAATCCCTCTGTGTGGTTTGAAGATGATGCTGTCTTCTGGTGCCTGACACTTTGTGGATGCACAGATCTCTGCTGCTGGATGGCAGTCTGAAAGGATGCTGGTGGGAAATCCCAGGAAGCTGGTTTCTGATCTGATTCAGTCACGCTGTTGGTGCAGAGACATGCTCATCACACGCAGGCATGGCACAGGGTGTTCCCTGCAGCTTGGCACAGGCTGGGGGGGG
>NW_008239544.1:2032376-2034557 GCF_000691975.1 Corvus brachyrhynchos
GGCTTAAAATCAACTGTGAAGTTTCAGTATAGCTACAAAAAACCTGTTTTCTATTTCTCCACTGGTAGCTTGTTCCAGGAGGAGACAGTGCAATTTGGTGATTGATTCCTGGAGTCTGGTTGGTGCATCCATGCTGGGGTATAGAGGCCACAGATCCTGTGGTGCTTCCCAGAACACTCTGGCAGCCTCAGCCACCTGCAGCTCATGGGCTCCAGAAGCAGAAACAGGGTCTTGCATTCCATCAATGTGAGTGGATATTTTTCTCCCATTAAAATGTTTAATTTATTTTTGAATGCATATGAGCTTTGGTGGCACACCATACCCTGTGTGAAGCAGTCCGACACAGTACATGACATTTAAAAAAGACCTGTTTTTTGTTTTTTGGTTATTACCTGCTAATTTATGGGGTGCTGCTGATTCTTATATTGAAGGGACGATGAGAAATCATACTGCAGGCAACCTCTATTTGCTAAACTTGATACTATAATCCTCTTCAGTCATTTCTTTTCCAGCCTAAAGAGACTATCCACTTTTTCCTCACGTGGAAAATACTCTTTGTATTTGATCATCCTTGTTGGTCTTCTCTGAAAAACTTCCAAATCTTTTTCTTGACAGAGGCAGACAGAGCTGCATATAGAAATCACAGTGCAGCTTTCACTATGGATCTGTTCAGTGGCAGAACTGTGATCTGCTCTCCATTATTTTCCTGATAATTGTTAACAGTCAGTTTGCCTTTTGGGCTGCTCCTGGGCACTAAACAAACGTTTCCACAGATCCATCTCTCCATCTTCATCTGATTTTATTCTAGCACAGCCCCAAGCCCTAATTCCTGAGGAGGAACAGAGCTTCAGCAGCTGAGACTGCAGTGAGATCGTGTGAGAAAGATGGTGCAAATGCCCCAGACCTTCAGCAAGGTTAGGACCACCTGGCTGTGTCATACCTTGGAGACTAGGGACAGCTTGCTAAACATCTGAAGAAAAGAAGAAATTATGTCAGGTCAGCAGACCCAGCCTCTTCCAGACAGATCTACCCTCGAGTGTCTGCCCACCTGAGGGGCTGAGTAATGCTGTGGAATGCCAATGTAGCCAGATGAATCAGTGCTGGCGTGAAGTCCTATCCAAGAGCACAAATAGCATCATGTTCTTGTGATCTGCCTTTGCGTTTCCTTCCTGCAGATTTCCGGGGTGAGCAGGAAGGAATTGCGCTGCCTGACCTCCTGTACCTACGGTCATGAAAATTTCGCCATGTTACTCTGAAATCAGTAACTTGTCTGACTAAGATAGCTTCAGACAGGCATTTGGCTTGGCTTGAAGACATCAAGAGACGGAAAATGCACCACATCCTCCCCTGTCAGTCAGTCCTGTAATATCACTCCTACTGTTTTGGGGTTCTTCTCTCATTACTGCTGTGCCAACAGGGCTAATGAAGCTTTCTCTGCAGCAGCAATATGGTCTCAGCTTTGTTTCCCTTGGGTTTTATTCTTTATCTTAGAATACTCCTTTCTTTTTGGCCAGAGATGTAAGGTAGAGGAAGGGAAGGGAAGGGAAGGGAAGGGAAGGGAAGGGAAGGGAAGGGAAGGGAAGGGAAGGGAAGGGAAGGGAAGGGAAGGGAAGGGAAGGGAAGGGAAGGGAAGGGAAGGGAAGGGAAGGGAAGGGAAGGGAAGGGAAGGGAAGGGAAGGGAAGGGAAGGGAAGGGAAGGGAAGGGAAGGGAAGGGAAGGGAAGGGAAGGGAAGGGAAGGGAAGGGAAGGGAAGGGAAGGGAAGGGAAGGGAAGGGAAGGGAAGGGAAGGGAAGGGAAGGGAAGGGAAGGGAAGGGAAGGGAAGGGAAGGTCCTCTCTGCTTTATTTCTGTGTCCCCATGCCCTCCTGCCCTTTGGAGGTTCTCCCTGTGCTCCCCACCACCAGAGTCTCTTTCCATTTACCCAGCTCCCTCTGGTTTTTGTTTCCAGTCAGCCCCCTTGCTTTTCTCTGACCTCCCACACAATGCTGCCATCACTGCTAGCTCAGAAGAAGGTGCCAGAGCTGCTGATGTGGCTGTCCAGGGGCATTATCCCTCTTCCAGTAACTTAGTGACTGTAACTGCAAGAATCACCAATGCCTCATGTCCTGTGACCAGACCCAAGCAGCACTGCATTCCTTTCATTTGTTTCTTCCATTTCCCAGCAGAATTTCTACTTCCTGCT